>NC_138991.1:9060092-9530753 GCF_964341445.2 Mesoplodon mirus
AAAGGACAAAATGATCTGTATTAAAAAAAATACCAGCACACCTCCGCAAACACACACACACACACACACACACACACAAACTTTGTCATTATAATCCAAGACCTGGCCTCCCCAGGGTTCAAACAGTTCTTGTTGTTACCTTCTTGGTTGTTTTAATATGATTTTTTCATCATGCTTTCCCTAATCTCTGCTATCGGTGTCTCAAAATAGCAACAGTAATTATCAAATCCCTCTCCCCCCTTTCCATTCCCGGCTGAACTGGAGCGCCTCTGAGATTTCCCCACCAAACCTCTGAACCCGTCTGAGGTTCGCTCATCTGTCTTTCTAAGTCAGCAGAAGGAAAAACACAGGAAGACTGTGCCTTGAGCTATAACAAATCCTGGACAACCTCTAGCTTGTCAGTATCTCCTGAGGAAACTTTTCATAGAATCAGAGTCCTGGAAGAGACCTTGAGAGATCAAAAAGTCCTGAAAAACAAGGGTTCTAAGAAACTCAAACTCACAGAATATTAAAAATGGAAAGAGCTGTAGTCATCGCCTGCTTACTATCTTTTCTTATCCCAGTGAAATGACTTCCGTTATTTTCACCTTCTCCTATACAGCCCACTCTCTGGCCCTATAAACCAGTGTTCATGCTGTCTCTATCACCTTCATGATTTTTGTTTTATCTCAATACTATCTGTACCATTATTTACTTAATTTTTTCAAAATTGATTTCCAACGGGTTCATTTCCTTTCTTTCCTTACATTGGATTCAGCAATAAGACCCATGAAATCACGACTTTAATGTACTTTTCCCTTCGAATTCATAACAAATTAAAACCATAACTATTAAAAAAATGCACACTTCTAATACCTAAAATTATCTTGTATACAACTGTCTTATGCATATCACAAGCTGGGAATTAAAGTTCTAGTTCAGGGGCTAGCAAATTTTCCTGTAAAAGGCCAAATAGTAAATTTTTTTGGCTTTGAAGGCCAAGAGGCAAAATCAAGAATCTTATGGAGGTACTTATATAATATGAGAGGAAATAAATTTCCACATTTCCCCCCCAAGCATTTAGAAATGTAAAAGCCATTCTAGCTCACAAATCATAAAAAAAAAAAAGGAGGTGGGCTGAATTTGGCTCATGGGCCATAATTTGTCAACCCCTGCTCAACATCATGTATCTGATATTTGTTTGAACCTTCTCTGAAATTTCTGTAACATCGAGTGGGACATAAAAGGACTTATAGGATGGTTGTGAAGATGAAATAGTTGAAAAGTGTTAAGTGCTTAATACACCATCTGGAGCAAAGCAATTACTCAATAAATATTAGCTGTGTTTTCATCTTTGTCATAATCATCATCATCATCTTCTTCTTCTCTCTCTTGACCAGGCTGGTTAGCCACTGAGTACTTCTCCTGGCACACAGTAGGCACTCAGTGTGTGATAGATGATGTTATTATTTCAACTGGTTGGAGCAGTGCTTCTCAACCTTCTATGCAGATCAGACTCAACTGCGGGGTTGTTTTTACAAACGCATGCTAAGTCTCACCTCTGGAAATCCTGACTCCAAAATTCACTCAAGGAATAAACTGAGCATGTGTGGTTTTTGGAAAATTCTAGAGCAATTCTGATGATTCTAAACACAAACCTGTGACTTAGAGCATAATCTGGAGAACAGGGTCAGATATTCCAATCCCCAGATAGGCCCACTGCTCTGTTTTACGGTCACATACAATTCAGTTAGTGCTCAGTCCCTTTGTTAATAGTAAATTCCATCTGTCAGTCAATCAACAACTGATGTTAACTGAGCACCTACAATGTGCCAGCCCTTGAGCTAAGCTCTGGGGACACAGCAGTGAAGGAAGCAAAGACCCTGCAATATGATAGCCCCTCTTCCTCACCTTTCATTCCTTTGCCATGCTTGATTTTTTTTTTCTTAGCCCTTTTCACCATCTTGCATCTTCAATGTATATTGGTTCTGCCCCATGAGAGCAGGGACCTGATACATTTTGTTGACTGTCGCTCCCACAGCCTAGAAGAGTGCTTGGCACACAGTAGCTGTGTGTTCAATAGAGATTTGCTCTAACGGGTGAAGAGGGAACTCTGCACCTCCTCAGAGAGCCAAGCTGATGGCCAACCCAGGGCAGAACATGTCCCCAGCCTCCTCGGTGTCAGAGTTAAGAGTGAAGCATGTTTTCTGGTCCTGTAACCTCCCTGCTGTTTAATCTGAAATCATTGCTTTATGACTCAGTTTATTCTTTTATAAAATTACTAAAATGTCTTGAGTATTAAATAGAATAATGCTCATTGTGGGGACAATGTTTAATAAGTAGCAGCTCTGCTGTGTTGGGTTTTCTCGTCACCTGGAATTGAATGCACAAAAGACGGTTCTAGAGCTTTTCTGACAATCCCTAAAGAGATCAACTCAGAGCAAGTAATATGCCTATATTAGTTCTCATTCTATAGACTGATAATATGCATCTGTTGATTGGACAAATAGTTCTTGAGCTTCTACCATGTACTGGATGCAAGTGCTGGGGTCTCAGGACATGGGGCAGATGATGAAACCAGTCAGGGCCCCTGCCCTCAAGGAACTTACTGTCTGTGGGGAGGGCGGATGGGGGGAGATGGATAGGCATCAAGTAAACCAAGAATCATAAAATGCCAATGCTGAAAAGTGGCATCCATGGTGCTTTCAGGTTAATACTGGGGAGGAAGGTGGGATTTGACACAGTCTAAAGGATCAGAAAAAGTTTCCCTGAGCAAGTGATACTCAGGCCAAGACCTGAACCATGTGAAGCTGTTAGCCAGACTTAGAGGAGAGAACCACGACTGGATGGTAACCACAACTGAGTAAAGCCAGGGTGCAGGAGAGAAAATGAGGACCTCATCTCAGAAAGGTCTACAGGAGCCAACCACTCAGGGGCCTGTACACGAATTCTTCTCAAACCTCATCTGCCCATGAATCCCCTGGGCATCTCGTTAAAATGCCAACCCTGATTCAACAGGTCTGGGCCAGGGCCTAAGAGTCTGTATTTCTAACCAGCTCCCAGGAGTTGCAGAGGCTGCCAGCACACAGACCATACCATGAGTAAGAAGGTTTCAGGCCATGACTTTAACCTAAGAGCAGGGAGGTTTAGGCAAGATTTCCCTGAGATCCCTCTATACTGTATGAACTCGTCTTGCAGCTGTCAGGGAGCAAAACCCTCTGCCTGGAGCTTGAGAATCTTTGGGAAGCCTCTAAGATTCCGTTGGAGTTGGTGTCCTTTCCTGGGGAGTTTACTGACACTTGTGTCAGTCCCAATTCTAGGTGGCATTGCCATGAAACAGGCTGCTCCTGCCCAACAGAAACTCCTTTGCGTGGGTGTTGCAACTCAGAAACTCTGGGGAGGGAAAGCCCATACATATTCTTAAAAATCAAGGCAGACTTGCTAAAAAGAAACATATATTTGTATTATATACATACACACGTACATAGATAATCTTTGAAATGCAGTAATAGCCACACATAGGATTGAAATGAAATCTTACACACATTAAATCATCTCAAATTTAATCATTAAAGGATTAGGGACTGGGATGCTTTTGCTGTTGCTGCCAAGGCCTGAGCAGACCCAGACTTCTCTGTCGGAGCCCACATCTGGGACTAGACATCTCAGGACGGCCTGTCCATTGGGCAGGACCGATCCTGTGGGCGTGGTGATTGTCCCTGGCAGTGATCAGTGAGAAGCTAGTGAGTGGGGCAATACTGAACACACACGGGAGAGACGGGCACACGGTGGTCTGGGGCAGACGAATCTGGGGAGCAAGTGTCCCTTCAGGGCCATTCGGGAGGAGGGCGGCATGAGGAAAGCAGGTGCCTGCTCGATGCCTTCAGTGCACCGTCACCCCAGGTCTACTAATTGTCTTTCTAAGACAATCTGGGTGACAAATACGGGCCCGAGAAACACTGCCCTTGCAAGCAATCCCAGCTGCTCCGACAAATGTCCCCAAACAAAGGTTGCACACCACCCACCCCCATGCATGAAGCTCAATTTAATTGCTCACCTCTGCAGCTTTAAATCAAAGGTGGCTCCTATTAAGTATAATTACCTTTGCCAGCAGCTTGTATAACACAGTAAGTGAGGGGCTACTAACCAGGAACGGCTTCTACAGAGCATTATATATGCCTTGGACTAAATCAGCAGGACCCACAGCTTCAGATACACATGTAATTCAGCCAGGAGCACATGTATACTGCAGGTAGAGAGCTGCACACACGCATAAACACAGCATTTCCTCCACGTATGTCAGCAGCCTGCAAATACCACTCTGCAGAAGAATAAACTACAAGAGAAAAGGTTTCTCTGAACCTTGAATGTACAAGACGTGTTGCTCGGTCAGTTTTTCCACAAGAAGGCAAACTGCCATCCAACCAGTTAGTGTCTGAACAAGTCCCAAATCCAGTACAAGAAATCAGACCCAACTCCAACTTTCTCAACCGCCAAATGCCCATATTTTACCACCTTTCTCACCCCCGGAAAGCAGGGAAGTGACACCCCTCCTGGCTGGCTTTGACACAGTCATTTTTCTCCCACTCAACCTCACCACATCTTTCATTCCTGACATACAAAAACATTTTTTTAAATCACAGGCATCTTTATCATTTCAGGCTCGTCAATTCCCATTTTGCCTAATTAATAAATAAATCAAAACCTGAAAGGAAACGAAAGGAAAGTTGAGAAGAACTTTTGGCCCTAACCAAAAAGAAGCCACAGCGAGCTAGATGTAGAATGTGGTTCTTTCAGTCCTGCAGGCTCATTCTAGGAGTTATATTTCACCTCCGTTTTCACGTTATAGAAGCCTGTTTATTAAACTGTGTGCCCAGAAGCATAAATGAAGACCTCAAAAAAAAATAAGTCTCTTTCTCCAAAGACGTTATACATTGCTATTCTAGTAGTCCTCAAACGGTCGGCTCTCCCCTCCACAACCACCGTATTAACTAGCATTTATTGAGCACTTACTATGTACCAAGCATGTATGAAGCATATCATGTATACAATGGATATAATCTAGATGGCGGCCCCATGTAGTATTAAAGGAGTTTTTTCAAAATTAAGAGACTAGTGGTTAGAAGGTTAAATAACTTGCCAAAGGTCAGACAGAAAGTAAATAAGTGCCTGGACTTGAACCCCAGTTTGTCATGTCATGCGGTCAGGTACAGGTAAAGCATCTGGGACAGTGCTGGCAGGGAATGGACTCTCAGTACATGTGAACAAGTCTGATCATTATTGTTTCAGGGAACAAAAGAGAAAAGGTTGATGCCGTTAAGGGTTGCAGCGAGCAGTGATCAGAGTGGCCAACTAGGAGCAAATCTAGAAACCTTCACAGCAAATTATCGCTTATAAGAGCTGTGCAGGCGCTAGCATGTGCAGGAAAGAAAGGACCTGGGTTCAGTAAGGATTAGTAGGAAAAGAAATCAGGGAAATATCGCTGATGGAAATGTCCAGGGCTACCTGGGATAAACTTTGGGCAGATCAACAGTGAGACCCAGGAACAAACAAACATACAAACAGAAATGAACTTGAGTTCCTAGTGAATCACAAATCATCATCCATCCATCCATCCATCCATCCATCCATCCATCCTAGGCACTCCATCTCTAACCTCTTAAGATAGGGGGCCGTGCCTCGTTCATCCCTGTAGCCCTGGAACACAGCACAGCGTCTTGAAAATAATAGAAATGAACAAACATCTGTTGCAAGAATAAAAGAATGACCCTCAAATACATACACTCCTTTCAGGGAACTTATCTTCCAAGAATCAGTTTGATCCTTCCAGCCTTCCTTCGCTCTCACAGTTTCCAAGCCTCTTCTATATTATTCCTGGAATGAGATTTTTACCCTGGAAGATCTACACGGCAGCATCAGTGTTGGCTCAGCAAAGTTTCAAGCTCAAGCCCTCACCCCACAAATTTTTCTTTGCTCCTCTGGAAGTCAAGCCTCTTATTTTTGCCATGCATCTCTCCCATTGAAAATTAAAACATCTCAGTCTCACAGATGGGTTTGCCGAATGTATTGTTTGCCACAGCTCTTGTTTTCATGATGCAAAAACAATAGGAAGCCCTTCCCCTCACTTTAATTTTTTAAAAATTCCTTTAAATAAAGTTGTTACTGTTTTATCTTGGGGACTCCCCATTAACTTGTCCAATTTCTTCCCTCCACTGCAGGAGAGCAGTTCAAAGTACGTGCCTGAGAATTCAAATTGGAGTTACAAACCAGTATTCTGTTTATTTGTCAGAGTGCTGTGGCAGATTCAAAAGTTAAACCAAAGCACAAAACTCTTCTTGTGGAGTGGGTACTCAGGGGACTGTGGTCTAAAATGAAAATCAGATCATTGTTCACAAAAGAGAAAAAAGAAACAACCCTCACACAGTGCATTGTAACACATTTGAAAACATCTCTGTGTTCCTTAAACGTTCTGCTAAGAGTACTAACAGGTCAGTCCACAGGAAATGCAAGAATACGTTATAGTTTAATCAGGGCACATAAAACACTGTCTAGAATGTTATGTCGCCCGGGGGAATGCAGTGAGCAGGCAACATTTACAAACTCCAGGTCAGTCTCCCCATTACATCACTGTGAAAAAAAGAAATTTATGAGGTTAAATTATATGGATGTTATATATTGGAACTGTTAGCCCATTCCCACATGAGAATGTTGGCTGAAATGGCCAGATTCCCTGAGAGAAATTTCTAAGGCCTTCTATTGTGGATGTTCTTACGGTAACTTTCCACAAAAAAGTGAAGACTTATTTATTCTTTGAAGACAATGAAATGAATAAAAAGAAAGAAGTCTAACCAAAAAAAAAAAAAAAAAAAAGCCCAAATGCCAATAGAGAGGGCACTTAGAATAGTTACTTATTCTTATTCCTCTTCTCCGGAGATAATAATACAGAAGTTATTTTGTGGAACTTACTCATGATTTATTTGACCTGTTCCTCATCTAAGTGATTGGAAACACAGATGTTGATGCTATAACTTTGCTTCCAGTAAATAATTCCTCAAAGGACTCACATTTGTTTAACCTTAGTCACAAGATGATAAAACTTATTAAACATTTATGGGAGCAGCAACACAATTTTGTTGGTTTACGTCTTTGGCAAGATTGGAAACTCATATCCCCACTTTTCCACCTTCCTTTCACCTCTCTAAAAGAAAAAATATCTTTGAGGAAGTTCCTGTACCTGAATTATGAAGATCCCCGCCCCCCCGCTTTACTTCTCCATCTGCGCCTGCAGTTTGACAGTAAACAGAAGGGCTGCCATGCTGATCTCAAAGAACAATAATTAAACCAAAGGGACAGCAGACAAGGTGCTCCCATGGGATCGACAGAGGAAGAATAAAAACCTCACCAGGGAGCTGTTTTCTTATGATTGCGAACCTGCTTCTGAGATAAGCAAACATTCACATGTGTGATGCGCGTGCATTTATTCACTGAACAACACTCCCTCAGAACCGACTCTATTCAGCCCTGCGGACATAAATAACATGGGTATCTAAGTATCCCAACGACTCCAGGAACCGTGGATAACCGTTTGTTCATTCATTCATTCATTCATTCACTCATTCATGTATTCAACAAAAACACCTACTGTATTCCAGGTAGAGCAAATGAAATGGTCCCCACGATTTGAAAGATTTGTCAATCCCTGACATGACACAATGTAGAAAAGGAAACAGAAATTACAACTGGTATAGAGCCTGCTTCCTGGTATTATCTGTCACTTATACATTTCTTATCTAGAGCTGATTTTCCTGTGCAGGGGACATCTGGTGTAACTACGGCTCTGTTTTCCTCTCACCTCGGGCTGTAACCAGGAGGGCAAGGGCAGTGCCAAAGGGGCACCCCTGGGGAAATACACCATGACACTGGAATACACACTATGACACTGGAAATACACTGTGTTCACAGGGAAAATCCTGAAGAGTTCTGTGGTGATTTCATTAGCAGCTTAGCCTTGGCATGGACATATGCATATACTATGTCCACCACAGACACAAAACTCACAAACAGTAAGGGCTTTTTACTCTCGCCCCACCAGACACACACACTAACATCCACGACATATCTAATCCAGCTGTACATGAAACATATTCATGTCCACAACATACGTAATATGCACAGATTTACAACTCAGGTCCACAGTAAAACAGATCCACAGCGCGCACGCACACACGTTCCAAGGATGCTGCTGTTCTTGGTTGTGAAACGCATCTGGTACTACATGGACCCTCTAAACTCTGGGGTCCTATCTAATTAATATATCTACCCCCAGGGCCTCAATACATGTTTGCTAAACTGCATTACAGTACAGTGTAATTGTTCCATATGTTAAACTGTAGGATTGACTATTGTTAATAATTCAACTTATAACATGGACAAACAAAAGTCCTTTCCTGACCCCACCCACGCATGTTTAATACCTCATGGAGATTTAGCATCAGTAAGGCTATAGCTGTCCAGCTAGGAAGCTTAATCATTATACACCTTGAGGACAAATGCAATTTCTTTTATGCTATTCATGGTTTGGTTTGGTTTTTTCCTTCTCTCTGTATCCCACCCCACCCCACCTCAAGGTGGCTAATGACAGTGCTCTTGACATACTAGGTAGGATTCAAGCCATGTTGATGACTGTCGCATTCATTATTGGGATTACTGACATATTTTATGTTCCGTTTACTTACTTCAAGCAGACATTTAGCAAGTGCCTACTAGGTGCAAATTAGCTAGTTGAATTTTTGGTTAAAGAAGTATACATCTCAGTAAAGACACCAAGAATGTTCAAAATATGAAATATTAGCTGTTTAAGTGATGTTTATTTTTCTCAACTCATTCTCTTGATAAATGCAGTAAAATTCTCACAACTGTTATTCTCTACATAAATTACTTATGTGACAATTGTAAAAATTCCCAAGAATATTCATTACAGGATTGTGTGTAATAGTGAAAACTTTAAAATATGCTAAATGTCTCTTAACAGAGGAATCGATAAATCAGTAAAACTGTACATGCTTATGGTGGAATATTATAAAGCATATAAAAAAGAATTAGTTATATCTATTTTCTTAAATCTATCATCTCTTTCTCTCTTTTTTTCTCTACCTATGTACTTGCATACTTGGATAGAGGCCCAAAAATAGAGTAAAAAAGAAAACCTTGTAAAACATAGCATGAAACTATTTACAACTGTATCTCAAAAAAACTGGGAGAAAAAAATTAAATTTTTTAATTAAAAAATTAAAAATTTTAATTTAAAAATAAACTTACAATTAGTAGGTCATATTGAAAACAAAAGCAAACAAACAAAAAATTTTAAACATATAAAAAAGAATAATAATGCTCCTACCTACATACACTTGCAGGCAATACAGTAAATAAGGTAAGATGTGCACACCAAATTCTTCATAGTGCCTGTCTCTGGGGACAGAGAGAGGGAGAAAGTAACAATAGCTGAAGAACACCTATTATGCACCAAGCACTATTCTAAGTACTTAATAAGTGCCAACTTTTTAAAACCTCATAATAGTGCTTGGAAGTAAGCACCCTCCTTACACTTATTTTACAGGACTGAGGTGCAGAGATTTTAAGTTTGCTTTTCAAAGGGAACAGCTTTATCTGTACAGTTTAATTCCTATATATCTGAAATTTACTGATCAAGTGAAATAAGCTCACCTTATTACTGACAGTTCTCTCCTCTATTCCATCTGATTGATTATTCCCATCCAATATTCATAAAGAAAATATTTATATTAAAGATGATAAAATAAGATGATAATTTCATTCCATTTCTCATTAAAATAACTGGTAATCAAATGGCAAGGCAGTTTGCCAAACTTTGTATTACTACAAATGTTTGTTTCAAAACGTCACCCAAATTAAAAAATAAAAATAAAAATAACCCACCACCAACTAAAAACGATTGTTGATTTTTTTCCAAGAAAGATCCCATCGTGATTTCTGTTGTAAGCCACACTTTCCCTCTGAGATATGACCCCTTGAATTTCGTGATTATCTTTTTTTTTTTTCACAATATTCAGAGTACTCATTTAAATGTCACCTATAATTAAATACTTACAAGTAAGAAACACCTTTGGAGACCCTGACCATAAATATTACGAGGGACTCTAAAGGGGAAATCTGTGAGGGTAGCTTTGCGTTTGCTAAAATAAATAATGGGGTAGCGTCATTGCATGTGTTCCATCTTTTTGATGGCCAGGAAGAGTCATGGAGCCTACAAGAGATTTATGGGGAAGAGATGAGCAGTGTCTGACTTCAGGACACATCCTCAAGGATGTTGTAGGAAGTGGGTGAGCACGATTACTTACTGAGCCACCCCAGATGGACTGTGTTGGGGATTTTCATGGAATTTTTTTTTTAACCTCTGTTTAATAAAACAGGAATGGACTTATGAAAATGCCATTGTGTAAAGCTCAAGAGGTCCTAAAAATTCTTTTTTTTTTAAAAAATCTTCATAGCTTCCATTTTTTAAAATGGTATTTAGATATTTAGATAAGGATGATTCTCTTTCTACCATTTTTTCCTTTCTTCCTTTTGCCACAATTGATTGACTTCAACCTGGAGGAAACCCTCAATTTCATTTCATGCCCTTGATCTGCACATATTTATACTAGACTATGAATGTTTATGTGACTTTTTGCTATTAAACATTAAATAATGTGAGAAGCAACAAAACATGGTGTTTGAGTACTTGGGCTCTGATACGCAGACCCAGGGTTTAGTATCTTATTTAAAAGCTTGTATGATCTTCAAATTACTTAAAATTTCCAAAACTAAATTTCCTTGTCTATTCAATAGGCCAATAATAATATCCGGTTCTCAAGATGTTTTGGGAGAGACTTTATGTAAACGACTTTTATGTAGTCAATGCTGAGTAAATGTTAACCACTTAGTGTAGATTTTTGGTTCTGCGTTATCCAGGTCAATGAACAGTAGCCACTATATGACAGACCATTATGATTAGTATCATCTTCATCATTGCTGCCATCATTATTTTGATCACAGTCACCTATGGAGGCACATATGCTAGACAGAAAAGGCTCAGAAGTCTGATTACTGGGAAGAATCAGGAGAGAATAGGGAGGGGATGGATTAAGACAAAAAAGAGGAAACACTGGAGAGAGGATGAGAAAATATGACAAAGATAACAAGAAAGTGAAGGAGGTTCCAAAGAATAAAACCGGGTTTTCTGCCCTCTCATCCAATAGTTTCCAAAATTTTAGAGAGTATAAGAAATAAAGAACCAGGTCTTGGGATACTCCTTTTGTTTCTTTCTTATCTCTTGACTCTGGTACCAAGGGTGTCAGCCCGCTCCCTAGCGGATGGAGACTTTGCTATATATCTGCTGGACTGCCTGTCTTTCTTCTCTTAACCGAGGGATTCTCTGGACTCTGATGTTGCATGTTGGGACCAGGTAGACCAATGCATAAATGGGTGTGTTTCCCTGTTGAAATACATTAGGGAAAATTGTCCCCACCATTTCTAAAAATATAGGCAATTGCCATGAGAGAGTGAGAGCAGAAGAGGCTATTAATATTTCTTCCATTGACTAAAAGCCAAAAGTGAAAATGGACCCTGGAAATAATTTTTTTAATGTTTAAATGCTTTGGCATTTGGAATTAGAGAGAGAGAGAGAGAGAGAGAGAAGAAGAAGAAGAAGAAGAAGAAGAAGAAGAAGAAGAAGAAGAAGAAGGAAAGGAGAAGGAGAAAAAGAAGAAAAAAGGGAGGAGGAGGAGAGAACTTAGATATTTTTCTCCTACATCCTGTAATTTAAAGCCCTAGTGGGTGCCTAAAATTCAGATTCATGGGCCTCATGCCATCCTATGGAATCAGAACCACTAGGCTCTAGCCTGGGAATCTGTAAATTTACATTTTAACAAGTTTCCCAAGTGAGGAGGACACCAAATAAAGGTTGAGAACCACGACTCTATTCCAGATACAAAAACCAGAACATTATTCCCAGTCCTTCCATATTTGCAAAATTTCCTGGGCCAGTAAAGACTTTCCAGAGTTTTTCTCTGATATCCTGGGAGGGGAAGTTCCTTCTGGTTTTTAAGCTTTTTGAAGTATTCATGAAAGCCTCTGTTTTCCGGGCATTTCTTTGACCTGAGTGTGACTTGGCAGCCACAGCTCACAGCTGGTTCATGAATCCCTTGCCCTGCTCAGGCTCTGGGCACCTCCAGTGTTCTCACATTTAGTCATCGTACCCCAGCCTCATGGTTCGTGCAATGCCCTCCCCCCAACTATTGCTTTCTTTGTAATAATTCCCTCTTTTATTTACTTAATTTTATTTTAAAATGAAAATTTATGTCATTCAGTCGGCGGAAAGCCAATCACATTTGCCATAAGTGATGGTAATCAAACAAAATTAACACTTGGAGTTAATATTTTGCTATTCACTGTTGCTTGCGAAAGTCTCTGAATTTGTGGTCTGCTCTTTCTGATAAACAAGTGAGAGAGAGGTGTTTAAGACAGGCTAACAGCAAGTGAGACTTTCTTCTTGATTAAATCAGAGGATTTGAACCAGTATTGAAAAAGGAATACTGTTTTCATTTCCTGCCTGCCTGCTCCTTAGAACTATCTACCCCAGTGGTCTGAAAGCCCATAATGGGGCAACTGTGGCTTTAAAAACTTTTAGAGATGGGCTTACTTTCCTCATTAAAACATTGCATAGAGCACTGGTAGGCTTGGGAAGAGGAGATAGCCATTAGGAGTTTCCACTGGTGGAAATGATGATTCCCGTTAGTGTCTACTTTCCTGCCCCCAAGAGATGCACCTTTATGTCCTTGGGTTTTTTTACTTTAACTCCTACTAATCACATCACTATCATTCATTCTTTCCAACAATAGTTACTGAGCACCAACTCTGTGCCAGGCTTTTGGACACAAAGCAAGTAAGATATAAGATCTGTTCAAGGTCATAAGCTCAGAGTCATGGTGATGATTTTAATAATTCACCATTTATCAAGCACTCACTGTGTACGAGGCACAGTCCTGAGTGCTTTACAAGTGTCCATACTTTGCTCCTCCCAAGCACCCAAGAGGGAGTTTTCATTATCTCTACTGATAAGGAAATCTAGGCATGGAGAGGATTATTAATTTGTTAATATATATATAGTGACTAAATTTTCTTGACCGCTTACCATGTACCACCATGTACTAAGTATGTTACCTGATATATTTCAATGAATCCTTGTAAAAGCCCAGCGAGACGAGTCCTTTTAGTAGGTCCGTTTTGCAAATGAGGAAATTGAAAGTTTGGGCGGTAGAGGTGCCTGAGGTCACAGAGCAAGGAAATGACCCACTGGAGAGAAATGGAAGCCCGGTCTGTTGACTTCAGGATCCACCCGGTTGCCCTGACACCGTATTGTCTGATGGGGGTGGGGAGATGCAACTCCAGGACGCCATGAAATGTGCTTGAAAAAGACTAGCCTCTCCCTGCACGGTCAATTCTAGAATCAAGGCAGCTCCAAACACTTTCCCTTGTTCCCACTTTGGCTCAGAAAATGGTAGACTGATGATTTTCAGTAAGAACCTTATGTACAACTAGAGGAAAGAAGCAAAAGAAAGAATTCAGGAAGATAATAGGATAAATATAGTCCGGTTTTTCATATACAGTTTTCAGTGTACTCTTCTTTCTCACTCGTACCCACCTGCAATTTTCTGCACATCTCGTCTACCTTTACACCACGTTTCCCATCTCCTGGACCATCAGTCGGGTCCAAGTCATCACCAGGTTTTGACTAGGTTGATACAGAAGCCTCCAAAATGGTCCATCTGCTTGCAGCCTTGGTCCCTGATAAGTAACATGACAGCCAGCATGACCCTGTAAAAAACCTAAGTGGGATCCTCTGTCTCCCTGCTCCCTCGCCCTGTAAGGCTCCCCAGTTCACTCAGAACCTTGGCGCCTCGTGCAGCATCTGGGCTCTAGAGGTTCGGCGTCTGTCTATCCCTCTGTCCTCATCGCTCACCCTGTGTCCCTCGTCTCGTCACCCTGGTCTCCTTGCTGCGCCTCCAGTTCCTGCAGCAGCTCCAGCCCCAGACCTTCCCGCGCCTGGAACCATCTTCCCCAGAGACTTGCCCTGGGCTCTCTGCCACTGTACTCAGAACCCAGTTTCAGCATCACCTCCACAGAGAGGCCTTTGCTCACTCTCTTATCTAAGACAGCACATCCTCCTGTGACGTGAGACCCCTCACCCTCCTTTAATTTTCTCTGTTGCACACACCACTCTCTGACACGAGGTAACATGCATCTGCTTGCTTGTTTGGGACCCGTCTGCCACACAAATGTAAGCGTCAAGAAGGCAGGCCTTTTGTCATTTTTACTCAAGCCTCTAGTTCCAGCACCTCCTACGGTACCTGGTACACAGCAGACCTTCAATAATATCAGTTAAATAAAGGTCTTAGGACAGGCAGCAAAAATGCCCCAATACTCTCTGCTATCCCTGATCTCTTTGTCCTAAGATATTCCTTAACAGGCACCAGCCAGTCTCCCTTCTTTCTTCTCCCAGGCACTTATCTGAAGGTGACAATTAAAAAGCGAAGAAGGCGTTACCAGGAAACAGCCTATAGCCTTCTCCTGTTAGCTTAACAACCCCTAAGCTTTGCTGCCTTGGGCCTGAGGGAATGAGCACAGGTTTCTGGCGGGGGAGGGCTGGGAGCATCTGGAGTCTGTGGGCAGGAGGGCACAGCACCTGGAGAGCAGAGAGAGAGAGAGGTCGACCTCTGGGGTCAGAAATGAGGCTCCCCAACCTCTTGGCCTCCATCCGGGTCTAGGCTTAAGAAGGAAGTCTACAAATCCATAGTATCAGCAAGCACTGTCTATAAGATGAATAAACAACATTCACTGCAAAAAGGTGAATCACTGCTCTTCAGCTGAAGGCGGAGGACGTCATGATGAACAAAATACAAGCTTCTAACTAAAATCACCATCGTTGTGTCATTAATATTTCTTAAATTGATAAATATTCAAAGTGCAGCTATGATCATGATCGGTACGGAGGTCTGCCAAAAATTTTCGATGTGTAAAAGAGATTCTTATACTCTAAATTAATTAATTAGTATACAAAGTAATACACTAATTAAAGTATTTATTCATTCACTTATTTATAGCATCACTTATTCATTCATCAGGAGATATTTATTTAGTGCCTAATAGGTACCAAGGACTAATTCAAGTGCCTAGATTTCTCCCAGAATTCCTACAGAAGACAAAACAAAACAATAGAAAGGACACAAATTCATTTATGGAGAAGATGCTATGTAACTGCCAGAGACTGCACCAAGGGTTTCATCTATATCACACTGTCTGATCGTCACAACCACAATGTGAGGTGAACGATATCCTGCCTCCATTTGACAGGTAAGGAAACTGAGGTGTCACAAGGTGAAAGGACTCCCCTTAAAGCACACTGGTGGCTAGTTAAGTAGGGAGGAGCTGCAGTTGGATCCCAGATTTGCTTGGTTCTTAACATTTGCCTTTCCACAGCCTCATGGATGGAGTCTGCGGGCAGGAGGGCACAGCACCTGGAGAGCGGAGAGAGAGAGAGGTCGACCCATCCCTGCACCTGTCAATTCCTCCATAAAGCCTGGGCACGTGTTTTTACCTCCAGGTGTCACCTCTATTATTCTAAGCATCCTAGTCTCCATCACTGAGGGGTGAACTAAGTAGATTGAATGGATAAACATACCCAAGTCCACCACCATCTTTGAAATACAAACAAGTACCCCTGTTCTACTAATAACCCAATTAGATGACATCACTTCCCTGCTTGAACCCCTCCAGCGATCCCATCACACTTAGATGCAATTCTAGGAGGCTACACATGATCTGCCCTGCCTATGTCTCCACCTCATTTCCTGCTACTCTCCCCTGTCTTCATCTGCTTCAGCCATAGTGGCCTCCTATGTATTCCTCAAGCACGCAAGACATTTCTGGACTTAAGGTGTTTATTGCTTCATCTTCCTGGAACGCTTCTCCCAGATCTATGCTCGTCTAGTTCTTCATTTTCTATTCAGGTCTGATCAAATGTCACCACCTAATTAATACTACCCCCGACCATTCTAGGTAAAATGGCAACCTTCCATCCCTCTCTAACCTACTCATCCCGATTCATTTTTATGAAATGCCATTAGAACTATTCAATATTATATATTTATTTGTTCATTGGCTTTTTGGTCTCACCCACAAGAGTATTAGCTGGGTGGGGGTAGGGACTTTTCCTACTGCAACATTCCAGCACGCAGATCAATGCTTAGCACACAGTAGATGAACAGTCAACATCTGTTGGGTGAATGAACACACGAATGCACACACATACACACGAAGAGGAAGAGCTGACTTTATACATGGCAGATGGCACTAAGGTTCCAGTTGGAGACGCCACAAAAGGCGGCATCCTCTGTCAGTGTTCTCAGTACCCTCCCCCCCCAGGTTTAGACATCACAACAGATGCAATGGAAAAATAACAGGAACTGAGGGTCCTTCCTTGGCAAATCACTATGACTCTTCTAGGTAAACTCCCACAACAGATTATGTGCATGGGTCTTGGAAGCAGAAAGTTTCAAACCAACCTTGGTCGCTGCATGACCTTGGATGAATCGCTCTGCAGGTTATGCAGATCCCCATCAGTAAAATAAAGATGATGCTAGCATCTAACTCAGGAATATTGCGAGACTCCACTCAAATGTTCCCTCCTCTGGCAGGTCTCCTCTGACCATCCACACCACTGTTGCCCCAACCCTGTTCTCACATGTTTGCGTTTATAAAACAATTGTCATCACAGAGCTTTTTTCTATACGAAAGTTATCTTTTTTCCTTTATTAAATTACTTGTATGTTCTCCTGCTTCCCCGAACTGGAGGGTAAGATCCCCAGGGACCACACCCATCCCATTAACCCTGAGGATCCAGGTGACCAGAACAGGAGCTGGCATGTAGTAAGAACTCAAGAAATAACTGCCGCTTGAATGAAGGGCTGTACAAGTCATGCAGCACCTGGTGAAATGCCTGGCATGCACTAAGCACTGAGGCAGTGGCAGATGTCGTTATTACTGCTGTCGTTATGTTTCTTGTTGCTGGTGCTCTAATTACTGTTCCTTGGGAAAGGAACAATTGTGTTTTATTTGAGCTGGGGCAGGGCTCCAACCCATCCAGTATGAGTTTTTCTCAGAAAAGGCTAAAACACTACTCAGTAATTATATTTCCAGTTTTAAAAATCAAAACGCATCCAGGTCTGATTTCTTTTGACGCTGAACTCCTGGTCCCATAATAATTGGCAGGTTCCTCGTTTCCCTTCTGGTATACATTTTTCATGGTCTGGTTATTTGGGGCAAAGATACACTAGCTCTGTCAGGTGTGGCCCCTAGCAGTTTTAGTGCATTCTCTCAGCTCAGGACTCACAGCATCCTTTCCAAAATCCTGAACCTTAAGAAGAACTATGATGACCCCCATCTTGCAGGTTGGAAAATGAGGAGATTTGAGCAGCTGGTCCAAGCATACACATCCAAAAAAGTAGACCCAAGGATTTGAACTTGGGTCAGTCTGGCTCCTGAACTTACATTCTTATTGTTTGAGTAAGGTTATCTCTCGAGCTTGCCCAGGGCCAGTTAAGTAGGGTGGCAGAGCTGTAACCAGAACCGAAGTCATTTCCTCCTATTCCACGGTTCCATCCACAGTCCAAAACCTAATCCCAAGGGAGAAAGCAAGAAGAAGCGCACAGCTACAAACCCAACTTTCTAATAAAGGAAAATAGCTAAAGGCAATTCTGATATAAAACGTGCTTATATAGCTTTTCATTTCGGCATTTTTTCTGTACCAAGTGGTACCGAACACATAGAATAGATTTAACTCTTCTCTACAGCATCATCTTGGCCCAGAAGCTATTCATATCTCCCTGGGGTATAAGAGAGAGGTTTCTAAATACATAGAAAAGTCTACAGATCTGATTAATTGAAGTGATTTAAAGTCAGCCCCTTGCAGTTTATATAGAAATATGTATATGCTGCTGCTCCTGCTTACACAAATCTCCCCTACAGAAGACCTTGACCTTCTGTCTTCTTTTTGTATCTCCCACGTCACCAATCACCAGATTTCATGGATTTTTCATGGTGCGGAAAAACATTTAAGGAAGTTTCTTCTAGATTCATTACAAACAGAAAGGCCACTGCCAACTCTGTTTTTATCTCATTCTGCACTTTGTAACTATTTTCATTAAAAATAATAACGTGGGGACTTCCCTGGTGGCGCAGTGGTTACGAATCCGCCTGCCAATGTAGGGGACACGGGTTCAAGCCCTGATCCGGGAAGATCCCACATGCCACGGAGCAACTAAGCCCGTGCACCACAACTACTGAGCCTGCGCTCTAGAGTCCGCGAGCCACAACTACTGAAGCCCGTGTGCCTAGAGCCCGTGCTCCGCAACAAGAGAAGCCACCGCAATGAGAAGCCCGCACACCGCAAGGAAGAGTAGCCCCCGCTCGCCACAACTAGAGAAAGCCCGCGCTCAGCAACAAAGACCCAACGCAGCCAAAAATAAATTAATTAATTAAATTAAAAAACAACAGTAACTGTGTTCTGCCCACCTTAATATCTAAACTGTATAATTTCCACAGAAATGACTTAGATGTAGCTTGAAGAAGAAAGCTCAGGGGTGATTTTAGAGTATTCATTCAATTCTGAAAGCACTCAACTAATTAAGACCAGTGATCTTAATTTTTGTACTAAAGGAAACTGCAGCACGCTGGCCTTCTTTAAAAACCCACCTTAGCGCCTAGCAGCTTTACGGAAACATGAGGTTTTTCCTTTGGCATAAACGGACACTACAGCTTTTCAATTAAATTAGTCTTTGGAGAGAGATGCAGAAGAGCTAAAAAGCTCCTTAAAAATCTTCCCTGCTTCACTGCCTCTCCTGTGCCAGGGGGGAGATGTGCAGTTAAAATGCAACGCTATTTTCTTCCTACCCTGCCGAAACAAAGTTTTCGATCTTGAACCCTGAGCTGGCTGTGTTATAGATCTTGTTGAGGTTTTGCTTTTAGTTTTCAAGCCCATATTTGGTTTTCTAAAACTGTTTTTAAAAAGGGGATGTGCATTACAACGTCCTATATTTTTGTACATCCAGAGAGAGCTTTGTTAGACCCTGCTTCAGGTTGGGTAGTAGTTATAGGGATATTGAAACTATTTTTTTAAATTAACACAAATGGAAAGGAAACTCATTTAGATGTGCAAAATTCAAGACAAATCCTTTCAAATATGATCCAGGTATTTTTTTCCCCATGTAATTTCTCTAAGCTCATTATCTCTAAAACTTTTGCATTGTGCATTCCCTGTTGTTAAGCATAGCTAAATAATACTGATATATTAATAATAGGATTAGCTGGCCGTGCCTCCTGAATTTTAATTTCTAAAATTTTCAACAATTTTAGGCATCACTTTGGCATCACAAAATGTTTGAGAATGCCCAGAGGACATCTTTTTCTGTAGGGGAAACACAAAAGACCGAAAGAGGCAACAATTGGAAATTCCACCTGGCTGTTTTAATGACTTTCGAATCCGTCTAAATTATTTAATCATTTCACCCATGGAGCTTGCTTTGGAAACAAATATATCGGCAATTCCACATGCATCTGAGATTTCTTCTCTGTGTGGCTGTGTATGTATTCAATATCTTTGGAAAGGACTTGAGTCTGACGGTTACCCTCTGGCAAAACGAGTAACACAAGTACGGCCACGCTGCTGAAGACACTCCAGATGCATGTCCAAGTTAGAGGAAAATCCTCTGAGTTTGCAGACATCGCCCAGAAGTGGATATTTGGTCTCTAAAGTCTCTATTTTTTATTATCATTTCTTAAAGACCCAGTGTATCTTGAAACCGACTTTCAACGTTAAGCCTATCCCTTCTGAAAAAAAGTTCCTGAAACAAGTGACTGACAGGTCAGTAGCAGGAAAAAAAAAAAAAAAAAGAAATGATAAATCCAGTGAAAACAGTGTCGTATGCTAGAGGCCTGTAACTGTAGGGTGTTTTTTCTCCCTGCAATATCCAGGTAATCAAGCAAACACTCTCAACAAGCTATTTCTTATGTGGTTAGAATGACTAAGCTCGTTCATAATGGAAGAGCTGCTTGCCAAAGGTCACCCTCAGAAACAGGAGAATTTCTAACTTTAAATGGAACTCAGAAAACTTAAAATAATTTTAAACATACAAATGGTTACAAATTACTGAAAAACAGATTTTAAAAAACCCTCTTCCAGGGTGAAAAGGTTCTAGGAAAGTAGAAGGATGAGATCTCCCTGATACAGACTGTAGGGGAGACATTCTGTATTTATCCCAACATTAGAAAATGAAAATGAATTTCTCCCAAAGAAATAAAAATAAAGCAGCATTGTCAACTTGTGAAACAATAAAATTATTTGTGTGCCAAGCTTCTTTTAATACCACTGTGATTTTTTTTTATATAAAGTCTCTCAATTTGTTGTAATTAAATATGTAATGAAAAAGCACTGCTTCAGGGAAGCGATGCAAGACACTCTCTGTTAGTTTAATGCGTTTCCAACTGACTTTGCATCAAACGAAAATGATACTCTGTGTATGCCTGGTCTTAATATAGAATTTGTTAGGCAATTTTGTGTTTTTTAAGGGGGACTTGGGTGGACACAGACACTGCCTTTGAAATAGTGGCTGAGTCTTCCCAGACCATGACATACTTAAATAAAATTGATGGTACAGATACAGTGATGGAAGGGAAGCACCACTCAGGACATTGAACTCGTGTCAGCTAATTACAGACCCGGCACAAACACGAACAGGGCCTAGGTTTTCTTCCTGGCTGATTTCCCTAAGCTCAGCTGCAGTGATGAGCAGAAGTGCATCATTTCAGTGGCCTTAAATAATGCCAGGCTCAGTGCCCCTTTAAAACCTGCTCAATTGAGAGTACAATTCCCAAGCCACTGGAAAGATAAATAGATCAGCCCAGGTATTATCCAGTTGGAGAAATTCCGTCAAATGAGTGAGAAGTCAGCTGGGATGAAATGAAAGCATAAGCCTCTGTTGGAGAATGTGACAAAAGGCAAGACGTTTCCAGGGACAGCTCTGCTAAAGATGCCTAGGAGGTATTTGTTGGGTGTGAAGGTTTCCCGAATGGTAGCAATAGAATCGAGGTGACTGGGAGAAAAATAAATGTAAGGTGGGAGAAAAATAAATGCAGAGTATTTCTGAGGAATGCTTCTACCCTCCTCAAAAGTCACCTCTGATCTCCAACCCCCAAGCCTCAAGAAGATTTTCATTGTCGAGAAGTTTCTCACGGCCCCTCTTCCTTACCTGGCTTCCACCAGAACTCCCTATCACTTGCAGTCTGCTGATTAGGGTTAATGTATTGTGTCCTGATATGGCAGATTAAAAATGAAATCAATAAATGCCTAAAACAAATG
This sequence comes from Mesoplodon mirus, assembly GCF_964341445.2. Lineage (NCBI taxonomy): Eukaryota > Metazoa > Chordata > Mammalia > Artiodactyla > Ziphiidae > Mesoplodon > Mesoplodon mirus. The sequence goes on from NC_138991.1 coordinate 9,081,562, forward strand.
GGCTTTTGAGATGTCCCATTCCATCTGGGTCTTTAAGGATGAGGGGAGAGGAAGGAGAAGGAAATCATGAGGGGAGTGGGAAAAGGACCAGTTAAGCAATCAATTTCTATCCAAAACACTGTGTGGAGGATGTGATTTCAAGGTACCTGTCCTTTCTTTTTTCAGGGATCTGCCTTAAATAACAAGAATAGCCTGAACAGTTCACACTGCTGAGCCCCTTTGGTGGTGGGGGTGTGTATTTATTTTTCCCATTCATCTGTTAAAAATCATACTGTTTGTGTAAGTGAAGGGGTCTATAGCATGCGGTATTTAAATCTTCAAGATGGGAGCTTGTCTCTCTGAACTGTGCTTAAACAAAGTAAGAGTGCCAGGGTCGGGACTTCACCCTGATACCTATTCTCTTGAACCCCATTCCACTTGCCAGTGAATTAAAGGTAAACTTCACCCTGAGCTGACTGACCCCTCCCTGCCCTGCTGGTTTACACTGCTGAAACCTTGCCCACTAATCCAGTCATTGTCATCAGGAGGTTGAAAGGAGATCGCTCAGGTCATCTCTACACTCCACTGCAGTATTCCGAATTGTCCCTGCTGAATATGTTTCCCATGTAAACAACCTGTGCTATTAAGGTGCAAATTGCAACTTTTAAGTAATGATTGCTAATAGTCTAATGTTTACTGCCACACAAGGACATTCATGAAAACAAAATCTGCATTATTCATCTCCATATTAAGTAAACAAAATAAATTGAGGGAGCTGTTCTCTCCTGCAAGACTTTCCTCAGATCTGGATTATCAAATAGCTTCTGAGAGTCAGCAAGAAGAAAACATTTAATCTCTTTGAGTAGGTTGGAGCAGACGCCTATAATTTATATATACATTAGATATTCACATGTATATGATGCCCAAAGATTTTGCATCCTATCGTAATTGGCTGGCATTATATAAAAACAAGAGTTCAGGATGGTGAAATAAAATATATATTACACATGTGTATGTACAGAGGCTGTGATAGATTGTAGAAAACAGAAGGGTTACAGTGTAAGTCTACAGTTTAAAATTTTTAACTACTCTGCGTCTTGCAAAACACAAACAAATCAAAACACGGTTCTGTTTTATTTTACCTTTCTGCCATCTTCTCTATCTTCCCTACAATGCATAGGGAGAAAAGATGCTGGTACAGAATCCTGCAATATTTTCAGGTAAAAGTAGGTACGTTTTAGTGGTGAATGAAATATACATCCAAGGAAGCAAGCACACTCACTCATACATACACAAACCCTTGGGGTACTGTAGGCTGCTTTCTAAACTTTCTTCCTTGCCCGAAGTAATAGTATGGTAGAATAGCATAGCTTTAGAAAGCCAGGGAGAATGACATTTCGGAGGGAAGTGTTCTGACTTAGCTGTTTCCTTAAAGAGAACTGCCTACCTCACAGCCCTTCCCTTAAAGGAGGGAGGAATATAACCAATAAAGACTAACGTCCCCCATCACTTATAATATCATCTCGCTCATTCTAACTGCATACCTGCTTTATTAGAAAGTTCCATAATTGATTCCTTGAAACGTGGAACTTAAAACTAATAATGCAAAGGAATCAAATTGCCTCAAACAGTTCTTGGGAAAGAGAGTCTCAGTTCTGATTCACTCACAGGCTTTTTCGATGTTACATTATTCATTCATCAAGCTAGAAATCAAGCTTTCAACATCAGCCCATGGGAATAATTACTTACAGTTGTGCATTGTTTAATTTTAAGCAGTGATAAAAGTTACTATGGCCATAATCCTAGAACCCACCTTGTTCTTCTCCCCGGATGTTAACTGGCTAAAGAATCTCCAAGTGGCTAACTTTACTTGTGAATAACCACATCAGCTAAAACAGAGTACAGCATCGATGACTTCAGACGAAAGAAATACTACATGAAAAAATACCTGCTTTAGTAATATGTGAGTAAATAAATACCGTAAGAGGGGCCTCATTGTGTACAAAATGAATTATTCCCTTTCAGCTTGACAAGGGCTTCCACTTCTTCCAGTGAAAATAATAAAAGCCACGAAAACAGACACATAAAGACACTAGGAACACAATAGGCCAGAAAACTGAAACTACAGTCAGAACTTTCTAACACACACATACACATACAAACACTACAGTAAATAGATAAGTAGCTCCAACAGACACCAGCTTAATGAAAAGGATCTAATTTAAATAATGTGATACAGCACTGTGTTACGTACACCTGGATCCTCACTGATCAGAGCATAATTATAATCAAAGTAGTGCAGTTCTGAGCAATGCACTTTTTGTAATGAGCTGACCAAAGGAGACATGTCTAGTCATTCTGGTAATTTAAATTACTGCCTAGTTGTTGGCCTTTACCGGAACAACAGGGGGAAAAAAAAAGAGTAATTTTCAGGGCAGTATCACTTCTTGCTGGACTGTTGCCCAGGGTTCTCTTTTGGGACAACAATAAGGACGCTATCTCTAATAATCTAGCTATACTTAAATTTATGTTGCTAGAACTGGAAGAAGCAGGCTCAGTCTTCCTGAGTCTAAAAGGCCAGTGCACACCCCAGTGCTGTTCAGCTTGCAAAGCAATCTAAGTTTTAAAAAATAAGTGAGTTAAATGTAGAAAGGGACAGGGGTAGGAGGAAGAAACTGTTTGCAAAAGAGGTAGGTAGCTAGAGTTGAAAAAAGAGTACCTCATTGACTAGGCAAGTTCTAAATAGATACGGTACTAAAAATACCTAAATTATTTTGCTCTTGGAAATACATGAATCAAAGCTTTGTAAATGATATTTCCCCATGCAATTTGACCCAATCTGTACACGGTTACGGATCTGCGCTCAGAAGGGAAGGTAACTGTGGATATCTCGAAGCACATGTACTGCCATTCGTACTGGAATCAGGCCACGATGGAGGATGAGCTTGGTGGTCCAGCATGTTCAGACACAAACACCCACTTTGCCCAGATTTGTGACTAACTTTGGATTTGCTCTGAGGGTGGCTTTTCAAAGTTTATGAAAGTGTTCCACCGAACTTCTTCTCCCTAATGTTTCGCTCGAGTTGGAACAGAAGGAAATATTGTGGGGGGCTCTGCAGAAGACCCGCCTTAACTGATGCTGCCTAAAGCATGCGGGTAAAGACAGAAAGAAGGGGGAAAAAAACTTAAGCTTTTTGCTAAAGCCCGATTCAACTGAAGGACACAAAGAAATAAAAACGCCCACATTAAAAGCCAAACAAGATAATAATTGTGCATGTCTGGCTCTGAATCTAGAGGGCAAGGCTTGCGTCACTGGCACTCTGAGTTACCATGGTGAGTGATTTATTGATATATATCAAGAATGAATAGATCAAAGGCAGCGAGATGACAGGTGATCAATCAAATGTCAAATCAAAACTAGCAATCAAGTGGAAAGCTGACTTTTCAGTGGGTGGGTCTGGGAGGAGAAAAATGAACTTTCATATCACACTTCCGAGAAGCAAAACCCCAGCATACTATTAAAAAAGCAATTAAGCAACCCAAAAGGAAAAAAAAAAATCCTCTACAAGATCTAATGTACTGATCCATTAACCTGTTCCTCTCTTTTTCTTTTTTCTTTTGGAGGAGGGCTGGTAAGTAAGAATTCACATGGGATAGTTCCTACCATACAAATCCATTTACAAAGTTTGCAACTCACTCTGGGCAAAGGAAATCCAGAGCTGTTTCAATATTAAAGGGGCATTTTTCTTCCCCTTTTTTAGGAGAAGGGAGAGTGTTGATTAGATTTCCAAACGTGGATCCTCTTAGAAAACATATTCAAAGGTTCGTTTCCTGGGGTGGCTTTTTCCACCTTGGTGATCAAAGCTAAACTCCTATGGCTCGCCCCAAAGCCAGCCTTGCAGCCCGGGGCTGGGTCACTGCTCACACTTCAGCGTCCCAAACCCCAGCCAGAGGAGACGCTGTCCCTCGAGGCCAGAAGCCACTGGCACTGACCACGCGGAGGGATGCGGGGGTGGAAGGACTGTCTCCCCACTCCGCACCCCAAATCCTCAATCCAACTTTGGCCCGAGAGGCAAGAAGCAGACTGGGAGAAAGTTAGGGGTGGGGTAAAGGGTGGAGGAAAAAAAGTTTAAGGAGGGAAGTCTTGGTGGGATAGCTTCTCCCAGCACCCCCAATCGGAGCCTGGAAAGGGGAGGATTTGGGAGACTGGAGAAGGCGAGAGAGGATGGGGTTATGAGCCGGGCAGAGAGGGGCACCCGGAGCGAACTCCCCCGAAAGCCGAGGGGGGTGGCGTCCTGGGGCACCCGGGGCGAGGAGGGCGGGCGAAGAGCTCGGCGCACCGGGCAGCCCGGCCGGACAGCCCCGAAGCGGAGCCGTTTCTCTTACCTGCCGCCCGCTTGGGTGCCTGCTGTTTCCTCCTTGGCATCGCTCTACTTCGCTCCAGTCCCACTTCTGGCGCCCCAGCCCCGAGCCGCGCGCGGGGGCCCGCGGTCTCTCTCGCCTCTCTGGGTCTCCTCCGCCTCCTGCCCGGTGGCTCCTAGGGCGTCACTCGGCCTCTGTCCCCCTGACGATCCCCCCTGCAACTCCTCCACCACGGGCCAGAGACCCCCCTCTCTGGGTGGCAGACAGGGACGGCTGTGCCGGCTGGTTGGAAGTAGAGGTTGGTTCTGCCTTGTTTGTTTGTTTGTTTTGGATTTTTTTTTCCTCTCTCTTTCTCTCTTTTTGTTTTGGCTTTTTGGAATTTTTTTTTTTTTGGTTTGGTTTTTTTTTTTTTTTTTTGGTGACTGTTGAGACACTTGATTTCTTTATTAAACATCCAAGACCGGGTTCGGATGGAAGGGACGAGGGACGCACACGCGCGCGTAAAGATAAGGAAAAAAAAAAAAAAGGCAATCCTGGGAAGGTAGTGGTTTCTTCTTCTTTTTCTTCTTCCTTCTCCTATTTCCCTCCTCCTCCTCGCCGATCTCTATGGCGGATTCGCGCTGGGGGCAGAGAGATCACTCACTGTAGGTTTGTGGCTGCTGTCGGATCCCCGTCTGTGAGTGATATGCTAGAGGACAGGAGCGGGTTTGGGAAAGACAGAAAATCTGGAATTCACACACACACACACACACACACACTCACACACACACTCACACACTCACACGCACGCACGCACTCTCGCTTCCTCTCACACACACACTCACACCCCCCACATATGCACACACACACGCACACACACTCTCACACACACACAAGACAGGGCGAGGCGATGCCAGCAAACATCGATCCCGTTGAACAAACTGAACATTAACAAACTCCTCCTCCTCCTCCTCTCCCCGCGACCTGATGACAGGGAGAAATTTACTCCCCAGCCGCAGAACGCCAGGCAGAGGGAGTCTATTAAAGGGACAGTGTCCCGCCGGGGAGCAGGGCTGGGGGCGGGGACACGGGCGTGCCACCGGGGCTGGCTCCGCCGTGCGCCCTCTTCTCTGGTGCGGTGACGCGCCACCCCCCTTCCACCCCCGCCCCGGGGCTCGGGGACACCCCTTGGGGGAGGCGTGAAGAAGGGAGGGGATGTGGAAGAAAGGGGGTGGGGTGATGGCAGGAGACGCAGGGGGCCAGGTGAGCTGAGCCGCAGGGACCATTAACAGGACCATTAACCATATTAGGAGCATGAGAACTGATGTTCCTTTTGGGCAGGGAACGGGGTGGGCACCTTGGAGTGATGACCACCATCCTCTAAATCTCTTAATCTAACCACAGAGATGTCCTCCCCACCGCCTTAAATTTAATGCCCTTGCCTCTCCCACCTTCCTGCTAGTCCCTGGATGGTCATAAAAACAAGAATCTACCATCTGTCTCCTTGATGGTTTAATCACATAGTCCTCTTTTTGTTTTGTTTAAATAATATTTATTCAGCACCTACTATGTGCCTATTCTGGAGACACAGCAGCCATACAGAAAGGGAAGATCCCGGCCCTCTCAGTGTTTGTGTTCTAATGAGGAGCAGGCAAGTCGCCCCCAGATATCCAGTCTTTGCTTAAATGTCACCTTCTCCCAGAGGCCAACCTTACTTAAAGTTTCACACACACATCTCCACTCCCCATTCCATTTCTCTATTTTATTTTTCTCTACTGGGCTTACCAATGTCACACATATTATCACATGTATTACATACGATTTTCTACTTTTATTGTCCAAATTTCCCCTGTAGAATATAAGTTCTGTTGGGAGGAGGGGTTTTATATTCCCAGATGGCAAAGATCACAACATGTAGTAGGTGCCCAATAAAATATTTGAATGAATGAAAGGTAAGCAAACCAATAAGATAATTTCAGAGTGAAAAGCTCCAAGAATTTGTTACAAGAGGGTTCTCTGACAGTGTCCGAAAGAGGGGGTAGCTCTAGCCTCAATGCAGGAGATGTCATTTGAGCCAGCATGTGACAATGGAGCCCTGATATGGGCCAGGTACCTTTTGAGCTGTTGGGGACAGGCTGAACATGGACCCTGCCCTCAAGGGACTCTTGTTCCAGTTGGAGAGACAATTAAAGGGGCAAGTGAGGCCTGCTGGGACAGGGGTTGTACTTAGAAGGGGGGGCCGTTAACCTGGACTTGGAGGAAGGGAGGATGTTTAGTTACCAGGTAGGGCTTCCTGGGGAAAGTCAAGTCAAAGCTGAGTCCTAAATATGGAGGAGTTAGACAAAAAGGGAACTCTGACAGCATGTCTCTAGAATAGAAAGCCAGGCATTGTCTGAGTCTTTCCAAGGGCTTCTCCTTCCTGCATTAAAATGCCCTGAGGCCCTTGTTAAATGCACATTCTTAGGCCTTACTCTAGAAGAAAATGTTCTAACCCTGGCACTATTGACCTTTTGAGGCCATAATTCTTTGCTGTGGAGGCCATTGTGCATTGTAGGGTATTTAGCAGCATGTCTGGTCTCTACCCACTAGATGCCAGACTCTTCCACCCTAGTTGTGTCAACCAAACTTGTATCCAGACGTTGCCCAAAGTCACCCAGGAGGTAAAGTCATGCCTAGATCTCCTAATCAGAACCTTCTAGGGCCCACTGCCCTTGACCTTCTAAGTCAGAAACTTCTGGATAAGGGCTTTGGAATCTGCATTTTGATCAAACAACTCCCAACCCCACAGGTCAATCTCCTGCTCATTCCAGTTTAAAAACTTCTGCTAAAAAAGCCCTTGTTCTTCTGGAATCAGACCTACCCCAAATTGCTAACTACAGAGCCAACTCAGGCTTAGATATTAAAGTAATAATTACAAATAATTTAGGAGTTCAAGGGGTGACACTGTTCCTGTGGTCATGGTGACGGGTTTCACCCGTGCCCACTCCTCACTCCCGTCCTGCCATGTACTCACTGCACATGAGGCCTGATCTGTGGCACCTTCTGCCTACAACCTACCTGTCACTTTTGCCCTTGCTCATGGGGAATTACCAAGGGTGACCCATCCCACAAATATTTTTCTAAACAGTTCTTTTGGGCCATAGGAAACTTTGTCCATCCTACCAGTCAGCTGCAAGATGTCATTGTCACTCTTTGCAAAGCGCTGTTTAATCATTTTTAACATCCCTGCACAGGGGCAAATGCTCATTTCTCCCTCTCACGTATATGGTACAAATTGTTAATTCACTTACCCTAAATCACCCAGGCAGCCTCCACCCATTACCAGCCCCACCCAATCCCAGCCTAGTCCTTAGGCAACTGAGGCAGAGAAAACCCCACTTCACAGTTGGCTATGTCAGCAAAAGGGGTATTAGTACTAATTAATTCTAATTACCCAACACACCTTGATGGAGCTCTGTGATAGGAACCACAGCTTACTGAGTGAAAACCCCACAGTCCTGTCATTAAGGACCCACAGTTATAGGATCAGGAGGTACAGAATTAGGCCTGGACAGAAAGAAGACCAAGGTTGCAGTCAGCTCACCTTGAATCTGCCATATTCTGCAGAAGCCCTATGCCCGCTGATTGGGCCTTTGCATTCCATTCAATCATTTAACAAATATCTACCGTGTTAGGTGCCTGGTACTGCCCTGAGCACAGGAGATGCTAGAATGCATAAGATAGGATCCTTGCCTTCAGAAAACATCTGTAAAATGACATCCAAGAGACTGGGAGCTAGGAAAGAGGGAGTTCAGGAGCTGGACCCAGTCTTGGAGTAAATCAGGAGGGAAATAGGCAGAAGTAGTTGACTCTGTGCTACAGAACCTCTCCTAGCTGCTCTCCAGGATTCTTCTCGAATTTTACCTCCACTCTTGCCTCTTTCTCAGTAGGTGGTTATATAGTCGGGGAGGGGGAGCTCACAATATCTTCTGCAAAAACGTTCTTTTAGCTGGCTACAAACTCATTCTTGGGTCCACACTTATAGAGTGTTCCTTCATTAATTTGTTTTTTCCTACTGCTACTACTGTAGAGTATATAGCTTGGTTATCAACAAAGATTTTGGCTATCCCGGTGGATGCATAACACAGTGGTACCCAGATGTCATTCAGTGGTGTAGACACAACATTGACAAATGTTGAGTCACACAGTGAAAAGGTTTTTCTTCCCCTTCAATCTGAGGAGGTGTCCGTCAGGTGCTAGGATGTCTTGTGTGCCTGTCACTTGCTAACTTTTACTTTCAACCAAGAAGCCACAGATTTCTGACTCAGAAGCTCAGGAGAGGTAAGAATACCTGGCTAGGCTTTTTTTTTTCTTTTTTTTTTAAAGGCAGACTGCCACGTGCAGCGCCTCATTTGGATGTGTCTGGAGTCTTGGAAGCTTGACTACCCTACGTTCTCCTACAAATGGACCTTGAGAGCTTGTTTGGAGGTTCTAGCAGGGGAGCTCAGCTACTCGTATACCCTTGACCGAAGAACGGTCCTCCTCTATGGGGGAAGGTCGTCCTCTTCGACCGAGCGCACAGCTTCGGGAGGGATGCACGTGGAGCAGTGAGGGAGGAAGGGGACACCCGCCTCTGGCTAGACTTTTTTTTAATTTTTTTTTTTTATTGAATTCACTTTGTTTACCTCTGTCTTAGAGAAAGATACTGCTCTCCATTTATGGTAGCAATCTAAAGTTTAATATAATTCATGGGTTTTAAAAATAAATACACTTAAGGAACAACAGAGCATAAATAGTGGTTCAGGTGGGATGTGAAGATGGCAAAATGTGAGGAAGGTGGTATGGGCACGTCTAGAATCTGTAAAATACTAAACCACAGACTCTGGCACTTCCGGAAACTTCTTCCAAGAGTTGGTGGCTTGGAATAATGCTATGTTTAAGTCTCCAGGGAACTTAGCATCCTATGATCCAACCCTCAAACTCTGGGATGTGTAAAGGCATGAGCTGATTGGAATGACTCAACCATACCTTCCAGAACACTTATTCCCACACTGACTCAACATCAAAATCACCCGGGGATTTTTTTGGTAAGATAGAGAAGCACAGGCCCCACCCCAGACTGACTAAATTAGATCCCAGGGTGGAGCCAGAAAATCTGAAATTTTGAAAGTTCCCAGGTGATTCTGATAAGGTGCCAGGCACTGAAACCTTCCCTGTGCAAGGGTTGAATTTTGTAACAAGTGAATCAAGTTAGTAGAAGTTGCTGCATGCAAGGGACAGGCAGGGCATCTATTCTTGGATTCACTCAAAAGGGTGGTTGAGGAGCCTTTTCAATGCACCCTTAGTGGCCCATGAATGCCCCATTAAAGCACATATCTATTGTATTATATTTTTGGCGGGGGTGTCGTTTGCCTGTCTTACTGCTGGACTGCAACCCAATGCAATTAAAGCAAATATTCTCTGAGTGCCCACCTTACGCTAGTCACTGCCCTGATTGTTGGACACTGGGGCAGCCTGTGAAATTCTTGAGCATCTTAGTTTCTGTCATGTCTCCCGTACAAGTTTCAGGGCTCTTGCATTTACTCTTCCCTCCAGCAAGATTCCTCCCCCCAGATCTGTTTTTCCTCTTTACTCTCAACTCAAACATCACTGCCTTCTGCCCACCCTATCTGTCCCACTCTTTCTCTCACCCTTCATGGCACTTACAACCACATGTAAGTAATTTCATGTACTTGCCTCTTTATTTTCTGTCTCCCCTAATTAAAACATAAGTTCTATCACCTATATATCTCCAAGTCCAGGGCAGGATTGGTGTTCAGTAAAAATCTGTGGAATGCTTGAATACCGAGCTAAGCATACTTGCAAGGAAGGATAAACTTTAAAAATATCTTAGGGCTTTTGTTAGATCGGGCTGTCTAGCCTTTCAGCCTGTGTGCCTCTTTCCAGTTGATGCTGTCCTCCCCTCCCCAACTTCCCTCCCTCTTTTCTCTTCCCTCTCTCTCACTTATTGCCTCCTTCAGATCCTCCCTTAATGACTGCCTCTTTCAGGAAGCCTTCCAGGGTGGATCCCATGTGATCCAAACTTCTCTAGTCCATATCTTCCCCAAACAAAGAGACTCAATGTAGAGTACGACTCCAAATATATGAGAGTGCAGGCAGACAGAACTCACCTTGAAGATCGGGTAGGTTACCTTTGACAGTGGGTATGAGGAGCTTCTGAGGGGCTGGTATTGTTCATAACTGGGGTGCTGGTTATGCTAGTGTGTTCAGGCTGTGAAAATTAATTCAGCGGCATGCTTTTGATTTGTGCACTTCCTTATCTGTACATAATGCTTCAATCAAAAAAAGCAGTGTTCTCAAACTTTGCGGCATATTATAATCAACTGGGGTGATTTTTAAAATCCCAATGCCCAGGTCTTACCCCAGACTCATTACATCAGTCTGTGAGGGCGGGATCCAGCCATCAGTATTTTTTAAAGCTCCCAGATGATTCCAATATGCCGCCAAGTTTGAGAGCCAGTGTACCATACGATTTTGCCCTTGAGGGTATAATTCATTGCCTTCCTCTTCTGTCATTTAACTCACTCAGGATCTCTCTCGTCCGGTAACTGTTTTGGGAAAACTTTAAGGTAGCAATCTCTGGTTATTTCCTACCCTCCCATGACACCTGGTAACAGCATCACGGTGAAGGGGAGAACTGGACAAGAGGACATGGCAGATGGATCGTGGAGAGTGATCGCAAGGGTAAAGCAGGGTGTTGTGACAGACAGTTCAGGGGGCAGGGTCCACTCAGGGTGGGGGTCATGGAAAGCCTTTCTGAGAAGATACCATTTAAACTGAGATCTGGAAGGCACAAAGCAGCCAACCAGGAGCCAAAGCCTGAAATTGGAAGCGATTTCTCTGCTTCTAAAACACAAAAATGCAGCTGCCAGGTCCCAGGTTGAGAGAGCCAGCCAGCCCGGGGAAAGGGGAGCAGAAAGGAGGCAAGAGAGGTGAGTCATGGTGGGCGGTGGGGGAGGAGTGTGCACATCACTGGTCATAATATGGAGTTTGAATTTTCTCCTTTCAGCCATTGATAAATGTGAATTAATTCATTTATTTACATCCTGAAACACCTAGTCCATTAGACTGGGTTTGCTCAACCAACAGAGAAGACACTATGTCTTATTGTACTTGGTGGAAATTTGCTCCCTGAAAACAGTTAAGGTGGATGACAAAGTTTGGGGATGCTTGGGCATTGGCCAGCTTGCTTCTGTGAATAAATCCTCCAAAAGTCATTAGCTTCTCTTTTTTTAAGAACTATTTTGATGTGGTTAGGTGAAGCGTTTTGCAACAGCAATTAAGCACGATGTGTATTTTAAACAGGACAACTGCTGAGTGGGCAGGCTGGGGTACAGGAGCTGCTTGATTGAACATAGATCACATTTTCCTTGGAGGTGACTACTTGCAGTTGGTGACAGTGTTTTGCTGCTGCTGAAGAATCCAGACCACGTCGCTGGCCCAGTAATCCATTGCTCAACTTCATTAACCACAGGAAGACATTAAGTGAATGTAAGGACCGGAACAGCCTGGAAACCATGTGACGAGCAGCCTTTAAGTTCTGGGCTCCGGTATATTTTATGCCACCTCAACTGTGCATCAAGCTCTCCTCCCTGGACTCATTAGAACGGTGTGCCCAAAGGTGCCCCTCAACTTTCAGAAGCAAATAGAGTATGATATAATTCGCTCTGAGAACACCTTTCTGTCTTATCAGGGAGCATGTCTTATCTATTATGATTAGGCATTAAGCGTCCTATTGTCCTGAAAATTTCATGAGATTCTACCCCTGCTTGCTAGGATTATGCCAAAGTGACTTGTCCTGGATGCTGTTTTTGCCCATCAATACAGCTTGTCTTTTCTCCTTAACTGTTGCTGGGAAGGCCAACACAGCTAAGGAACCCACAGACGTAAAGTGGTTGAATAGTTCAGGACTGTTGCAAATCCTCTTGTGTGTCTTGAAGGTTTGCGTGTCTTGCTTTTGGTTCCCCAAGAAGCACACACCCCAAGATAAAGATTTGAGAGCAAGTAGTTTATCTGGGAGATAATCCTGGAAAACTCCAGTAGGGAAGTGGGGGAGTGAACAAAGAAAAGGATGCAGGCAATAGGGGTGTGTTATCAAGCAGGTTATCACAGCGGGCAATTGCAATTTAACGCTGCTGGGGGAATGCTGGGAGTCAGTGTAGATTATGCACTTCTGAGATATCCCTTCTGAAGTATGAGAGAGTTGGGGTATCCATCTACATTCCATCCTGAGAGCTGGGATGAGGGCCTCTCCTGGCCTTCCCTGCAGGCAAAGAACCACGGGTGCTGGCAGTTAAAGCAGACTGTGGAGAAGTGGGCCGAGGACCAGGCGATGTCCGTTGCATTGGAATCCTCCAAACTGGGAGCTTCACATGGGCAAGGACCAAGACTGTCTTATTCATTGCAATGTCTCCACTTAGCCTAGTTCCAGGTACACAGCAGAACTTCAATAAACAGCAGACCTTCAATAACGATCTAGCGAAGGCCCAGTGTATTTGAAAGCTTCACACCATGCCTCTTTTAGTTGCTCCCTCTGTTTTAGTCCTATTGTTTATAACGTATTTAGTGCTTAGAAGTCTTTTTCATTCGCTGATTTTGTCAGTGTACCCTCTCCCCACAAGTGTGCTCACTGGAGGCAGGGGTCTCTCTCCTTGTTATATGTCTAGTAGGGGCATAGAGCAGAGTTCTCATTGTTACCACAGCTCAAGCTTTTAAACAAGATGGTAGACGTGATCCAACACCTAAGTGTGTTCTTTTTTGTTTGTTTGTTTTGGGTTTTTTTTGCGGTACGCGGGCCTCTCACTGCTGTGGCCTCTCCCGTTGTGGAGCACAGGCTCCGGACACACAGGCTCAGTGGCCATGGCTCACGGGCCCAGCCGCTCCGCGGCATGTGGGATCTTCCCGGACCGGGGCACGAACCCGTGTCCCCTGCATCGGCAGGCGGACTCTCAACCACTGCGCCACCAGGGAAGCCCTAAGTGTGTTCTTCAGCATAAGACGGGAGCAGAACATTTGAAATTAGCATTGTCCATAGAAAATATCGGACACAGAATCATTGTGTGTGCTGCCCAGGTAGGCACTAGGAAAGAAAGGTAAATGTAGGTTTGAAGTCAGACAGACCTACATTTGAAAAATACTTTTACTATTTACTAAGACTATAACCTTGGGCAAGTTATTTAGCCTCTCCGAACCTCAGTTTTCCTATCTGTAAAATGGGCATAATTACACCACTAATTCCATTAGGGGCTCAAAGAGGATTATGTGACCAAACATAAAATACTCAGCACAATACCTGACACGTATAAAGTACTCCCACATTTTTAGCTTTTTCATTCTTTTTCTAGCATTTGTTGATTGACTCTTGTTTACAGAGTGCTTTCAGCTGTACCTGAGGTTTAATCTAATCTGTACTAAGGGATAATACTAAATCAGTTCAATCCTCTAATTTGCAAGGGCACCAATTTACAGAAGCCAATCAGGGAAGCTCAGATCCTCATGCAGAAAGTACAAAGGCGGCAGGGCACAGGTCCTAGCCATTGGCAGCAGAGAGCTCCTGCCAGAGCCTTCTTCTCTCCTTCAGCGTACCCTCTTTTCCCACTAAGGTTCATTAAGCACCTGCTCCATGCCAGGCCCTGGGTTGGGTGCTGGGGATGCAGCAGGGAAAAAAGGTCCTGCCTGGTTCTTAAGGAACTTAAACGTCTAGGGAAAGACAGATAAATTAAACAAATGGTAATAATAGTAGTTAACATTTACAAAGCACTTGGTGCCACAAGCTATTCTAAGCACTTTAAAATATGAACTTATTAATCCTTAGAACAATTCGATGAGATAAATTGCTTTTGTTGTCCCCATTTTACATGTGAAGAAACTGAGGCACAGGGAGGTTAGATAACTTACCCAAGGCTATGGAGACAGCAAATGGGGAAGCCTGGATTCAAACCCTCCTGATATGGCTCTAGCTTGTACATTCATCCACCATGCATTACTCCCTCTCAGTAACGCTGCAGCCACGCGGACTTTTGTATCACAAAATGTCTAGTTACCGCATTGCTTTTCCCTGTTTATACTCCGCAGCTTAACAACTCTTAAATTTTAAACTGTGTATTGTCTCCTACAAAGTTAAAATAGATTCCTGGGCTCCATCTCGAGAAATCCAGATATAGTAGGTCTGGGGTGGGGTCTGAGAAGGTATATTTCTAACAAGACACTGTGAATTCACAGACCACATTTTGAGTTGCAGGGTTCCAACAGGGGTGCTTTTTCCTCCCAGGGGACACGTCACAATGTCTGGAGATGTTTTTGATTGTCACGATTCAGGGGTGTGCTACTGGCTTCTAGCGGGTAGAGGCCAGAGATGCTGGCAAACATCCTACAGTGCACGGGAAAGGTCCTTGCAAACAAAGACTGATCTATCCCCAAATGTTAATAAGGGCCAGGTTTGAGAACCCCAGGGTAGAGCATGGCCTCGCAAACTTTAACGTATAAAGGAATCATCTGGGGATCTGGCTTCAAATGCAGATTCTGATCAAGTGGGTGTACAGTGCCTGGGATGCTGCATTTCTAACAAGCTCAAACGGATGATGCTGATGCTTCTGCTCCAGGGACCACACTTCGAGCAACAAAAGCTAGACTATGTCCTGCACAAGCACAGGTCTTGAATCAAGGCTCAGGGCGCAATGAACTCCTTAGAAATAAAACCCAAACATCATCCTGAATTAGCTCAGAGCAAAAGTAACTGAGTTTCAATAATCCTCCTTCAACTCCCACTGTAGCAAGTTTTGCCCTTCAACAGGGAGGCAGAGAGGCTCAGAGAGAGGAAACCTCCGTTCCTCTCCTGGACGCAGTTAGGGGCCGATTTAAAACCAGGAAGGACAGAATTTGGTCAGAACTGCTTTCCTTCGGTTCTGAAACATCAAGGAGAGTATATTGTTGCCTGGAACTGTGGCTTCTTTCCAAGAGCTGCACGTTGCATCTGCCTGACTTTCAGGTCTGCAAATGCGAGATGAAAAAGTGGCTGTTTTTAAAATGGTTGCTCTCTTGGGAAAGGGATATGGGAGAAAATGGACTCTCTGCGTCCAGCCCTCCAGAGATGGCACCCCAGCCCTTGTGATAAATGGCAGCATTAACAACGTTTGGTTGAGAGGGGACCTACAGATTTATGACTTCCTGTCTCCGCCAGCAGATGTCATTATGGCCGACAGACAGAAGGCCTTTCAAGAGCTGTAGCTGGGGTGGAGCTAAGAAGAGGGAAGAAAAAGTTAAATAAAAGGCAGAAGACAAAAGTAGTGTTTGCTCAATGGTGCTGTTGTTGACACTGTCATTTTAGGGACACGGGGAAGTTTTACATTAAACCGAACATCTTATAGTATCTTTGAGGTCCAGCTTCGAAGACTTAGGCAGGAACTCTCAAATGAAGGACAAACTTATTAGCTTCATTTAGATAAGAAAACCTGCAGGTTTTCTGGCCTATTTGTACCTTAAAAGTTCTCTGGGAAGAAGTGAACGCTGCACTGAAAAAACATATATTTTACTCTGGAACGTCATGTGATGGGTGTTTAAATATATTTATTTTACAAATTCAGCCGCCTGTTCTGAACTTCCTTTGACATACATAAAATTTTACCCATTTTTAAATTGTTTTATAGGGTGTCATTAGTATTTTATGGGCCAGATTTTTTGTGGTATTGAAAAATGATATAAGTTTGGCATTTATCATTGGGCACCCAAACCCATATTAATAAGTACCGCTGCTTATTACTTACTTAACAATAATTACAGGTCACATTTCCACATTTCCTCTTTCTAACCCTCACCTGAAGATATACTTTCTGTAGGTAAAGGAAGCATGTTTTTTTTTCTAGCTGATTCTCTCATCTAATGGATACTTGAATGTATTCTGTGGGCTCAGGTAATCAGTGCCTCAAAGTGTGACCCAAAAGGAACAACTCTGGTGACAGATGCTAGGCTGTCTTTAGTCCTGTCATCAGCAAATTATCCCCCATCAGGACCACACGACCAATGTGCCTGGGCAGAAATAAAGAATCATGGAGACCTTCATGGAGGACGGCTACAAGGTCCTCTTATAAAATGAACTAATTTCAAGCCAAAACTTGATCCAGAGGCTTCTTCTATAATTAATCAATAGCTATGATGTTAATGCATATGTGGTAGTGAGTATCTGATTTTTGCAATGATACTGTAGGTATGAAAATGGCCACCCCACAGTCCCTTTTGCAAACCACTTTGGAGTGGCAGTATGGTGGTCTGCTTAAAACCCGGGCTCTGGAGACTCATTCTCTGAATTCTTTTTCTGGCTCTTTCATTCACTACCTGTGTTATTCTGGGCAAGTTACTTAAGCTGTTTTGTCACCTGTAAAAGATGGGCAATAATAGCACCATTGTCTTAGCATTTTTTAAAATGAAGATCAAATGCAATGATCATGAAGTGATTAGCCAAGTGCCTGGCCCAGGGTAGGAGTTCACTAAATTAGCTATTGTTGTAATGATTAATGTTAAAATACATTCCCTCTTCACTATTTCTCAGGTAGATGTGTAGAGACATAGACTAGTTCATTGGCCACCCAGAAAAGAAATCCAATAATAACAAAATAACAATAACGTTGATTGTAGCTGTCATGTATCGAGCGCACAAGAAGTGCCAGACACTGTGCTAAGTGCTTTGCGTGCAAAACCTATTGATTTTAATCCTTAAAACAACCTTATGAGGACAAGTCGTATTACTCCCATTTTACATATAAGGAGACTCAGATTGAATAGCTTAAGCCAGTGGTTCTCAGTGGTTTGGTGTGCATCAGAATTACCTGTAGGGCTTGTTAAAACACAGATTGCTGACTCCTTTCCCTAGAGTATCTGATTCAGTAGGTTTGGGGCGGGGGGCCCAAGATTTTTATTCAAAAAATTCCCAGGTGATGTTGCTGCTGTTGATCTGGGGACCACATTTGAGAACCACTGGTTTCAGTAACTTGTTCAAGGTTACATACACAGTGAGTAAGTGGCAGAGTGGATTTTCAAATTTAAAAATTTGAATATTTAAAAAATGTATTCTTAACAGATATCTATATTACTTAAAAGTTCCTTACATCAAACTTTTGAATTAACGGTTGATGGTTGAATTCACAGAGCATAATGTTCAGAAAGCTACCTGTTTGAATTAAATATTCTCTTCCATGATGCTCCTCATGGTGCAAAATAGTTCGCAATTCCCTAGAAGGGGAAAATTTCAGGAATATTTTCAAAAGGAGCAGTCCTTATACCATCCCCACACAACCACTGCTGAGATCCACAGCAGTCCTGCTGGGGTGGAAGAGAATGCAAGGCCTGTGACCCACCCCAGCTGGAAAATTCATTAGAAGTTCCAAGATGGAGCCCAGCCGAGCAAGCTACACCTGGATGCCATCTGTTTCTGAAAGACACTGTATTTCCTCATTCCCCAACCTGGAAGGGATCTCAACACACAGCCCACTGGACACCCAAGGGCCCTGGCGATGTCTCCATTGAATGTCTAAGATCTCGAGTTCTCCACAGTCCAGGTGAGCCTCTTAAAACCAGTCAGCCCAGGGGACCATTGGTATAATAAGCTGCATTGTGGAATAAGAATAGGGATGTGCTCTGGCCCACACTGGAGGGTTTGGGAATGTAGGAGGGAGACCTCCAGAAGCGCCTGGTCAGAGGTGTGAATGGAGACAGAGGACTGAATGTGGAGAGCCAGGATGACATCCTAAGTCCCTCAGTGGGCACAGTAATGCAACAAAGGTCATTCGTATCTTCCTCATTTCGCTGCAATGGAAAAGAACTGGAATTCAAATACATAGACAAGACGCACTTCAAGAAATGGAAGCATTCAAGGACTTGAGAAAACAGATGAACTGAGGAAAACAAGTAGTGCCATTGACAGAGGCAGAAGATGGTCACCGGAAGATCAGGAATTCCTACTGCCATGATCAGGAAGGAAGAACAGAGAAGACCTTGGACTTGCTTTCAGGAGACTGGGATTCTACGGCTGGCTCTGTAGAGAGTAGATCAGCTGGTCCTTGAGGACCCTTCCTTTCTGCATAGGAAGATGCTACTTATTCATATATTCACTCATTCATTCATTCATTCATTCAACAAATATTTGCTGAGCACATGTTATGGACCAGGGGCTGTTAGAGACTGGCCTATGCTCTTTTTTTTCTGGCAGCACCTGCCGAAGCTTAATGCTCATTCTGGTTGTATGACCTTGGGACTTGCACTCAACTCTGGACCAATCACTAAAGTCAGGGGGATGGAATATTGCTGATCCCGGGACAGATGCTCTCTTTGAGGGTAGGGCTGCCACCTGCCTCACTTCAATCACATTGTTTTAGAGACTTGGTTCTTAAAAGAAAAATTAAGGAGTTGTTACCAGAAAGGTGGCACATGGATGTTGGACAATCAAAAACCATAAAAATTCACAGTAATATCTAACCTTCTATTTTTGTGCCTCACTTTCTCAATCTGTAAAATGAAGAGGTTAAGGCAAAGTGAAGTCCACACATTTTTACTACAAAGGACCCCTTACTTGCTGTCCTCTGTTGCCCACTGTGGGGACCAAATAAAACTAAATTTGAAAGATTTTGTCTATCATATATCCATTCATCCATCAATACATCCATCTGCCATTTGACATGTTTTTATTGAATATCCACTAGCTTCCTGTCTTGTTCTAGCACTGGGATTATAGCAATTGTAGTTTGCACAACCCTGGGGCCTCTGTATCAAACCTAGACTCATCAACATCCAGGCTTCGTATTAGATGAGATAATTCAAATCTTCATTGTTTAAGCCACAGTTAGAAGTATTCTGCTACTTGCAGTTAAAAGCATTCCTAATTGATAAATCAGATCCAACAGAGGCTCCCTAAGCATCTTTTAGTATGAAGATGTCCAGTGAATAGATAATTTCAAGTGTCACAAGAGTCCTGAAGAGGAGTACAGGAGTTTAAATCTGGGAGAACTAATCATTTAAAAAAAAAATGCTTTTAACAAACAATGACATTTTTCTACCATGTTAGAGAATTAGATCAGAGTTTGGCAAAATTGTTCTTAAAGGACCACACAGTAAATATTTCTGCTTTGCTGGCCATATTGGCCTCTGTTACAACTACTTAACTGTGCTGTTGTAGTACAAAAGAAGTCTCAAATGATATGTAAATAAATGGGTGTGGCTGTGTGCCAATAAAACTTTCTTTACAAAAAAAGGCAGCTGGCTAGATCGGCCCTTGGTCCATAATTTACTGACTCCTGAATTAGGTACACACATTGAGTATGCAATAAAAAACAGGCAATCAAAAATAATTTCTAATATACTTATTAAAATATGGCAAATTTCTCAAAATTCTCTTTTCAGATTCCCAGTGCCAAGTCTTTAAGCTCACACATTCTGTGACTCAGTGATTCCTCTACCATGCCTTCCCCTTCTCGCACAGAAGTGAACTGAGCAGTGGGTCAGCTGGAGAGCTGCCCAAAATACTAATCTCTAACAAGTTTAGAAACACTAATGGAAGAAGTTGGAAATATATACATTTCCCCTTCTGTGATAAAAAGATATAGCACTGTAAAGTGAAAAAGGCAAAGATACAAAAACATAACATTTATTAGCCCTGGAATATTTTTGCTGAGGATTTTTGTAGCTAACATACACAGCATTTGTAGTCAGCTCAAAGATGGCAGTTGTGGTTAGCAGAAATTCCAGAACCACATAATGTGTGGTGTGCTGTGATTTACAAGAGATGTGATTTATATTGTGAATATTAAACCTTTTAATATACCTCCCAAGAAGTTGCTTGGTTCAGAAAAGTCACAAAAGAATACCAAAGGAAAACTAGAACTGCAGAAAAGTTGGAAATACTTGGTCTTACTTTTTAAAAGAATATTGACTCTGTTTCAACTAATTTAAGTAAATTGTAAGTCGTACTGATTCTGAGAAGAAAAAGTCTTACAGGAAAATCAGATTCTCTCCACCCTCAGTGCCTGTATCTTGGGCAAAATCTGAAAGGACAGTAGATTGAAAAGTCACTGGATTATTAGTGCATGTGGCTCTCATTATATCAAGGTCCACAAACTTAACTGCCTGTTGTATCCAGGAAGGTAACGAAACATATTGGATCTGAGGCAACAGGGAATGGTGGGGACTGAGGCAGACTGGAGAGCTTATGACCTGTCTAAAGGTGGCAACCACTATACAAAACCACTGTAGACTCCAGTCTACTGTTTTCCTCCTTAGGAAAGATCTCAAGATCTTTATAAGAAAATGGTAATCTAAACTTTTATGTAAAAAGTTCCCTACTGTAGAAATTTTGTGCCAACCAAGTAAAACATATTTGTGGTTCAATCATGCCTTAAACTGTAAGCCTCTCTCTCCCTTTCTCTTGCCAACACACACATGCACACATAAACACACACACAAGCACCCTCTTCTAGACAAGAAACACTCCTTCAACCACGATAGTCAGGAGACGCCTGACGATGCTAAAGTATAGCTGTGCATCTTAGTTGATCCGATTTCTCAACTCTGCCTTCCCAGACAAGATGAATTGTTGTAGAACATGGCATCCCTTCCCGTATCTCAGGCTATGGATCTATTAGTGTCACTATTTATGGAGAGGAGAGGAGAGAGTGATAATTTATACATACATTTGTTTTGTAAAAATTATACTCCCTCCTCTGATTGGCTTGAGTCCCCCAGAGTATCACTTCTCTGTGATAAATAATGTGTCTGGGAGGGGAAATGCTAAATCGTCTAAGAATTTCAAATGTTTATATTGCCGCTTATAACAAACTGTGTCAGCCACTGAGCCATGCAGTCTTTTCCCCTTCTCAAAAATGTCACAAAAAGAAAAGAGATCACAATAGTTTACACATGCCAAACACATATGTCGAATAAACAACATGGAAAGAATTGCAATTGAAGTACCACCCCTGTAAAGAAACACAGTACTTAATCTGATTTTAATTGAAATGTTGCAAGTCGATACCTTTTGTTTAGTCAGGGCACAAAGCAGATATAAAGGAGGGTAAGTGACAATAATCCTACTCAAGACACTTTGAATGTTGGAACTTCTGAGCCACTTTGGGGAGGAAAAAAATACTACACTTACTAATATTAAAGAAATATTATTGCCTTTAGTGGAGAAGATGCTTCCAAGATGGTAATGAATAAGGTAATACAGACGTCCCTCAGTATCCATAGGGGATTGGTTCCAGGATTCCAGCAGATACCAAAATCCAAAAAGTTCTTTATATAAAATGACATAGTACAGTCGGCTCTCCAGATCTGCAGGTTCCCCATCTGTGGATTCAACCAACCAAGGGGAATCGGATGCAGTATCTACGGATCTGAAGGGCCAACTCCACTGCCAAGTTAGTGCAGTTCAAAACTGAGCTGCCTTATGCTTCAGGAAGATACTTCTGGGCAATCAGTAGTTAAACAAGTAAACTGAATAGTTTGGTGTGGTGGACCCCAGTGGTTTTTCCTATCTAACCTCTGTTCATCTTCCTCTTTCAGATAACACCATGTGCAGTATACTTCTCTCCTATGATCAACCATCCATTTTCGTGATATTGATCCTTCCCCCAGCTTTAGGGGGTGGACTCTGACTGGCTAAAGCCAACAATCCTAACCTATCTCATCCCTCTGGCTACCATGGTTTGATTCATGATGGAAGAAACCCGTCAAAACCAACAAAATCTGTGGAGAAGTTTTCTAGGGCTTCTGGGACAAAAGAAGTGTCTCAACTCTTTAAGATCCACTCCTTCTGCGGTCTGTGTGGTATGAAGATACAAAGACATGAACAACTTCTTTGCTTCTAAA
The DNA here is from genome assembly GCF_964341445.2 of Mesoplodon mirus. Lineage (NCBI taxonomy): Eukaryota > Metazoa > Chordata > Mammalia > Artiodactyla > Ziphiidae > Mesoplodon > Mesoplodon mirus. Next base: position 9,103,771 of record NC_138991.1, read on the forward strand.
ACAGAAGACCGTGGAACTGCCAACGGGAACTCATTTGAAGCCTGAAGAAGTAGCTGATTCTGTGGAAGACAGAGAGGAAATATAGAAGGGAACAAAGCTAGTCCTTGATGGCACTAGATCAAACTGTACCTGAAGCTAGCCCTGCCCCTGGTCTTTTCAGTGATGCAAATTTATGTGTTCCTTCATCCTTTTTTTAAAATGTATTTTAAATTAATTAATTAATTAATTTATTTTTGGCTGCGTTGGGTCTTCATTGCTGTGTGCGGTCTTTCTCTAGTTGCAGCGAGTGGGGGCTACTGTTCGTTGTGGTGCATGTTGGGCTTCTCATTACAGTGGCTTCTCTTGTTGTGGAGCATGGGCTCTAGGCATGCAGGCTTCAGCAGTTGTGGCATGTGGGCTCAGTAGTTGTGGCGCATGGGCCTAGTTGCTCCATGGCATGTGGGGTCTTCTTGGACCATGGCTCGAACCTGTGTCCACTGCGTTGGCAGGAGGATTGTTAACCGCTGCAACACCAGGGAAGTCCAACATTCCTTCATTCTTCAAGCCAGTTTTTGATTTCCAGTCATTTTCAATAGAAAGATTCCTAACTCACCATTTGGTTTTGTCAAGTTAATGATGACATATTAATACCTTTTCAATGAGTTATGCTGGGAAAATGGGGTCATACTGTGGGTTTCTGCTTCACTGTTTTGTTTAGTATGTTGTTTTTGATTGGAATGAATACCTTCTTAAATCATTTTCTTACTAGTCTCCTGTTCACACTTTACAACACAGAGCAGGTACCACTTCCCTATGAATTCATTACTGAGTGAGAATTACAAACCCTGGAGTTTCAGATCTATTGAGGCTGCCCCAAGTAGTGGTTAAGAGCATGTGTGTTACATTAGACAAACATGATTTTGAACCCTGGCCCTGTAATTTACCAGCTGTGTGACTTTGGACAATTCACCTAAACCCTCTAAAACACTTTGCCATATCTGTAAAAATGCTGTTAATAACAGCATCTTACCTCAGACAACTCTTGTGAAGAGGAAATAATTCATGGTGCGTGACACAGAATAAATGCTCAATAAATGCCAGTTGCTATTGTTGTTAGTTTCGTCATACTTATCAAGAAATCCACCATATAGAAAGAGCCCAATAAAACTAATCTGCAGTTACTAGCCCAATAAATATTTGCTACATGAGTAATTAAAAAGTTGATGAATAGATGGTAGAATGAATACATGAGTGAATTAAAACATAATAATGAAAAAATGAATGAATGAGTAAATGAATGAATGGGAACTGGAAACTGAGAAGCAAGACGGCAAGTAGAGGGGCTGGGATATGAAGGAGGAGGAAAGAGTGGAAAGACACTCTGTGCTTTATGGAAATGTCCTTCCCATGATCTGTGTTCCCATGATCTGTGCTCCCATCAGGTAGAATGTTCTGCAACGCTGCTCCCTTCCTACGCTCGTTACTGCAGGTCATCTGTTGGGAGCTTTTTTTTTTTTTTTGAGGTACGCGGGCCTCTCACTGTTGCGGCCTCTCCCGTTGCGGAGCACAGGCTCCGGACGCGCAGGCTCAGTGGCCATGGCCCATGGGCCCAGCCGCTCCGCGGCATGTGGGATCCTCCCAGACCGGGGCACAAACCCGTGTCCCCTGCATCGGCAGGCGGACTCCCAACCACTGCGCCACCAGGGAAGCCCTGTTGGGAGCTTTTTGATGGGCAGCTTTACAGACAGCATTAAGCAGCACTTATGGCCAAAGTCATCATACTCTGTTGAGCTCTGTGTTTAGAATGTCCACATCATTTTTTTTCCTTTTCCATGGGTTCTAGTCAGTGCACAGATGGAATTCGGCATAGATGGCTTAATTCCTTCTAATAGCTCCCCATAGCCTCTGAGATAAAAGTCAAAGGACCTCACGACCCCAAAGGCCAGTAGGAATAAGTAGATTAATGTGGACATTCACTAAGTACTTACTTTAGTCCAGGCCTAAAGACTTGGCCAGAGCAAGGGAGCTCACCATCCTGAATGGAGTACCTTATCCAGCCTTTACAACTGTTTGTGGCAGCTACACTCATTAGCTCAACTTCGCTGATGCAGTAGCAGAGATACATAAAAACTGTGTTGCTGCATGTTCAATATCACAGGGCTAGGAAGTGGCATGGACAGTATTTCCTCCCAGGCAGACCAGACCCGGAATCTCTGTGCAGAGGGCTTTAGACTTCATTACACTCTACCTTGTGTCAGTTCCTAGAGCATTTGAAGCTATCAACTTAGTTGCCCTTCTGCTTCCTTCAGAACTCTCAAAAATGAACTCTACAGAAATGAGTTTCTTGAAATAAATTTCTTCAGATGTGGACACATTAGAGACACTTCGAGATAATTTTAAGAGCTCATATTTATAGATTTTTTTAAAAGAAAAATTTTAAAAGTTCCCTATCTTATTCTATTGATCCTTAATAGCCAGTAGACAGACACTTGGACTCCTATTTGGACTCGGACTTCAAGGATCCATATAGCATTCTTGGTGCAAGACATCTGAACTACCAGTCTGGTCCTCACAGCCAAGTTTGGCTGGGCTGGCTTTAGCTGGAATTCTGTTTTCAACACACTTTCATGTCAAACTGGCCAAGGAGCTATGCCATTTGCAGGGTCCCAGCCCCCAGCTTCACAGAGCAGAGTTCAGAGAAGGGATTTGGAGCTCAGAAACAATAGCTTAATAACTAGCACACTGGTAACTCACAGAAGTTCTCTTAATTCTGGGAGCAGGCTGCAACCCACAGAGATGGGTCTTGGGCAGCCGTGTTTGTATTATGTGTATTTGTCCTCCATTGGCTGGAGCGCGAACACCTGACTCAAGTGAGCCAATCACATTCTGTTTCCCCAGAATTGGCACTGACAGATGGTAAGTTAGATTCTGTCACTGAACCTAAATCATATAACATCTGGGACAGCCATATTCCACCACCAAACAGATTAAGTGTAGAGAAAAAACTCTCTGTAGTGACCATAGTCTAGAGTAAAGAAAGTGAAGTAGAAATTAAATGAAAGGAGAGAGGGAGAGAGAGAGAGAGAGAACCCTGATAGTTTTCTAGGTCTTGAATTCAATCTCTTTCTGAGAGAGATTGTTTCCAGTTTTGTGTGTTCTCTGAGATATCCCTACCCTTATAAAACATAACCGGACATTTTGCACCAGCTTAATAAGTTGGTTTCTATTACTCACACCCTAAAAGCACAGACTAATAGGACTACCAATTCTTTTTACTGCTCAGAGCAAGATTCAAATTCTTTTTGAGAGAATGTAGCTTACATATAACACAATAAATAATTTATTGGTCAAAAAGATGGTTGGCCAACTTCCTTGAAAAAAGGCAAGAAATGGGCAGAGCTATTTACTCAATGTTATTAGCAACAGGTGACTATCAACATTTCTGAGTTGTCTCTCAGCTTCTAATTTCCTTAAAATTTTTTTCCTTATAATTGGTAATTTTAAGAAAAATAATGGTAGTGGTCAAGGAAATTAGAGGAGGCAGAAAGTCAGAAATCAGGAGAAAAACTAACTGTAAGTCAAGAAGACAAATGGCCATTTTGATGAGAATAAGACACACTTCCAGGAAATGTCTTACCTTGTATAGGATACGGTAATGTTGCCTCCAGTGACAGCCTAACCCAATGGCTAATATGAGAAGGAAAGTATGGAGTGGGAGAAGGAGAGAGTGTCCTCTCATTGTCAGAGAGGGAAACTCAACTCAAACGAGCTTAACAGAAGAGTAAAAAAATGGTTTTCCACTTGGATCTAAGAAGCACATGGCCAGTGCAAGCTTTAGGCATGGCTGGATCCTGGTACTTGAATGATGCAACCAGGAATCACTCTTTGTACCTCTTGGTTCTACTTTTGCTTGTGCTGGCTTCATTCCCAAGCAGATTTTTATACATATAAGGTTGCCAGATTTAGTAAATAAGAATGCAAGACACCCAGATAAATTTGAACTTCAGATAAACAAAAAATATGTTTTCTTTTTAGTTTAAGTATACCCCATGCAATATTTGGGACACATTTATACTATAAAGTTGTTCATTTATTTGAAATTCAAATTTAATGGGGAATCCTGTATTTTATCTGTCAACCCTCCTCCTATGAGGTGGCAAAGATGGCCGCCAGCACTTCTAGACTTCTGTTCTATTAATGTAGCAGTCTCAGTGAAAAGGAGGCTTCTTTTCTAAAATTCAAATATATAGAAGTCCCAGGGTTATGTCCCATTGAAACAATCCATGAACCAATTACTGTGGCTTAAGAAATGGAATAATGTGATGGGCCAGGCATGGTCTGTGGCATGACAATGGAAGAGATGTGGCAAAATAATAGTTGTCCATGAAAAAAAAATTACACAGACTTATAAATGGTTGGAATGGAATATAGAAATAATTTTAGTTCAAGCTCCTCATTTAGCAGATGCAAAGGTGGAGCCTAAAGAGCTCCTTTATCTTCTTCAGACAGCACAGTTGTGGGGGAATCTGGGCTGGAACACCCACCTCCCACTTCCTCACCATCCAGGGCTCTTTCCATGTACCCCTGTGGCCCTTGCCATTCTGATATTCACTGGATAAATCAATTAGCACCCATGAGGCCTTGCCCTCTCTCTCTTCTCTGTATACAAAGTGAACAGGTAAAAAGGAAATGCTTGTCAAAACAAATCTCTATTTGGTTTTCTCCATCTATGGGACAATTTCTGTAATGCATCAATCACTTTGTTGCAGAATAGCCCCTCCAACATACAATCCACATTTTCCGATGACACCAGCCTGTCAGTCACTCACTAAATCAAAGCCAAATTTCATGCCAAGCAAAGACCACGTTGTCAATTACTTTGTCTGCCACACATCCACCAGAATCACCTGACAGTTACAACTTTCTATTCTCAAATGGACTGGGTCTTGTTTGTACCTCTTAATTGAGTTCCTTTTTAGACTGGTAGCTTAGCAACTAATAAGTTATTTTCTGTGACAACTGGCCTAAATTTCATAGCTTTCTTGACCGTTGCCACTTGTTAGAAAATTGTTTCCCCTCAAGTGGCTAAACAGCAGATGTAAGATGTATTTAATACTGAATTGTTCTATTGTTTCTAATTATAAGCATTTTCCTACTGTTTAAAAGTAAACACAGGATATGTTGTCAAACAGACATAACTTTAAATAATTGTAAAAAGTCTTGGCATTTTGTTCCTAAGTCTCAAATTCTCCATTATTGGTAGCACTAGATATTAGAAGAGGCTGATAAGATAAATATCCAGCACTTATTAGGTTGTAAATTACTTCACAGGCAGCTGCTGTGAGCGAGTCACTAGGAGGTTACGTACAGAATATAACAAGTGTTCTCATCCTGAAGGAACTTAGTTGGGGAAGAGAGTATGCAACAAATTCTAAATCCATTTAAAGAGTACAGGGAATTCCCTGGTGGTCCACTGGGTAGGACCTGACGCTTTCACTGTCATGGACCCAGGTTCAATCCCTGGTCAAGGAACTAAGATCCCGCAAGCTGCACGGAGCGGCCAAAAAATAAAAAAATAATAAATAAATTAATAAATAAATAAATGAAAAAGAAAAGAGTACAAACAGTGCAAAATAAGAGAGAACAACAGAGGCACTAATAATTTTTAAAAGGTATCAAATGTAGTCATGATTGGTATAGGAGACCTTGTTCTTCCTTTGCTGGCTCAGCTCCTAATTTCCCTTCCTAATGTTGGAGAAACTCTCCATTGCCTGTAGCACATGAGAGACATCATGCCCTTACATCCTATTATGGGAGCTGAAGGGCTGGACTCTCACTCTGCTAACCCTCTGCCAGCCACAGGATGGAAGTTTGGTCAATCAGATGTGTTGGCCCTGCAGTGTTGAATCTACAGCTGTGAGAACATTTGAATTAGCTCATAGTAGCTGCTTCTGTGTCCACGGGCACTGGTGGTGATATCTTGGGTGGACTGTTCCTGCTGAAAGAAGAATGTTAGGATTCTTGCCTCCTGGCTACTCCTGGGTTGCCATGGTTCTAACCAGATCCTCCAAGCACTTTGTAATTTGGGGTCTTTCTGATATAATTCAATAAATTTTAAAAAAATTTAAGACATTCAGAATTGGTTTCTGTTGTCTGTAACCTATAACCCTGAAATTTTTAATCAGCATAGGCATGAGATAAGGATTCTCTTCTCACTCTGAGCAGCAATAATCTGGGAAAGCCCCACAGAGCATAAGGACTTTAAATAATCTTTGTGCAAGTAGAAAGCAAGGGAGCAGCTGTTCTACACTGAAGCCCTGGTACGGAGAAGCAGAAGTCTAGTACATTGAAAAAAATTTTTTAATTGATAAAGAAAAAGCTTTATCACCCTCATCATGTTATTTTCAAAGAGCAACACAGCGACTGGCAAACAGTAGCATTTAATAAAAATGCTGAATGAATGAATGAATGACAATAGAAAGAAAAGATGCCTTGGTGAATTTAGCTAAACCAAAGACTCCTAGTGGGTTGGTAAGAGATCAGGCTCTATCATTAACTCGAGGAATTATTGTAAAGGACCTAAAAATTAACAGTGGCTCTTTCTAATTTTTATATTAATTTTCAGCATGGTATAATGTAAGATATATACCATTATACATAAAATGTTAGATCATAGCACTCCAGAATTCTGCAGAGACAGGGAGCACATCTGCAACATCAGTGGATAAGTCATAATGCTTGTGGTCTTGGCCAATGGGAGACAGTCTCAATCTGGAAGGTTCCTTATACTGAAAGGAGCTGGCTGTATAGCTCCCTTTGATTACTGTAGGAGAGGCAATTGAGCAGAGAGAGAAAGTTCTCAGGGAGAGAGAGAGATGATGGTCTGTCTAGCAAACAGAGAGGAGTCAATCGTGTGTAATAGGAAACTGGTGGTAAGCATTTTGCAGAGCATGTCATGGGATGCTTCTTCAGTTACGCAGCTGTTCTGGACTTTAAGGTGTGTCCTTTGAGCAACTGCAGTCAGGGAATTCCCTGTTATTAGTAATTATTAGTAATTGGTCTTCTGATAGTTCAGAGAAGACTGCTCTGGCATGGGAGCTGGATAATGGAGGATGTAAGCCAAGAGCAGAGATAATTCCATTAGATACATTTGGATAGTGGTTTGACCCATTTTGTAGTGGGGAGGAATTGCAAGTTACTATCAGAACCCACTCTATGTTGCTTGTGGTGTAGCCAACTTTTACTGCATTCTTTACTGTGCATTAGGCTTTGTTCTGAGGACTTTACATGCATCACCTCATTTAAATCCTTCCAACAACTTGCAAAGGTAGATGTTGAGTGGGAGGTATTGATCAGAGGAAGAAATCTATTGTTTTGGAGAAGGTATTAGGTCTTATTAGTAAAAGTGGAATGTCTGAAGTCACTAAGACCTTATGGAGAGAAAGACAAAACAAGGGAAAGAAACTCTACAAAATTTACATTCCAGTGATTGCAAAATGGTTTGAGCCAAGGAAACAGTATGATATAATGGAGCTCAGAGTTCAGCTAGGGTTGCACTCCTTTGCTCCACTTCCAACATCACTGCCCCAGTGCTCTTGTGTTAATAACATTGCAGCAACAACAAAACACATACAAATGAGGAAAACAGTAATGAGACAGAGCCACACGTGATCTAGTTATTTCTTCATTGGGCAGAGGTCCCCAGGTGTTGGTAAAATCCTGTGCAGGAGAAAAAAGATGACATCACAGAGAAAATAATTTCACTTATGAAAGCTTGGAGGCTGTATGCTCAAGAAAGCTTCTCTGCTCTAGAACTGTTGCTTTCCCCGCTGACTCTAATTCAAGTAAGGGTTGACCATAAAACCATTTCGTGTGGCCTGTTCTCCCTGTTGGTGTCACTGATTAGAACCTAGGAATGGGCAAGGCTGAACACTCACTCCCTTGGTGCTCTTGGATAGATCAGCCTGGATGTGGAGCAGTATGTGTAGTTGCTTGTTCCGATTTCTCTCCCTAATGTGGATGATTGGAAGATGAGCAGAACGTACACAAAGGGGAGTCAAGAGTGAATATTATTATTAATCTCATTTTACAGGAAAAAGAAAACGAAGGTTCAAAAAGAGTATATAATTCCCAATAATACAAAGCTAGTAAGCAGTGGAGCCAGGATTTAATGTCAGATCATTCTGACTCCACAGCCTGAGGTCTTTTCTGTCATGGTGTATCCAAAAGACTGCTAGTTGTTTACCAATACAAGTTCTTTCCTATGCTCCCTTGTTTTATGACAATGGAATGCCCAGATTTTAGTGGAACACATGGTTGCCCAACTTAAGACTACGTTTCCTAACTTCCCTAGTAGCTTGGTTGTGGCCAACTGAGTGAATTCTGGTCAATGGGAAGTGAACAGACATGATACGTGCTACTTTTAGTTTATGCCCCACAAAAGAACGAGGTATAATTTCCCCTTGCCTCTTTGTCCTTTCCTAATGGCTACAGATGGAGACGATGGACAAGCCAAAGATGGATGTCATGTGTTAAGTAGAGAGAGAGAGAGAGAGAGAGAGAGAGAGAGAGAAATATACTTCTACCTTGTAAGGCCTCTAAGATTTTGGGTCTCTTTGCTATAGCAGTTTAGGCAGTATCCTAACTGATACATAATATGATGTCTCCCTAAGGATTTTACCATTTTTGTATGAGGAACTACAGGTCCCTATTGAAGCTCATTTATTATTTTTTATAGTTTGATATAAAAGTATATGCATATATTAAATATAGTAATGTTTAAGTGAAGAGTTTAGACATTTTATAATTTTTATTTCTGTTGATTTATTTTTTATGTTATTTTTATGAGGACTTGAGTTAAAGAATCATTTTGAAACATTAGTTTTATCTCTGTCCTGGGTAGACCTAATAGACCAGGGTTCAGCAAACTACATCAGTAAACAAGGGTCTAAAGACCAAGCATCAGCAAACAAATCTAGCCACCATCTGTTTTTGTAAATAAAGTTTTATTGAAACACAGCCATGCCCTTTGTTTGCATATTGTCTGTGGCTGCTTTCTGCTACAAGGACAGAATTGAGTAGATGCAACACAGACGGCCCACAAAGCCTAAACTATCTACTATCTAGCCCTTTCTAGAAAAAGTTTGCTTACCCTTGCAATAGATAAATATTACCAGGAATGTGATGCTTGTTGTGGGAAGTCCAGGTAAGCTCTGGATATTTTCCCATTTAGATGTGATACACGTTTCAACAGTAATTATCACAGTAGTTGCTTAAATGTGAAAATCTCTCGGAATTTTCATAAGTGGGGTGCTCCTCTCACTTGACTATTTTCCCTTGGCAAAATATCTCTTGGAGGAATTTGTTATTTTTGACCTCATGTGAATGAAGAAAGGAATAGAAGTGAGGCAAGATATAACACCAAATTGGAATAGTTTTCTCTCTCTCCCAGCCACAACACTGGGCATTGGAATTTCAGATGGAAAAACCCAATGGGTTTTATATAGCTGCCTCAATCTTTGCTTCTTGCATATGTGGCATAAGGGAAAACCATGATGTTATCAGATTTTGCAGAAGTTTGTGAGCGCTAAGGGGGTTCATGACTCCAAACTGTTTTCCCAAGCCGGCACAGATTGAAGTGTCTGAAGGGACGCGGGTGCAGCGTGGATGCGGTTCGCACTGCCAGGGGCCTGCGGGGCAGGGAGACGGGCGCGCGGGGGAAACACATTTCCCATCGCCTCAGCACCTGGACTGTGAATCCAAGAGGACCTGGGGCAGGGGAAGCGAGAGGCGAAGACTGTAAATATTATTCAAATAAAGAAAGCTCAAGGTCAGAAAGCAACAGAGCAGTGAAAGTGGTTTTCTTTTTGTCCTCTTGGATGCAGAGAAGGAAAAGGGAATTGCCATCTTCCTGGCTTCCTGGCCATTGTGCTCCGCTACACTCCATGTCTGTGGAAGTCCAGTTTAGGAGGAGGTCACACATGACGCTGCCATCTCCATGGCCACTACAAAGTTTAAGTTCCTGTTCACGCTCTGTATTGTCATAGATCAGCTGGAGCTTTGTTCCCCACTCCCTCCATTCTGGGACCCAGGCTGATGGAGAAGTAAGGGGATAAAAGAGCTAGTTCTTAAAAGATGTTGCCCAACTGACAATTGCCATTTTTGCTCACATTTGATTGTATAAAGCAAGTCACATGACCAAGCCTGACAGTGTCATATTCTCCCAGGGAAGCATTACACACATTGTCTCTCTACTGCATCCTCTCCTGTATTATCACCTGCTGTAATATTCATAGAGGTCATTGTATAGTAAAGGAAGCTGACACGCAAATACAAGTTTGCCCTGATTGTCTGATTGTCTGACACAATCAGATTTTACTCTAATTCTCTCTCCACTATTTTTAAAATGACACCCCCGTTTTTCCCAGGTAGCTGTGAAAAGTTGAATTAAAATGTTTACATACATTATCACAAGAATAAAGATCACCCACCTTAAAGAGGCTAAACCAGGATAGTGTTAGCTGTCTGGGTCCCATTCCCTGAATTATTTTCTAGAGGCCTGACAATGTATGAAAATAAGCAGCACTTTGAACTGTTGTTCTGTGTAGGCCAGGCACTGGGCTCAGCGCTTTGTATGCCTAAGCTCACTGACTCTTTACAAAAAAACTTATGAGAAATATATTGCTACCCCAACCTTATAGAGATTGAAGCCGCAGCTCAGAGAGGTTAAATAACTTGCCAAATACCAGCCAGCCAGTATGACACCTGCTAGGTGAGCTCCTGTCGGCTTGTCCCTAAAGTTTCCTCCCTTCCCTTTATATATTCTGGAGGAGATACCTGCTGCTCCAGTGTGGGGAGAAGATGGGGAAATACAGAAGAGACTCAATGTCCAGAGTGTTACTCTTAGTTATTCTGAGGATTCTTTCTGCCACAAGTCTAAGCGCTGCTTAAAAATACTAAGTAACCCAAACATAATTAGAAAGGTACATTTTCTGGGAGAGGTGGGTGGTAATACCATGGAAAGCACTCCCAATCCTACAATAAACAAGTCTGGGTTTAGAAATAACTTTAGAGGCTTTGTGCTACTGCTCATTTCCATTAACAAACATAATAAAATAGAACACAACCAACTATATGTACTATGTAAGAGAATAATTATACATAAATAGATAACCCATAAATAACATACTTGAATTTATATGTTTTTGCATCTAGATTCACCTGGCTGGAAATGGAGGCTGGCAGGTAAATCTTGTGGTTTTTTGGGCAGGTGGTTGCTGCAGTTTTGTGGATAAGGTCAAGCTGTCTGCTATCTCCTCAATGGGAAAATGGGCGTAATTAAATCTAGAATATAAGTTGTTGGGAAATGTGAATCAGATATACGGCTGATGATTGGAGAGAATAAGTGCAGTACAAATTTTTGACACGGATTGAATGGTGCTGGTCCAAGGTGGAGACACTTTCTCTGGATGATTCTCTTCCAACCACCCAGACCTCCAAACCAGAAATCAAATGTTTGTTCTGGAAATCCACCGAGTTCCTTATCTGCACCGTAACTCTCCTCGTGGCTGTCACATACTCTGTGCCCTGCCTGTCTCCATCCCTTTCACCTGGCTCACCCCCATTCCTCCTTCAGGCATTATCTTTACACAGGGCTTCACAACTGCGGGACTATTAACTTGCTGAGCCAGCTAGCTCTGTGTTGCTAGAGTCTGTGGGGTTCTCTCGTGCCTTGTAGGCTATGTAGCGGCATTAGAGCCTCTGACCTCTACATGTGGCAGCACTTGTCTTCCCAGTGGTGACACCAAAGAGGGAGACGCGGGAGGGAAGGGATATGGGAGCGGATGTGTATGTGTGGCTGATTCACTTTGTTGTAGAGCAGAAACTAACACACCATTGTGAAGCAATTATACTCCAATGAAGTTGTAAATAAATAAGTAAATAAATAATAAATAAATACATAAATAAATAAAAGAAAAAATGTCTCCAGACGTTGCCACATATCCCTTGACTGGACGTTTTGTTTTGTTCTGTAAGCTCCACTACCCTGTGAGCTGCATTCAGAGCTTGATCTTGGAAATGGGCATATACTAGCTCGGGTCCAGCTGGCTCTCAATGAGTGGCTGCGTGGCTGAGAGGACGAAGCACTCAGAAATGTCTTCTGGCTTTTGGAAAGGGAGAATAACTGTGCTTCGCTGAGTGACCTGTATGCCCTTACTTTATGGGAAGTGTGATTCTCACGGTACACATACCTGCAGTCTGATGTGTGAAATCACCCGTTAGAGAATGCAGTCAGTGCTGCTGTGGCGAATCTTGGGCTTTTCAGAAAGAAGCTATGAGTCTTGACTTTTCCCCCTAGTGTCTGGCTTAACACAGGCACTGGAGTGAGAGTGGCCATAGCCCATAGATTCATTTCTCCCCAGTTTCACTGCATATGGCCTTAGAAAAATTATTTTTTGAAAAATGACCTAAAGCTTTCCTAAGATCCTCAGGAATCACACCTGAGGGGAGCATCTGAACGACTTCACATTCATTAACTAAACCTTCTTGTTAGGTTATCTTCCCTGAAATGCATTTGACAGTTAATGAAGTAGAAAAGATGGCAGCTGGAGAAAAAATAAAATTCTGTCAGATTCTGGAGACAGAACAGGGAGGTGGAAAAGCAGGAGCCTGGGGAGACATCGATAGATCAGCACCCCACACTGTGAGTATTTTATTGCTGGCTACGCCACCTCGGATCAGAGCCAGCTGCAAAGTTATATTCCTGTCTGGCACTCTGTTCAGATCCTAAGACCATACATAAGTCAGGGAACCTAGATACGGTGCTTGTCAGGGCAAAAGCAGCAGGGATACGGGGCTGACTGGCAGATACGTGAAACAGTGATCAGAGAAGAGAAAGAAAAAGGAAAGACATGTTCAAAAATATTTGGACTGCTTTAGACACCTTTCCCCATTTCCGTTGGATGGCAATTTAGCCCAAACCTTGCTTGAATACTTAGAAGGTAAAACCAGCTTGCAGGCAGTCGAGTGAGCAGGCACAGGTTTCCTCGGAAAACATTTGGTTTTAAATGACCTCGTGGGATGTCATTCATTTCCTGTTTCCTTCTCACCCACCCAGTGCCCTCTGTGAGGTACAGAAAAGGGCCGGGGATGCAGTAAAAAGGGTGGCACACTGGGGTACACCTCTGCAGTTGCCAAAAGTATTATTTGATTAATTCAGCTCAGTCCAGCCTTCCTGAAGTTGGGCAAACCTGTTTTCTTCCCCATGATGTATCACTTAGAAACACCAACTGCAAGGATTTCTTATGTTCTCACAAAAAAGGGAAGGAAACAGCTGGTAAATGTTTCACAGATGGCAAAGCTCTTGGCATCTCTCTCAAGAGAGGGCCACCCATGCAGATGGCTCATTATTTTAACATTTGGATTTTCATCTTATTAAAACATCTTTTTTTTCTGGTTTTATTTAGCATCATAAATTCTCTTACACTTTAGCAAGCAACTAAGCAATTTGAGGACGTGCAAGCTAAGGAACATCCTTTGGATAAAACATAGATTGGTAACATCATTATTCCCAGCTTTGATCTCAATGTGATGGGTTTCAATCTGATTAAAAATTCCAATGAAAGGGAAAGCTCAGAGTAGTGAATTTATCAAGCAAAAGTCCATGAAGTCCATATAGTAGCTGAATTATTCAGCAGAACGATAAACCGAGTGAAATTGGGGGAAATAGTTTTATTCAATGCATAAAATCCCTATTACTATGCAATATGCATATACAAAAATATCCAAATGCACACTGGGTGTAGATTCACAAACACACCCTTTCTACATATGTAGAGAGGCTTCTGTACCATGAAGTACAACAGCCAAAATTTAAACCAAGCAATGCCAATTCTTGGCAGAGCAGATAGGAAAGGGCCAAGAGTTCAAAGGATAGTTCTCTGCCCACTCAGACTTCAACAAGACTTAACCTGCATCTTCTGTCCCAATAGCTGTTTCTAAGCGCAGAAACAGGAAGACCGTTGTGTGGCTGGATGGAAAGAAACAACGCACTCTCGCTGTGCTAACTTTGTTTGGAAAGCAGGCCTCGGTACTCTCCTTCCCCAATACTGCTCCCGAGAGCTGGGGAAAGTTGTGGTCACCTCAGCGTCCTTAACTGTTGCACTGGGGTGTGGGAACTGTTGGAGATGCAAATGCAAGTGACAAAGCAATGTAATCCGAACAAACCAATCTATTTAATGTGGTGAGGTGCTGGCCTAAATACAGGATCCGTCGCTGGCTGCGCTCTCACAAATGGGCCTTATGGAGCGAGTTCTGTGCATGCCACATTGTAAATGTTTATTAGCAATGGTACACAGTGCGCATTATGGATCCACGGAGCTCCAAGCTGCCTCGCTTTGGGGGTCAAATCTAAATCCCTGAAATGCTGAGAAAATGTTAATACTGGCCAGCACCAAGAATGCCTCAGTTGAGAATGTCCATAGGTATCATAAATGGAGGCTTTGCTCATCGACTTGAATCACCTCTGGTACCTCTAGCCTAAAGCATTAGCTTGCATAATGCATTCTGTGAGCTGCTGCCTTTTCCATCAGATGGAAAGCAGGATGGGAGGGGCAGAGAGTGTAGTTTCACAAACAAGTACTGGAGAGAGTGATGCTGATTATGCATGTCCAGAAAGCTAGAAGCTGTGGAGAAATGAGAGAAAAAATTTTTTTTACCATATTTCTCTGTAAGAGGATTGCTTCTGGGGGTGCCATGTTGCTTCATGGTGTCTGGCATCTGTAGCACACACTGTATTCACAAGAGCACACAGTCCTTGAGCAGAGCCTCCAGCTGGTAGATGCTACCCTCATTTTCAGACTCACCCACTTTGATCGCTCTAAGGCTGTGTTTCTTAAGAAGTGGTCCCCAGACCAGCAGCGTCAGCATCACCTGCACCTTACGCAGGCCTCCTGAATCAGAAACTCTGCAGGAGGATCCCAGTAGCCTGTGTTTTAACAAGCCCTCTAGGTGATTCTGATGCACACTCAAGTTTGAGAACCGCTGCTCTAAGGCATAATAGTGTGTCACTCCACCAGTGCCCAAGAATCTTTCTGGTGACAGACATCAAGTATGATTCTTGTAAAATCCTGGCAGCAGAATACATTTGTCTATTTAACTGCATGCAAAATGCTTGTCAAGAAGGATTCCGGGAGCTCTTTTTGCAAAGGAACTCTTCCTCTCTCCCGCCTGTGCTCCATCCATCTCTTTGGAGACTGCACATGCCTTCAATCCAAGCTCCCAGGTTACAAGCATTTTCAAAACGCCTCCACCACCACCCTTTTCACTCGATATTGGCAAATAAGACAGAGGAACACTGCACCTGGTTTTCTCAGTCTAGCTGGAAAGACTGACAGATTTCATCACATGTGTCACAGGGTCTAAAACTCCATGTGGGAGAAAATAATCCCACTTAGTAAAAACACCTCGCTGTACCTTTGAGTCAGAATGGAGGAGCAAAAAAAGTATTGTTCCTGGGAAAATTACAAGGCATTTGGTGTGTGTTTGCAGGAATGTGATGACTATTCACCTGTTACTGGTTTAGGTGGCTGAAAAAGCCTCCACAAAACGACACAGGGACTGGAATACACAGACGCCTGCGAAATGGCATGAGAGTCAAAGGAGAAAATGAATTTCCTGTGGTGCACATGAGCTACTTGAAATCGCTCCCATCTGAGTACACCTCCTTCTCCTCAAGCACATTGAAAACCATTTGAATAATGCACGTTATTCGGTTACAATGTGTGCTCTGAAAGCCACTTAATGAAGGTAGACAGGCTTCCAAGAAGGTGCATTCTTTGACTAAAGTAGATCCTCCTGGAAAAATCTTTCCCCAACACGGAAGGCAAGATTTACTGAGTGAGTGGAAGAAGGAATGCTGTTACGATGTCTTGTTTCACTCAATCAAATTGAGTGGGAGTGACCTTGGGTTAAACTTGCTATATTCTAGGTGAACCTTACTCTATGCAATATATATATATTGAAAAACTGCAAGTCAATCAAGTTTTAGCAAATCAAACCATCTTTCCATTGACTTGTTATATCATCAAAGTTGCTTTATCTTTCTGATTGATCCCAATCAGCAGTGGCTACCAGCTCCAAACTTTCTGCTAAATAGTTAATGATCTATAAGCTGATACTTTATTTAAGTGGAGGAGGGCCGCTCTTATCTAAATAAAATTTCATAAATATTTAGGAAAGTTATAGGCACTATTTGCACAGGAGATAGATATAGATACATATATATATATATATATATATAGTTTTCATAAAGTGAGATAAATATGTCTAATAAGATTGGCTCTTCATATGCAATTTATTTGGTTAATTGAGTCAAAATTACTGAAAAGGGTATTTGGCCCAAGGGATATTTTAAATTTCACTCATCCTGGTAGTTTGGATTGACAGGTGGTATACAGTCAGGTTAACAGTGTGAGCCCTGGAGTCATACCTGGACTCAGTCCCGCTCTGCACTTCTCAGCTGTGGGACTGGCCCTCCCTGACCCTCAGTTTCTTTCTTATTCACATGAGTCAAGTAATTTGTTCCATCCCACAGCACTGCAGTGAAGAGTAATGCACCGCATGTATTGTTAGCACAAAGCCAGGCACACAGTGCAGCCCGAATAAATGGCAGCTGGTGCTATTATTTTTATGGAAAGACAAAGTCACAGGTTATCATGCCCATGACAAACAGGGAGAGTGTCTATAAATACTCACTTGGAAAACCACGGGAACAATGTGATACCAGTATGGTATTAAAACAAATGCTAGTGGTTATATCTCCAAAGAGAGGGCTCAGCAGAGTGAGAACAGCACTAACCGAAGTGAAGAAATGTGTGGTTGTTGTAACGTATAGAGTGAATCCCATCTTCTAAGCCAACTCTTTAGTTTCTGAAATCATCATTAAATAATCATAACGGTGGTGATCATAATAATGGCCACTACCACTTTCATAGCACTTCCTATTGCTGGGAACTGCTGTAAATACATTATATGTATTCATTCATTTTAATGTCACAACCACCCAATGAGTGAGATGCTATCGATATTCCCATTTTGCAGAAAAGGAAACTAAGATACAGAATGTAAATGACCTTCCCAAGATCCCACAGCTACTCAGTGGTAGAGCCAGGATTTGAACCTAAGCATAAGGGATATATCCTCATGAAAGAGGGAGAGGGAGAAGGCCCTGCAGGAGTGATCGGGTCCAATTGTCCAATCTCACAGATGGAGAAATTGAGGCTAGTACGTAGAAGAGTGCTTGTCATTTGGAGCGATGCTTGTCTTAGCTGGAGTTGCCATAACAACATATCCTGTGTGGCTTAAACAACAGAAACTTATTTTCTCACAGTTCTGGAGACTGGAAGTCTGAAATCAGGGTGCCAGTATGGTGGGGTTCCAGTGAAAGCTCTCTTTGTGACTTGCACATGGCTGCCTTCTCACTGCCCTCAGATGGTGGGGGTGGGTAGGGGGAGGGAGAGAGAGAGGGAGAGAGAGAGGGAGAGAGAGAGGGAGGGAGGGAGAGAGAGATGGAGAGAGAGAGAGATGGAGAGAGAGAGAGAGAGGGAGGGAGGGGGAGAGAGAGAGGGAGAGAGAGGGAGGGAGGGAGAGAGGGAAAGGAGAGAGGGAGAGAGAGAGAGAGAGAGATGGAGGGGGAGGGGGGCGGAGGGAGGGAGAGATCTTGTTCTAAGGCCACAGTGCTATTGTCTTATTTAACCTTATTTAGATCCTAAAGACCCTCTCTCCAGATACAGTCACACTGCGGGTTAGGGCTTCAATATATTAATTTTGAGAGAATATATTTCAATCTGTAGCAATGCTCAATAAGTAATAATTGGGTTTCCACAAATGGGAACATGACTTACAAGCCTCTTTACCAGCAGAGCTGGGAAGAGAACCTGGGTCATTCCGATGTTTGTTCTCTGAGCAAACCACACAGTTGAGACTTCCTAAGAAAACCCATTTCCAATAATATTCTTTAGAGTCCTTGTAAATTTATTCATCCTTATCATTCCTTATCTGACTGTCTGTTGATACCCCTACACCACAGTGCTCATCTCTAAGGAATGAGTGTCTCAAAATATCCCGTAGGTGAGTAATCTCATTTCTTTTCTCCTTTAATTTTTTTTTGCTTCAATTTTTGCTTTTATTTTGCCGGGTGTTCACTCTTCTACACATGTCCTTACTTTTCTGAGCTAATCCGTTCAGCTGTGAGCAAGCTTCAGAGCTCAAGAAATACTTCTTGATTAACAGATCTCTATAGAAGGCATTCCGGATAGAGGAAGAAGATAATAGACTCTGAATCAGATGGGAAACTTCAGGCTGCCGGTAACAAAAACAGTATCACAACAGATAAGAACAACAGCCGACAAAAGGGGCATGTGACCTCATGTAACTGGAGCTCCAGGGGCCTCAGGATAAGCTTGATCCAGAGCCCAGTTCTTTCTCTCTATTTCTCAGCTCTGTCTCCTCTGTGTCTCCCCTATTCCCAGGCAAGCTCTCCCTCATGGTGATGTAAGGTATGCCGGGGTCTGGAGCTCCATGCTTGCTTACTCTTATCCAGCAGGGGTGAAAGGTCTACCTCAAGATCAACTATCAAGATAAAAAAAAAAAAAAAAAACCCAGGTTTGAATTCTGTTGGCCTTAATTGGCCTGATTTGAGTCATAGGTCCCTCTCTGAACCAGTCCATATGGAGAGGAAGATAGAATGCACTGTTGGCTTAAAATTTAAGTCAGGGGTCAACAAAGTTATTCTGTAGAAGGCCAGACAGTACATACTTTAGGCTTTGAGGGCCATACTGTCTCTGTCACAGCTATTCAACACAGCCATTGTAGCCTGAAAGCAGCCAAAGGCAGCACAAAAATGAATGTATGTGTTCAGATTTGGGCTGCAGGCCATAGTTTGACAGTCCTGTCTTCAAGGAATCAGATCCTAACACTGGAACAGACCCCTTGCATTCTTTAAGTCCCCCTTGGCCAGTGGGATAGCTAGCGTAACCCTAATAAATCTTGGGTCCCAGATGGCCTAGACCCTTCACAGTAGCTTATTCAAAGTTCAGTCTAGCCACCCATTAGGGCTTTTAAAAAAATTCCAGTCTTTTCTGAGGTCTCCCCCCAAAATATTAAAAGGCATTCAAGACATTAGTCAGAGCAACACTTCTCGAAAACCTATTCCTTTACTCTCCAATTCTCTTGTACTTCAGAATCTCCCACATGACAAAGCCCCAGACTCATCATCGTCACTAGCTGTACATCTTTCTCCCCTTTCTTTCTGGGTTCCAGGTCTTTAGTGTGTAGTCAGCACAGTCTCTCTCTTTCTATCTCTGCCTCTTTCTCAGCCTTCCCCCATTTCCCCTAGCCTACAGCTTCCTCTGTCTGCCCTTTTCTCAATTCTGAAGCACAAAGTAGTTTGAACTTGGTTGTCAAAGATTCCTGAGATTGGGAGGTAGGGCAAGGGAGTAGGAAACACGACTCTGATACGTGAATGTATCTTGTTCTTGTCAGACTCGCAAATACAGAACCCAGGCTACAGTACAAACGGACTTCAGGACAGGTAGTGGTGATCTCTTGGGAAGGGTGGGGTGACAAAAAAGAATGGGAAGTGGAATTTCATTTGAATGTGAAAAATTGCATTGCTTTTAAAAATGAAAGATGACATCAAGGAAATATGAGAAGGTGATAACATTCGTTGTATTTGAGAAGTGGGTAATCATTGGTGCTTTATTTTTTATACAGTTGAGATAGTTCATATTTAAAGATTCAAATATTTAAAGATTCAAATAATTAAATCAATATGTTGAAGGAAATGGTGTCTGTGAAAGTGCTTTGTTAGCTTAAAATGCATTAGACTCTTCTCAGACTTAAGCAGCACCCAGGTTACCTGGAGACCATGTTAAAACACAGGTTTCTGAGTGCCACCCTAGAATTTCTTTCAGTCCAGCTGGGATGGGGCATGAGAATCTGCCTCCCTAACAAGTTCCAAAGTCATGCTGATGCTGCTGGTTCCAGGGACCACAATTTGAGCATTATTGCAGTAGAAAGTCAACTCCATGAGGGCAAGGATCATGAGTCTCTTGTCATATTCCTAAAATCTAGCTTGATTCCTGACACTTGGAAAACATTCAATACATATTTATGTGTATGAATGATGCCTACGGGCTACATACATGGAAAAAGTGGACATTGTCACCACTTAATCTGCTGTTTCTACCCTTTGGTGAGTAGAAAGGATCCTCTCCCTTATCCTCAGGACAAGTGAGTTCGACTGAGAAAACCTGAGGCTCCTGGGAGGTGAGATTAGGGGACAATCAAGGAAGGGAGGTGGCTATGTTTTTAGGTGAGCGAGAGGGCGAGTGTGGGGACAGAGAAGGCAGAGCCAGAGGCCCCGTTCGAACCTTCTGTCACCTTGCAGACAGAGCCCTGCAATCCCGGGTGACAAAGGTGCTGGCTGCAGCCTCCAGAAGCCTTGCTGGTCCCGACCTGCTACCCCCGCCTCTGAGCTGCAGCCCCCACGGCTGTCCCCCAGTCCTCGTGTGCCGGGGCCCGGCTCGCACAGCACCTCTCCACTCCCTGTTTTCTTTGCTTTTGCCTTGTTTAGTCCCATTTAACCTGTACATCTCAACTCAACGGCACTTCCTCCAGAAAGCCTTTCTTCACCTCCTGACGGAAGTCAGAGACGCCAACCGCATATTCATGTAGAACGTGCTCCTGTCTTCATAGCCCTTTACAGTTTGCAATTCTGCTTTCCTTTTTTGTAATTAATGCCCACCTCCCCAATTTGACTGTAAGCGTAATGAGGGCTAGGACCCTCATTTGTGTTGTATCCCCAACTGACAGCCCCATACCTGTATGGCACACTATGATTTTTTAAAAAATCATTGCCCATGTCTTGTGCTCAACATATACTTGTTTTTCTCATTTAATATATTTTTCCAGTTTTACTGAGATTATAATTGACATATAACACTGTATTAGTTTTAGGGGGACAACATGATGATTGGATATATGCGTATGTTGCAAAAAGATCACCACAATAAGTTTATTTAGCATCCACCACCTCACATAATTACACTAATTTTTCTTGTCATGAGAACTTTTAAGATCTACTCTCTTAATAAATACTTGTTGAATGAATAAGTGAGATGTGAATATGTGCACCTTTCCCCATCCAACCTACGTTATCATTACATGAGTGAGATAACGGAATACAGACTCTCTATTTCTGTATCTTTCCCTTCTTCTAGTCCAGTTTCAACTCTGGAGTTGCTTTTATCATTCGAAGTGCCCACTCCTATTTTAGGATTCTCTGACACCTTACCTCTTCTGCCTCCAACTTCAGAAGCCGAGAATGAAAGACTGGACAAGAGTCAGCTTCCCACAGGGAGAAGGGGGAGCAAAAAGTAATAATAATGCAAGCAGCTCTGAAAGAGGGAGCTGGGCTGAGACCCTTGTGGAAATCTCCAGTACAAAAAGAGGAAGGCAGGCCCCAGAGTATTAGTAAGACACAGAGTGAGGCTCTTTTGTTGTTGTTATTAAAATATTGGTTTGCTCGGTTTTCTTTTTGAAAGGGAATCTTTACCCTAGCTCGAGGAAGCATTTCTTTGGTGCCACTTAAGCCACAATAGCTGTTGTGTAGAGCCAGGGGTTGAGGGATTTGGACTGTCTGATCACAGCCCATCACCTTTAATCCCAGTTTGTTTGTTTTCTTTTAATCATTGCCCATTTGTGAATCATTGTCTCTACTTGCTTTAGAAATACAATACTCATTCTCTGCTTTTCCTTTTCCAGACTGAACTTGTACTGGCTTTATATATACCCCTTTAGTTTTTTTTATCTGCTTAATGAAAAGAATACATGTTCATTTCAAACAACTATAAACATAGTTTATAGAAGTAGAAAAGTGTTTCTGTAATTCACCTTTCAGGGGTAACCAGTTTTTCCTTCACATCCTTCCACAATGTTAATGCAGATACAAATCTCTTAGTAGTAGTAGTATTTTTATAACAAACGTTGTAATGACAAACATATTATTTTGAAATTACCTTTTTTATCACCGCACCCTTAGTTGCCACTTCATGTCAATTCTTACAGGTAACTGTATTCTGGTTAACAAAAATCGCATGTTCTACTCCATGTTACTCTAGACAGTATTGGATACTTTTCCTGGAAATGGCAGTGACATTGTTTTCAAATATTTCACTTTAATATGAAGTGAAGAAACTTATTCACCCAAGAAACCTGTCCACTTTCTCTTCCCTCTGTAAAGAAATGTGCCTGCTAAAGACTAGCCAAAGCCACAGCCAAAGGAAATTCTTTACCTAATAATTACCACTGGCTCTTTGGATATGGAAACCCCCAAATCATTCATTCCTTCATTCATTTTTTTCATCAAACATTCAGTTTGCTTATAAAAAGTGCCATGTATCGTTCTAAACATTGTGGTGAAACACACACAAGAGGTCTCTGCTCTTATGGGTAAATGTTTTATTGGGGAAAAAAGAAAGTAACAAATAAAGTAAAAAAAAAAAAAAGAAAGGAAATTTTAGCAACAGCAAGATGAATCCATCCATGGGATATTAAGGGGAAGAGTTTTCCAAAAGAGCAAATAGCAAGGTAAAGTCTCTAAGGGGAAACATGGCACATTGACGGAATAGGGCTGTAGCTTCATGAGCTCAAGGGAAAGTGGTACAAGGTGGGACCTGGGAAGGAGCAAGGGCTATTTCACGCGGACCTTGCAGGGAAGTTGGTAATTTATTAAGTGTTATGAGAAGCCATTGAAGGGATTTGATCAGGTGAGTGACAAAATCTACTGTATGTCTTAGAAAGGATCACTCTCTTCCTGGGTTGAAATTACCTGGAGTAGAACGGGAGACCAGGGAGCATGTAAGTAATGGTGTCCAGGTAAGAGAGACTCTATCAAGAGCAAGTGGTTCAACAAATCCAGGCAGTATAGCTCTGAGTCTCAGAAATAAATGTCCAGTGGGCTCAAAGGGTCAGTCAACAGATAGACTCAAATCAGCCAGGTGAAAGAGAACCAGAAGGTCAAGACAAAGGCAACATCAAACAGCCAAGAGCCAACATCGGATGAGTCTAAAGAGGATGGGACCCTCCAGGCAGCTGAGTCATTACGGGTCAAAGTACCACAGAGAGCACCTAGTAAGATGTTGACTTAACAGAGGTCTCGGACCGTCACAGGCCTTTCATCTCTGGGCAGCAAAAGACCCTTGAGGCCGGCTCCACCCCTTCAACATATCTCTCTGGGCTTAAAGAAACAAGCCAGGGCTTCATAGTGATCTCTGGCCTCTTTGAAACAGGAAATAATATTCATAAATCTGAGATATCTATGCTTTCTGGTCAGACTGAAGGTCAGTGCTGGGGTTACATCTTCGCAAGTCTTGCTGGGTCAACCCCCCATGCTGTTTACAACGTGGCATCCATGCTTCACTGGCTCAGCTAATTTCGCACTCAAACTATAAATGTAGCACCTGGAAATCTGAATGAATGACTCAAAGAGAGCAGAGTATAAGAACTGACACTTTCTTTTTTTTTTTTTTTTTTCTTTTTGCGGTATGCGGGCCTCTCACTGTTGTGGCCTCTCCCGTTGCGGAGCACAGGCTCCGGATGCGCAGGCCCAGCGGCCGTGGCTCACGGGCCCAGCCGCTCCGCGGCATATGGGATCCTCCCAGACCGGGGCACGAACCCGTATCCCCTGCATCGGCAGGCGGACTCTCAACCACTGCGCCACCAGGGAGGCCCAAGAACTGCCACTTTCTAAGGGAATGTTTCTGATTTAGCATTCCACTTCCGGACATTCAGCCGCCAGAAATAGGAACCAAAATGCACGGGATACTTGTGCAGTGAGGCCCAAGAAATATTTTTGAGTGTTTTTTCCCAGTCTTGTATACAACACAATATAAAATTATATACATCTGTCTGTGTATGTCAATGTAGGTGTGTGCATAAGAAAACTCTAGAAGTACACATTTCCGGTCAATGTAAATGGGGAGGAGGAATTCTGTGTCTTACTTTATATACATTTGTATTAGGTCAGTCATGTCAAATTGTCAGTTTTTGTAGGTAGAAAATGACTTAAGATTGGCAATTTCATAGAGTTAATTCTAAAAGGGTTTGAAGTTTTGGAGAGGCAGGATAGAGAGGCTGCTAAGATAATGGGCTCTGAAACCAGGCCGAATGATTTCCAGGGCTAGCTCTCCTTCTTCCTATCTGTTTAACCTTGGGCAAATAGCATCACATCTCTGTGCCTCAGTTTTCTCATTTTAAAAATGGGGATAATAACAATTATACTTAGTTCAGAGGGCTGTTATGTGAACTAAATGAGTTACAGGTAAAGTACTTATAACTGTGCCAGTACAAGCCTTCAATAAATGGTAGCTATGACTTTTTCAAAGCGCCTATTACCTTTGAAATTAAAGAAAAGAATCAAAGAAAAGGATTTGTTTAGAGTATTCTTGAAAAACTCTTTCCTTCTAGGTAGGAGAGAAAATTCTAGGTGGGTCCTCTCTGATAACGGTCCAGGACCTTGAGCTTGAACCCTTGGCAGTGCTTGGTGACAGATCGATGGGAGGTGCAAAGCGGCATCATTACTCTTAGTGAAGCCCTTATACATAGTGAATTCTCTCAGTCTTTTCTCAGGTGGGCTTTTCCCCCTCCTCCATCTCTTATTTATTTATTTAGATGGTATATTTCTGCTCTTTTAATTATGTCATCAACGATTTTGTAAAGTCATTTACTTTTTTCCCCTTTTCCTTCTTTGTGCACGGCTCTAAATATAACCACGGAAACAAAACAATGCAGTCCCACAAACAAAGGAGCCCCGGCTGGGTAAGCAGAACCCTTCTACAGGTCTTGAGTCAACTGCTATTTCTTGCCTTCACGTTTGATAAAACAGCCCATGGCTCTCACAATAGCAAGGGAGGGAACCCTGATTAAACGGTATGCATTACTGTAAAAGGGAATTAAAGGCGGCGCAAAGGTTTGCACTAAACCGCATTAGGCAAGGATATTCAGGAACCAAGTTGCCTGGGTGGTTTCCAGGCTGAACGCACAGGTTCTGAATCTGCAATGACTCACCTGCTCATGAAAGAATTGTTCTCCTGGCTAATTGCTCCATCAGTCAGCCATTCTCCTTTTTTTCCCTTAAAAAGGAATAACAGGACTATATTTTCAGGATTGGGAATGGGATAGGGTGGAACGGCTAATTAGAGAATAAGTTTGGGAATAAGTGTACAAGTGAAAAATGGAAATGGATAAGGATGTTTGCAGCACTAAAATGTGGGTGTTTTATTTAGAATAACTGAAAACAATAACAATAAAAATATTTACCGAGTGCCTACTATGTGTCGAATACTGTCGGTGGCAAGAATTTACAATGGAAAACGAGACAGCCAGAGCCCTACCCATGTGGTCTCATGTTCTAGTGGTAGGAGTAGAAAAAACAAACAAATAAATGAATAATGATGATAACTTCAACTTCTGGAAATTCTATAGAGGAAACAGAATTTCCTGGGACAGGGAATGGTGCAATAGAGGTTAACCTGAGGTCAGGGAGGATCTCTCCCAGAGGTGACATTTGAGCTGAGACCTGAACTGCGAGCCAGCATGGGAAATGCCAGGGTAGGAGTAGTCCAAGCAGAGACTGACAACCTTGCTAAATCCCTGAGCTGTCAAATGGCTTGAATTGGAGAAACAGGAAGGAGTCCAGTGGCTAACATAACTTACACTGAGCTTACTGATTCTCAGAACCAGAATGGAATTTGTAAGAAAACCATACCCGCCCCCGAAAACTGCTTGCCTCGGATCACCCAAGTCTTGGGTAGCAATGATGCAGGAGAACCCAAACCATATGAATGGCTGGCAAAGGACCTTGTTTCTGTGTTGTCAAAATGCAGCACGTTGTACACAAATGATATATACTGACAGCTTGTTTCCAGTTGTGTCTGCATAGCTTTTCCAGTTTGCTAGCTTTGGAGTAACGTGAGGTTCAAGACTTGACCCCAACTCTTATTCCTTTTTGATCCTCAGTGTGTCCGTTATATTTCTGGAGCCTCATCTAAAGAAACTTACTGGGTTGCCATGAGCTTTACACAGGTCACCAGGTAGTGTTTAGACCAGTACCTGGCATGGAGAAAACATGCAAAATGTTGACTATCATCACTATTATTATCTTTGTTATTTTGTCAATATCCTCTCTGCCTCTATATTAATAGTCTCCATTACAGCAGACTGCATTGTACATCATTTTACGCTTTATCTACCAATATAGAAGGGGCTATAGCTTAACAAATGGCTTTATTATGTAAATACTTGCACACTTATCACAGCACCAGCTATATATCAATTATGGGACTAGGTCTGGGGAAATCAAAACATTTAAAAGTAATAATTGATCATTCGAGTCATGCTTATTGTCAGAGTTAGGGGATTGAGTCCTAGATCTGTGATGTGTTAAGTATGTGACTCCAGCAGGTTACTTAATCTCTCAGGGTCTCAGGAGTCACATCTGAACAATGGGGATAATAACAGCCATACAGCACTGCTTTGATGTACATTAAATAGTGTGGTACCTGGAAGCACTGACTCCAGAACCTGGAATGTAGTCATAGCTCCAGACTGCCAGTCACATTGGCCTTAGCCTTCAGGAAGCAATAATTTAAGGAGGTAGAAACAACAGATAAACAATGTGAAGAGGTTCACTGTCAGTTAGGCATAGTGTGGGTGCTAATTCCTGCTCCTCCAGAAAAGGTCTCACAGATTCTGGGGCTGGTTCTGAAAGTATGGAGAGGCGTTTTCTGAATAGATGGGGGGAGGCACTCCAGCGAGCAAAAACATCATGTGCCAAGGCATGGAAACGTGAAACAGAATGGCTTATTGGGGAAATGCTAAGTAACCCGAAGCAGCTGTTTTGTGCATTGGAGGATGGGACAACGGACATTGAGAAGTAAGGCAGAAAAGGTTGTAATTCCTTCCTAACAAATGTGTGCCCATTATGTTCATGATCCCCAAATTGTCCTGCAGCAGCATCTGGGTCACTGTCCAAAAAGATTTTCAATCTTATGCAAACTCTTTTTCTTTCCTTCCCAACGGTTGAGATTGAAACAAACTTGTTACATCAAAAGCTGAATGCAGGGAGGTTTTGTGGCTATCAGATGTTAAATGACAAAGCACCACATGAGATTTGATTTTCATACCAATCCAGGGAATCCCAGCTTTGGCCAGACTCCCCATCCCCATCAGTAACATGGTGACATTCAGCACATTAATCAATGTTTGAGGAGGGAAATATTATTTTGAGAAAATCTCAAGAAAATACAACTGTGTCTGTAGCCAAAGCCGAAGGCACAATAGTGCTTTGGAAAGTAAACTGGAGAAGCTTATCCTCAGGTATAGGAAAGAGAGTTCATCAGGGTTACCACAATTACCCAGGCATCTCAGAATAAAATAGGAGCAAAAAAACCTTCCTGAATGGGTAGTGGATGATGACCACGACATCCCGACTATGACATAGGTAGCCATTTGGCTGACATGGCCCAGGATCCACATACGACAACCCTGCTTGAATTTAATGATCTAATTTAAGAGCTGACAAACATACTGTTTTTCCAAGGGGCTAGAAATGGCCCTCCCTTTTCCTCAACCAAAGTAATTATTCTCCCAACTTGAAGCAATAGTAGTGAAAGCACTTTTTGTTTCTCTAATTCTCCAGTCAAACCCCCAGGCTAAGATTTTTTTTGTAAGGCATTGTTCACGCACAGTGGCATAGAATTTCATTTGCCGGGTTTCAAGTATTAAGAGCACAACACAAAATCTAAGCAATTTTAGACATGTGTCAATCTCAAATAAAAAAGGCTTTGTGCTGGCACAGGATGTCAATGCTTGAATTAAAGAGATGAAGAATTTCCCTGAGCGAGAGCTGTACCTGCTGACATAATACATTGTTAAGCTTCTGTGTTATGATACAACCAATATGTTTTAATAATTTATTGGTATTTATTTAACACACAATACTGTCATACCAAATCTAAACCAAGAGGTCTAGGTTCCTCATTGATTCATGTACATTGTTCTTATCGGTACCATTAGATGCTTCCTTAGAAAAGTCTCTTACATGTGATAAAATTAGCAAAGAATGTTTCTGAAACTTTATTAGGACAGCATTCTGATATCACCTTTCGAGGACCCTCAATGGGATATTGCTGGAAGTATTCATTTGGCTTTGTCTTTTACTGTCTTTATTTATCAGCGTTTATCTCCCGATGAAATCACTGCTCTGTGAGTTAACATCATTTGAACATTTAGTCAAAATCTAGCCAGCTAAGAGAGTGTCACAGGCTAACACAGAAACCTGCTGGATACAGAATCTAGGTTGAATTCTTCTAGATTGCCATAATCATTAATTCAGCTGCTTGAAGATTCATTCATCTTTATTTCATCATTACCTAATGAGTATAATGGAGACCATCAAAATCTAAAGGCTAATCATTTTTTAAAAGTGAGTATTTGATAATTATTAATAACAATGTCAACAATAGCCTTAATTTCCAGGTATTCCCCCTTGAGATTTACATCTTAATTATACTTGCCATAAGGATAAATTAACTCCCCCAAAATTAAGCTTTGGTTTACAGTTTTCAAATCACAGGAGAGGGGCACCTTCAAGATGGCGGAGGAGTAAGACGTGGAGATCACCTTCCTCCCCACAAATACATCAGAAATACATCTACATATGGAACAACTCCTACAGAACACCTACTGAACACCTCAGACCTCCCAAAAGGCAAGAAACTCCCCCATGTACCTGCGTAGGGCAAAAGAAAAAAGGAAAACCAGATACAAAAGAATAGGGATGGGACCTGCACCAGTGCGAGGGAGCTGGGAAGGAGGAAAAGTTTCCACACACTAGGAGCCCCTTCACTGGCGGAGACGGATGCTGGTGTGGGGTAAGCTTCGGAGCCGCAGAGGAGAGCGTAGCAACAGGGGTGCGGAGGGCAAAGCGGAGAGATTCCCGCACAGAGGATTGGTGCCGACCAGCACTCACCAGCCCGAGAGGCTTGTCTGCTCACCTGCCGGGGTGGGCGGGGCTGGGAGCTGAGGCTCAGGCTTCGGTCAAAGCGCAGGGAGAGGACTGGGGTTGGCTGCGTGAACACAGCCTGAAGCGGTCTAGTGCGCCACAGCTAGCCGGGAGGGAGTCCGGGAAAAAGTCTGGAGCTGCCGAAGAGGCAAGAGACGATTGTTTTGGGGTGCACAAGGAGAGGGGATTCAGAGCACTGCCTACATGAACTCCAGAGACGGGCGTGAGCCGCGGCTATCAGCACGGACCCCAGAGATGGGCATGAGACGCTAAGGCTGCTGCCGCCGCCACCAAGAAGCCTGTGTGCAAGCACAGGTCACTATCCACACCTCCCCTCCCGGGAGCCTGTGCAGCCCACCACTGCCAGGGTCCCATGATCCAGGGACAACTTCCCCAGGAGAACACAAGACGCGCCTCAGGCTGTTGCAACGACACGCCGGCCTCTGCCGCCGCAGACTCACTCCGCATTCCGTACCCCTTCCTCCCCGCGGCCTGAGTGAGCCAGAGCCCCCGAATCAGCTGCTCCTTTAACCCCGTCCTGTCTGAGCGAAGAACAGATGCCCTCAGGTGACCTACACGCAGAGACGGGGCCAAATCCAAAGCTGAACCCCAGGAGCTGTGCGAACAAAGAAGAGAAAGGGGAATCTCTCCCAGCAGCCTCAGGAGCAGCAGATTAAATCTCCACAATCAACTTGATGTACCCTGCATCTGTGGAATACCTGAATAGACAACGAATCATCCCAAAATTGAGGTGGTAAACTTTGGGAACAACTGTAGACTTGGGGTTTGCTTTCTGAATCTAATTTGTTTCTGGTTTTATGTTTATTTTAGTTTACTATTTAGAACTTATTATCATTGGTAGATTTGTTTATTGATTTGGTTGCTCTCTTCCTTTTTAAATTTTATATATATATTTTTTGTTTTTTCTCTTTTTGTGTGTATGTGTATGCTTCCTTGTGTGATTTTGTCTGTATAGCTTTGCTTTTCCCATTTGTCCTAGGGTTCTGACCATTTTTTGTTTTGTTTTCTTAGTATAGTTTTTAGCGCTTGTTATCCTTGGTGGATTTGTTTCTTGGTTTGGTTGCTCTCTTCCTTCTTTCTCCCTTTCTTTTTATTATTACTTTTTAATTTTTTTGTTTTTAATATTTTTTTCTATTTTATTATTTATTTATCTATCTATCTATCTATCTTCCTTTTTCTCTCTTTTCTTCTCAGCCATGTGGCTGACTGGGTCTTGGTGCTCTGGCCAGGTGTCAGGCCTGAGCCTCTGAGGTAGGAGAGCCGAGTTCAGGACATTGGTCCACCAGAGACCTCCCAGCCCCACATAATATCGAATGGCAAAAGCTCTTCCAGAGATCTCCATCTCAACACTGAGACCCAGCTCCACTCAACGACCAGCAAGCTACAGTGCTGGACACCCTGTGCCAAACAACTAGCAAGACAGGAACACAAACCCACCCATTACCAGAGAGGCTGCCTAAAATCAAAAGTTCACAAACACCCCAAAACACGCCACCAGATGTGGTCCTGCCCACCAGAAAGACAAGATCCAGCCTCATCTACCAGAACACAGGCACCAGTCCCCTCCACCAGGAAGCCTACAAAACCCACTGAACCAACCTTACCCACTGGGAGCAGACACCAAAAACAACGGGAACTACGAACCTGCAGCCTGCGCAATGGAGACCCCAAACACAGTAAGTTAAGCAAAATGAGAAAGAGAGACACACAGCAGGTGAAGGAGCAAGGTAAAAGCCCACCAGATCAAGCAAATGAAGAGGAAATAGGCAGTCTACCTGAAAAAGAATTCAGAGTAATGATAGTAAAGTTGATCCAAAATCTTGGAAATAGAATGGAGAAAATACAAGAAACATTTAACTAAGACTTAGAGAACTAAACAGCAAACAAACAATGATGAACGACACAATAAATGAAATTAAAAATTCTCTAGAAGGAATCAATAGCAGAATAACTGAGGCAGAAGCACGGATAAGTGACCTGGAAGATAAAATAGTGGAAATAACTACTGCAGAGCAGAATAAAGAAAAAAGAATGAAAAGAGTTGAGGACAGTCTCAGAGACCTCTGAGACAACATTAAATCCACCAACATTCAAATTATAGGGGTCCCAGAAGAAGAAGAGAAAAAAAAAAAGAGACCGAGAAAATATTTGAAGAGATTATAGTTGAAAACTTCCCTAATATGGGAAAGGATATAATCAATCAAGTCCAGGAAGCACAGAGAATCCCATACAAGATAAATCCAAGGAGAAATATGACGAGACACATACTAATCAACGATCAAAAATTAAATACAAAGAAAAAATCTTAAAAGCAGCAAGGGGAAAGCAACAATTAACATACAAGGGAATCCCCATAAGGTTAACAGCTGATCTTTTAGCAGAAACTCTGCAATCTAGAAGGGAGTGGCAGGACATATTTAAAGTGATGAAAGGGGAAAACCTACAATCAAGATCACTCGAATGTAAATTGATACAGCCACTATGGAGAACAGTATGAAGGTTCCTTAAAAAACTAAAAATAGGGCTTCCCTGGTGGTGCAGTGGCTGAGAGTCCACCTGCCAATGCAAGGGACACGGGTTCGTGCCCCGGTCTGGGAAGATCCCACATGTCGCGGAGTGGCTGGGCCTGTGAACGATGGCCGCTGAGCTTGCGTGTCCGGAGCCTGTGCTCCACAACGGGAGAGGCCACAACAGTGAGAGGCCTGCATACTGCAAAAAAAAAAACAAACTAAAAATAGAACTACCATACGACCCAGCAATCCCACTACTGGGCATATACCCTGAGAAAACCATAATTCAAAAAGAGTCATGTACCACAATGTTCATTGCAGCTCTATTTACAATAGCCAGGACATGGAAGCAACTTAAGTGTCCATCAACAGATGAATGGATAAAGAAGATGTGGCACATATATACAATGGAATATCATTCAGCCATAAAAAGAAACGAAACTGAGTTATTTGTAGTGGGGTGGATGGACCTAGAGACTGTCATACAGAGTGAAGTAACTCAGAAAGAAAAAAACAAATACTGTATGCTAACACATATATATGGAATCTAAAAAAAGAAAAAAAAGGTTCTGAAGAAACTAGGGGCAGGACAGGAATAAAGATGCAGACGTAGAGAATGCACTTGAGGACACGGGGAGCGGGAAGGGTAAGCTGGGACGAAGTGAGAGAGTAGAATTGACATATATACACTACCACATGTGAGATTGATAGCTAGTGGGAAGCAGCCACATAGCACAAGGAGATCAGCTCAGTGCTTTGTGTCCACCTAGAGGGGTGGAAGGGAGACGCAAGAGGGAGGAGATATGGGGATGTATGTATATGTATAGCTGATTCACTTTGTTATACAGCAGAAACTAACACACCACTGTAAAGCAATTATACTCCAATAAAGTTGTTAAAAAAAATCACAAGAGCAAAGAGAAGCTATCTTCATGTAAAAATAATCAGGCTTTTTTTTTGAAGAGCCTAAATGGCAGAGATGACGAGAGAATAAATACAGCTGATGAGATTTAGTGTGACATCAGTAATTCTCAAAGGGGCTCCACAGCAGAGTGTGCTGGTATGGATGCTCACTGCTTTTATGGAGGTGACAGGCCTGACCTGTCAGGTACCAGTAACACCCAGGACAGACTAGAAATGTCACAAACTACTAACAGTTACTATAGAAGATATAAAAGCATCCATCTAATAGGGGGTGGCTCCTGAAAACTGGCTTAAACATGTTTTGAAATTCCTATTTCTTTAACAAGCCCATCCTCTTTCCTTATGGAACACAGAATTCATTTACAAAAAAAAAATCTAAATGGTAAAGTTTTATTATATTCAGGACTATTTTGATTCAATGTTGTGGAAACCCAACTCACACTAGTTTTAGCTTTAACAAATGGGGGCGTTATTGCCTCATGTGCCTGAAAAGTTCAAGGAACACAACCTTCAGGCATGGATGAATCCAGGTGCTCAAATGATGACCCTGGGAAACTGTACTTCTGTTTCTCAGCTCTTTGTTCTTCTGAATTGGCTCCATTCCCAGGAAGGGTATTTCTTCCCCATATGGAACTCCCAGAAGCATCACATTTACCTACTATCAACCTTAAATTCAGTGGAAGAGAACCTCTCTGTTATGAGTTGAATTGTCCCCTCAAAGTTCACAGGTTGAAGTTCTAACCCTCAGTACCTCAGAATTTTACTTTATTTGGAAATAGAGTCATTACAGATGTAAGTAGTTAAGGTGAGGTCATACTGGAGTAGGCAGAGCCCCTAATTCAATATGATTCATATCTTTATAAAAGGGGATAATTTAGACACAGATTTGCACATCGGGAGAATGCCACATCAAGACTGAGTTTTGCTTCCAGAAGCCAAGGAACTACCAGAAGCTGGAGAGAGGACTGGAACAGATCCTTCCCTAGCACTTTGCAAGACAGCATGGCCCTGGTGACAACTTGATTTTTGACATCTAGCCTCCAGAATGGTGAGATTATACACTTCTGTTTTTTAAGCCACTCAGTTTGTGGTACTTCCTTACAGAAGCCCTGAGAAACTCATAGACTCTCCTTTCCAGTGGTTCCATACAGTGTCCTGAGATTCACTCCAATTGGTTGGATTTGGACCACATCAATTTCTGTGGCCAGGTGGATGGATGGTTAGGCAGATCTGACTCACAGGCCCACTCCCAGAGCTGGGGATGGAGTCAGTCCTACCCTATGTACCCGTACCAAGAGTGGGCAAAGGGTAGTTCTCCAAAGAAAGATCAAAGCGGTACCACCAGAGCAAGGGAGGCAGGCAAAAAATAAAAGATGTTTGCTACAGGTAAGTTCATCAGAGAAGAGAAAACAATGAGGTTATTTTAGCTCAGGTTCTTTGCTTCAAATAATCAATACCTCCTTTTCTATATGCCTGATAAACACCTACTCATCAGGCACGTGTAGGAGCATCTCTTCTGTAAAACCTTTCCTGAGTCCTACTGATAGAATTGGGAATTGCCTGCCCAGAACCCCCCTCTCATAACTTGGCATGTTGCAAGAGTAACAATAGTAATTAATCTTTTTACAGTGCTTAGGATGTGCATGCCACAGTTCTGAGATGTTTAACTAATTTAACCCTGATAATAACCCAATGAGGTAAATACTCTATTATCCCCATTTACAGGTGAGGAAATTGAGGATCAGAGAGGTTAAGTAACTTTCCTGAAGCTAACGTCCTTAACTAATAGGTGCTAAGTGCCAGAATGATGATTTGAATCAAATCAATTTAGCTCCAGAGTCCATGTTCTTTACCAGTTCATTATACTGTAGCAAATAGTTCATTTTCTTCATTTCTCCTTATATCTGCTTCTTCTATGAAACCAGTGATTCCTAAAATGGAATATTTATCACTGGTGAACTTCACAATGATATTAGATTTCAAACATTTAATCTTAAAAAACTATTAGTAGTTACATATTAGTTTTCATGGGCATCTCTCTTATGATAAGAGAGACCCATTTTTCTTCCAGAGGTGCTATATACTTTCCTTCTTGAGTTGATTTATTTAAATAAAAGAAGTTGATTAAAAAATATGGTGAGAATATTATAGAACAAAACTTCCAGTTATAAAATAACTAAGTCACAGGGATGTGATATACAGCATAAGGAATATGGTCAATAATATTGTAATAACTTTGTATGGTGACAGATGGTAACTAGACTTATCATGGTGATCATTTTGTAATATATAAAAATATTGAATCACTATGTTGTACACTTGAAACTAATATAATGTTGTAAGTCGATTATACTTCAATAAAGTATTATAGTAAACATAGCATGTAAACATGTCAAAATGTTGGAGGTGGTGAAGAAATAATTGAAGTTTGAAGCCCATGTGCCTAAATGGTAAGTTCTTTGAGGAATATCCTTTCTGTGTGCTCCTAGTTTTGGTGCCCAGTACAATGTCCAGCATACAGCAGACACTCACTAAACACTTGCTGAATCACTTTGTATTGATTTGGTTACTGGCAACATAAAATACAGGACTGACAGGCCTCAACTGAATTCAATGCAATGAGTTATGTGAAATAGCAGGAATACTGATCCTCTCAGAATTACTGAAAGTCAGCCAAGCACAATCATGATGGCCAGACATCTGCCAGCTGTTATTTAGACAAAGTATAATGAAAGATGGGGTCTCAGTTCAATGCCAAGTCCCTGGACAACTTTTATTTCTCAGAAGCACTTTATGCCTATGATATATGTGTTTTGCAAGGAGGAGAACTTTTACAGACATGAGTTATTATTTGTAATTTGCTTCTTTAAATGACTAGTTCCTCATCCCTTCTCAGAATAACTTCAGATGAAAATTTTCAATGAATCTGAGGGAGCTTAAGTACAAAAGCAAAAAATTTTTGCCATGTTAGAAGGTTCAAATTTTAGGCTGACAGGAGTTAAAAAGCAGAGGGATTGTTTTTAAACTTCTCTTACAAATATGTCTCTTTTATAGTCATATCCAAACCAAGGCTGGTAAAGCATAATAGATAAGCACGTGAACTTGGAGAAGTTAATTAACTCCCATGTGCCTCCTTTACTTTTCTGTAAAATGTGGATTATAATGGACTTTTTGAAAGGATAAAATGAGTTAATGTATGTAAAGCACTTAGTTTACTGTTGGGTAAGCACTTAGTTATAATAGGTATTGTTATTACTGCGATCATTAATGCTGTTGATTGAAATAGGTGTTTTCTTAGCTATAGTAGGAGATCACAACCACCTATGATGAGATCCTTTTTGATGTCAGGCACTTGAGGAACATCATTTCACTTAATGCTGCTTCAGATTAGTTTCCTCAGGAAGCCAACTCTGCAACTGAGATTAGTGTGGACTTTTGTTAGGGGTGCTCCTGATCTTAACATCTGTGGGAGAAGAGAAGGAAGTAGGATTGACTAGACAGAGGATTTGAGCTGGTTGCAGTCAGAACCACGACCTCAGATCATCCCACAGAAAGCTCTGAACAGAGATGATCTTTCAGAGTTGTCATGCTTTGGTGCAAGAGGGACTATTTTTCGTGCCCTCATCAAACAGTTATTGAATTCAGGTTACTGCCCAAAAGGGGGTGTGACCTAGGGAGAGGTTTCTCTCTTCACCTAAGGCCAATTCCCAGTAAGAGTTCAGAGCCATCAGGTATCGATACTACTTGCAGCTGGTGAAATTGGACCTTCAGTCCTAACTGGGGGTTCCGGGCAGTACAGCAGTGTCCATTACAGTTCACCCCTTGGGCTCAGGCCCACTTCTTTATGTAAGTTCTGGAGGAAGCTGCTCTAGGATTCTGGTGGGCCTCTTAGCCTCGGAAAAATTTATAAGAGGAAGATTAGTGGGATGAACCAGCTGCCATTGTAGCCACTATTAAGGTCACAACTGATCCTTGCTGTCTCCTATTTATTCCTAGATTCCCTCAGAGCTAGCATCTCTGCCAGTCTAGGCAGCTTATCTAGTGACAGAATCCAGACGCTCATGTTTGAGGGTGCTAAGCCCATGGTCACCATGACCTTCTCTGCCAGGATAGTGACCCCTCTTCTTGCCTGTCAGACCCTTGACACAAAAACTCAAAGTCCCCGAGTGGAACCCAAGACTTAATGTTCAAGGAACTCTTGCTATGCCCTCTGGAAGGATTGTGTATTAAACACTATGTAAGACCTCAGTTAGTATTCCTGGCTAAGGACATGTGGGTAGGGAGGGCAAAACCATAACTGGACTGTTTATTCCAGTTAAAGTGAAATGTTACTCAGGTTAGAAAGGCTCTAAGATGAGCAAAGGGTTGATTTTCATTGTCCCACATTAAACAGATATTGGTGTCAAATTGCCCTCAGAAAAGGAGTATGACCTTGGCTGAGGTGGCTTCTAGTGGTGAACTGGTAAATGTTTAACAACTAACAATCTCTAAAAAAAGAAAAAGTCTGATTTTTAGTGTTTGCTGATTTCCATGATGTAGATAAGGGGTTGGAAAACTCCAGCCTGTTGGCCCACTACCTGATTTTGTAAATAACATTTTATTGGAAGACAGCCACATCCTTATTTTTTTTTTTTTTTTAACACATTGGCTCTGGGTGCTTTTTTGCAACAATGGCAGAGTCAAGTAACTGCAACAGAGACTATTGCTAAGCCAGACATCTTTACCATCTGGCCCTTTAAGAAAAAAATTGCTCACTCTCTTGTATAAATACTCCCACCAACTCTAATTTCAAGCTATCAACTGAACTCAGAGTTGGAAAGTGGTGCCCACAATTAGCCTGCATAAGCCATTATGAGTCAGTTATAGCATACAGCATTGGCTGAGGTCAATTCCCACACAGAGCTGAGAACGAAGCTGGCAGCTGGTAGCACTCCCAGCAGAAATCTGGGTGGTACAGCACAGCATCCATTAAAATCCTCGTAGCTTCCCTACAAGGAAGATGCTCTCATTGTGCCCATTTTCCAGATCAGAAAAACTGAGACTAAAAGTGTTCAATTCTCTTTGCCCTAAATCATAAAAGCTAGTGAATGGTGAAGCTAAGGTTTAAATGCAGATCTACTGTGCTCCAACAATATTCTATACTTCCTGTTCAGCTGGTTGGCTTAATTTTACCATCCAATACCATTCATTCATTCATTCATTCATTCAACTACTATTTAGTGAATGCCTGCTATGTGCTAGACAGTACCACATAGCAAAAAGTAGGATACAAGGAAACCCTTCCCTTAGCCAGTGACATTGGATTTCTGGTATGTTTACTTATCTGAATAACTACATCTGTCATCTCAAAACTTAGCTCACGTTCTGGAACACTATAGTTTTCACTGATTTAGTCCCTATTGTGCTAATGGTCGATATATCATATAAAATGGAACTTCCTGGTCTCATGATTGTTTCATTTAAGGTCTGTTTTTCAGTCAGTTCATGATCCACTGATAATGATGGCATTTAGGGGGCCAATAAATCACACCTACCTCCCACCAAACTCACAATCAATTAATAAAGTGATACTAAATTCCAAGATGCAAAGATCAAAGTATGATAGAAAGTACTGAAGAATTTAGCCTCAACCTTCAACAACACATAACCTGTTCAACTGATAATTACTAGGTACCTAGTATGTCACAGGTCTCGTTCTGGATCCTGAGAATACAGGGGTGAAAAAAAGTACAAAATCGCTTCTTTCTTGGAGCTTACATTCTAATATAATCTGGACTCTCAATACCTTCTCAGTCTGTACCTCAGAATCTACCCATGGGACGGTGGGTTCTCATCTGTCTGAAGGAAAGACCACCTCACGCCTGTTGAGTACCAGTACTGGCAAAGAGAGATGAGCTTTCAGATCTAACCGTAGAAGACAGGCCTAGCTACTCACCCATGGACAAAAACCACATGGAAGGAGGATAAAAAGAGAATGCGTCCGTTCTGGGGGCTATAGATGGCCTAGGATGGAGAGGGATGGAGTCTAAGCCATGTTCATGAATACGCTTCCCTTATTTTTGATCAATTTAG
This sequence comes from Mesoplodon mirus, assembly GCF_964341445.2. Lineage (NCBI taxonomy): Eukaryota > Metazoa > Chordata > Mammalia > Artiodactyla > Ziphiidae > Mesoplodon > Mesoplodon mirus. Next base: position 9,142,402 of record NC_138991.1, read on the forward strand.
ATGTTGAGATAATTGAAGTCATGGAAAAAGATTCTAAAAGCATTACTCTAATACTGTTTTCTCCAGGGAAGAGAAACTCCCCATGGAGACAAAAACAGAGGGAATAGGTTTCGTATTCTCTATCAAATGGTAGAAACAATGTCTTGTATGTAAATTAATTGAGTTGCCTAGAACTGACTAGGAACATAGTAGGTATTCAAGATAGTCTTATGGATGGCTTAATTCCAATATTCCCATTTATACTTTGGCAAATTTCAAGACTGAGGAATTGTCATTAAAGGTCAGGCAAGCATCCCTCTGTCCTAGGTCAACTATGAGTCTCAGGCTTCTTTTTTGATAATTATAGTGTCAATAATATTGATAAATATTTTGAGGCAAATGTTTTGTACTTGGCCGGGTAATACTCACTGTGTGCCTTGTTAAAATAACATGGTTTCTTTCTGGATGGAAAATACTCTATTTATAAAATGTCCTATTATCATGCTTCATGATGAATGAGCTCTGTTTATTTGTTTCTTTTCTGGCTGTCTTTAGGAGATGATCTAAGGTTAATGGTGGAAATGCTACCAAAATAAATGGTTTCATGTAGTCTAATATTTCATCTGAGCACTCTGTTTCAGGAAACTTGGGAAGAAAACAAATGAATATTTTTGGAGCGTTTGAATTCATTCCTTAACTTTAGTGCTGCTAACGTTTCCGAGATACACTGAAAAATATATTTTTCAAGTTACCCACAAAGTCTACAATGCTTCCACCGACATGTCAATTAGAATATTACACATATGTTCTTCTGGAAAATCCTCAGAAGGATGTAGAAGATGACTTCAGATGCCTGCATAAAATTGGCTATTTTCCACATGAAATGGTTCCATAGAATCATAATCTTTCATGAGAGTGATATTCACCAGACCTGGTTTAAAACATTTCCTTAAATTGACATCTTGTTCTGAAAATAAGCAGATGTAATATTTGCCACTAATCCTTACAAGTTTGGACACTTTTGAAAAAAAATATGGTCATGTGGGTAAAATACAGGACTTTTCTTTGGTGTCACAGATTCTGACTTAGGTCAGACTTACTTGAGAATTGCTCTAGGCTTACATGGCGATCTCTCTCACATTTGGTCAAAGTTCGACAATAAATCGCTGCTCCTAAGTGATGTTGCCAGGATGAAGTCATTATCATTTTTTCCCCTGGGGCTTTGGAATTCTTCTAAGAATCTCCTTTAGGTCCAGCTAAGTACAAAGGACTATTTATCAGATATCTCCTTCCTGCAAGGAGAAGGAGATCTCCTTCTTTTTACATATCCAGAAATATTTGCAAATGCCAAAGTCATTCTTAGTCTTGCAGTTGATATTACTCTGGAGATAAACAGAAATTTAAACATCAACAATAAATTTTAAATGACAGACCAATAAGAGGAGTGTGTATTGTTAGACATTTTTTTAAGATCAATATTTTTAGTGAAAAAGAAAATTAATGGCAAAAGGCAAGAGAGTGAATTTTCCTTCCACCTTCTTCTGGTGAACTCCAGCATAACAAGTTATGCACCCGACTCTTGCAAACTTAACTTTATTGTCTTTTTCTAAACTCTGAGTTACAATAGCTTCAAGGGAGGGGTCCAAAATTGACTTAAGGGGAAAAAAAAGACCCATTATGAACTGAGATTCCACAGGAAAAGTGGTGTATGAAAGGTGTTACTGGCTCCTTGAAGGGTTTTATTCTATTTTGGTCTCTTAATTTATTATTATCTAATATAAAATAAATTTAATTGCTTTTCAAAATTATAAGAGTAACTTTCATTCTTTTGAGGTCAGAAAATATAGGTAATAGAAAAGAAAAGAGAAAACATTCACAATTCTACCTGCCTGCATATAACCACAATTAATAAAGGGTGTGTGATTCTACAGATTTACATCTGTTTATTTAACAAAATATTTGATTTTCTGTGGCAGGTGCTTTTCTAGATACTGAGAGTAGAGGCACCTATAAGGTGCTGCCTTCATGTAGCTTACATTCTGGTGGAAGACACAAAGACTAAACAAGTAATTGATGAATGACATAAAGACAGGGGATGCGAAGTGCTACTTAAAAAATGTTTCATGAGATAGAGAATGATGGTGGAGGGGTAGGAGGGCCAATTTAATCACAAAAGACTCTCTGAGGAGGGGACATCTGAACATGAACAAGAATGGGTGAAGCTTTTAGGAGCTGGGAAGAGTCACCCTGGCAGAGAGCCAGTGCTAAGGCAGTAAGATGGAAATGATGTTGGTAGTTCAAGGAAAAGCCAGGCAGCCAGCATGGGGAATGGAGAAGAGAGTGAGATGAAATTCAGTGACAGACAGCGGCCTGTTAGGAACAGGCTTTGCAGGCCACAGGAAGTGGTTTGGATTTCATTCTCATCTGATCTGCTCTGTGCTTTGACAAGCTCAGTTTGGTTGTCATGTGAAGACTTTAGAGGAGCAGTAAAGGAAGCAAAAGTATTAGTTAGGGAATGCTTTGATTAGTCCGCGTGAGAAGTAAAATGGCTTGAATTAGGGTGGAAGCTATGGCCACCATGAGAAATGGTCATGGGGGGATTATTGTAGCGCTCTGGCTGATAGGACTGGAGGATGCTCTAGATGTAGGAGGTGAGGTGAAGCTATTATAACACCACCTCTCCCACTTAGGAGAGGGTGGTCAAGCCAGCAGTAGGATCTGCCCAACCTTCTTCATGGCCATACGGTGTTCGATAAACCACCATCCTGTAGTTTATTTCTCCCATCTCCAAATGAGGAAACTTCGGATTTTTTTTTTGATTTAGAAACACTGAAATGACTGTTTTTGTCCATATAACTGTACACGCATCAGCTTATTTCCAAAAGCCACTGCTAAAAGTTGAATTGTTGGATCAAAGAGTTATTCACCCTTAAGATTTGGTGCACTATTTGGCCCTCTGTTCTTTATTTTAAGACAATCATGTGTTGTTAAGACTCAGTTTCATAATTTTTAGCAGCAGATGTAATTTGGGCTTGTTTATTCTCTTAAGCAATGGCTTTTCTGGATAAAATGATAAATTTGTAGACAGCACGTATGGAGAAGGAAATTTTCTGAATGATTTTGAAGAGAAGATGACCTCTGGATTAGAGGATTTTATTTCTTCGGGTATATGGCCAGGATTTCCACTACCAGCTGACTTCCGTCATTCTTAGCTGCCGTGTTGCTGCTCATAGCGTGTCCTCGAGCAAGGCCAGTTTGTGCTGTCTTCCTTCAGAGGGTATGCACATGTCCAGACCAGCAACAGGTCAATCTTTAAAAGGCAGGTGGGATGTTTTTGAAAAAATGGGAGAAAAAGATACTAAAAAACAAAAAAACCCACCTTTTAAGTGGTTCCCCAGAATAAATGGCACAGCTAAAGAAAAAGAGAGAGAAGCAGGCAAAATGCATACATTCAGATCTGAGCACTGCCACTTACTATGTCTGTGTTCTTATCAAGGGTATTTCACTACTCTGAACCTCACTTTTATCATCTATAAAGTGAGATGTTAACTCTTAGCTTGTGTGGTTAACACATATAAAGGTGTTTGTCAAATGTGTTAAACATAAGGGTCATATAGTTTTTGTAGCAGCTGTTCACCAGATACTACGTGCTAATTTGTGCACCACTGTCTGATATCTATTATCTCATTTATCCCTCATGACAACACCAAGGTGGATAATATTTCTATTTCATATTTCAGATGAGGAGAGTGAATGTTGAGACATCTTGTGACGTGCTGAAAGTCACAGAGCTAACCAGTGGTAAATCTGGAGTGCCAATGCAGGGTATGTGATTGCAAAGGACCAACCCAGCCCAAGCACATTCTTGGTGCTCGATTTTAATTTTACCCTTGATGGAATCTGGTGGAGGGTATAGTGGCTAGTGCAACTGACGAACAGAGTCCTTAATTTATTTAATTTCAAATATTTTAAATTTGAACAGTCACATGTGGCTAGTGGCTACCTTATTGGATAGCATGGTTCTAAAGAATAAATCCTAGATTTGTTTTGCTGTTTGTATGAAAAAGCCAAACCATGCATGGCTGGCTGAGGTTTTCTTCCTATTTAAAAAAAAAAAAAAGATAGGTATTAGCATTACAGACAAGTTTAGAGGATATTAAGTCTTGGCTTGCTCAAGGGGGAGGGGGGCTCAGAGATACTGCAATCTGGCCTGAGTATAATAAACCCCTTTGTTACATTTAAATACCATCATACTATCTTATATACAGCAAAGCACTGGGATGTTTTATAGTAACAATGCAGCAGCACGAAAACCCCAGACAACTCTAAAAAAGGCGCTAATTATTATTATTAGTGTTTTGCTCTAACAATAAATGTCAAATGGAACCCTGAAAACAAATAACTACCTGTCACCCAGTGAATGAAAGGCAATTTTAGTAAAGTGAATTAAAACCCCAAACATCGCCAAGCCCAGCCAGCGAGCAATGCCAAGGCAACTTAGCGGACACCTTGGCGAATGCCTTTCCTAGAGCAGCAGGGAGAGGATGTCCTTGGGGTAAATCACTGAGGCTGTGCCAGCTCATTAGCACCCAGGGCACCTGGAAAGGGGAGGTAGACAGAGCTAAAATGAGGGGGCAAGTACATCTTTGGGAGCAGGTCCTCCATCAGAGCAAATGGAAATTGGAGGCTGTTAATGATGGAGAATCTTTATTTATTGGCTGGGCTGCAGCCACTTGAGTGTTTTCAGTAAAAAATTAAAGTTGGACAGCAGAGTGTGGATCTGTTTTCATGACATATTTCCCTTAGATTTTTTCAAAGTGCATTCTGGGTGTCTCCCAAAGACTATTTTTAAAAATAAATCGCACATTTTATTTTTTCAAACTTCCATTTATCTTTGATATCTGATTGACATATTCAGGACAGTCTCATCCTTTCTGCTGAAGTGAGCGATGACAGTAGCTGCTACAGCAATCAACATCACAGAGGCCTCCCCGGGAAGAGGGGCTGTGTCTTACCATATGCAAGTAAGGAGGATCTGGCCAGCTCTTGCTAGATGCTTATGCAGGTGGTGGGATCCATCTCTTGGGTCACCAGATAGATGACACTTAGAAGCTTGAATCAGCTCTCTAATTATTGCAGTATCATCATAGAAACCAAAAGACTCATGAAATAGGCGAGAGGCTGGGGATTGCCTCTCTATTTTTTTTTTACTTTGTTAAAAGGGCACATGAAGTTGAAGATTTTTTAGCCTTGTTACCTTGAGCAGCTTAGTTTATTCTATCTGGTCCAAGACTGACTTTTCTCTCTCTCTTTCTCTTTCTCCTTCCCTTTCTTTCTCTCCTGACCGTTTTTTTTTTTCCTTCTATGTTTGAATTGATAATATAGTCACACAGTTGTTCTAAACTCAAAATTATTCAAAGTTATTCAGAGTAAAAACCTTGCTCCCATCTTGCCCTTGGCTGTTCTGCAACCCTTCTCACAAGTCTCTTAATCAAATCTATTTTGCCTACACAAACAAACGCACATACATCTAAGCACATGCATGTACACGCACACACTCACTCTTTTTCCTTCTTTTCTGCATAAATGGTAAATTATTACACACGTTGTTTTCCACCTTGTTTTTTCTCTAACCTAAAGTGTTTTATCTTGAAGATCATTCCGTATCAGTTAACAAAGAACTTTTTTTTTAATGCAATGCACTCCAATATACGACTCCAGCATAAATTATTCATTAAGTTCTCTGACTCTAGAGGCATTTAGGGAATTTCCAAATTTTTGCTCTTACCAACAACCCTGCAGTAAATAACCTTGAATGCATGTCATTCCACACATGTGAGAGGGTATCTGTAGAATAAGTACCTATAAGGGGACTAGCTGGGGCAAAGGCTAAGTGCATTTGTAATTTTGATACATGTTGCCAAACTGTCCTACACAGAGCCTGCAGAATTTACACTGTCATCATTCACAAATGAAAAGACCTGTTTCCTATACTCTTACTCACCAAGCGTATTATCAAACTTTTTGATTTTTGAAAATTGGAAAAAGGAAAATGGTCTCCCAGTGAAATCTTAATTCACAGTCCTCTTGAGTCAGGTGTTAAGTATTTTGTAATATATGTATTTATAAAATATATTTACTCTTTGTAAACTGTCTATGCAGAGCCTGTGCCTCTTTTCCCATTGTCTTTTCTAATTGGGAAAATTAGCTCATGGTCTGTTTAATGAGTAACTCATATTTTCTTCAGTGGTAAAAGATGTGGGTTATTATTATGGGTAAAGGGAAAGAATTCTTCGATGTTCATTCATTCACTGATAGAACACATCAGCTGAATGCTTCCTACCTGCCAGCCACTGTGTCAGGTGCTTGGCTGCTAGTTCTAAGGGGGCAGACAAGCAAAAATGCAAGGATAACCATTTGGGGTGAGCAGAGTGATGAGAAACGTGTGGGGCACGGGGGCACCAGGGAAGGAGGGGGTGTATCATGGAAGGATTCCTGAGGGATGTAGTTTAGAAACTGAAACCTGAAGGACAAGAGGTGGGCGGGCAAGAAATAAGGGTAGGAATGGAAAAAATGAGGGGTGTTCTCAGCCAAGAAATGACTTGTGTGAAAGAGAGAGAAAAAATGTCTATATGTCAAAGGAAGTGACAAGAATTCACTATGACGGATGCAGAGATCAGGGTTGAGAGTAGCGCTAGTCTTAGTGAGGAGGGACAAAACTGTGAGTAGCTTGAGGGTCAGGACTAATACCTATTCACATGGATGCTGTCCAAGTACTTGGGACGTTCATGAACAAGACAGACAAGTCCTTTCCTTCATGGAGCCCGGATTTTAATGAGGGGGAAGGGGAGGAAATGGAGAGGCAGAGATAATAAGCAAATAAACAACGGAATAATCCTCATTTTTAGTGCTATAAAAGAAATACGTGAGGCTGTTTTGGAAAATAATAGCAAGGTGTGACCCAGAAAGGGTGTTCATGGGTGGTATCCCGAGGGGGTGACATTCAAGCTTGGACAGACAGAATGAGAAGAAACAAGGACGCAAAGAGCAGAGCTGAAAAGCTAGTTTCCATCTCTGTACCCCTCACCATGCCCAGTTTAGGTCTGATGCTCAGTGCCCACCTAAGGGATGTTCACTTTAATGCTTTTTCTCTAAATAAGGAGGAATGCACTTAATCTGTGTTCAGAGGGAGCTTATTCAGACACAGCAAGCTCTGTCTCAAGTTTGTGAAACTATTTTAAGAGATTTGTGTATGTTCCTGGAGAAACCACCTCCTCTTTTGACCACGTCCACAAAATGCCCAGGCCAGGGCTTGTATGCAGAGTGGCAAATGAGGAAGAACATCATAAATGGAATAAAAAAAAAAATACAGCTGTCCCATTCAGCGCAGTACTGCCAGCTGAATCCTGTAGGCACCGGACTGGGACTAGATCACAGCTTTCTAGACTGGCGGGTCTTTCAACCCTAACTCTGGAGGACACTTGTCATCTTCAATGAGGCCAGCTACCTTCCATCATGCACCTATCAGTGGCTTCCTCATTCTTTCAAGCCTAAAAGTAGGTTTTTCATACATGCCTTATATATGAATAAATAAGCAATGAGGTTCTTGAAACACAGAAGATAAAAAAAAATAATGGGATACAGTGAGGATACTACAAACCTTACTTTGTTGATGCTGGCACCACTTGTGTCTACAGCCAAAAATTACTCAAAGATGAAAAAGAATATCAGAAGAAACTAAAACTCCAGGACTGGAGACATTGGGACAATTTGTAGGTTACATTTCCAGAAAAGAAGAGCAAATAACAGCAATAACAACGTTTTACAACGTACTAGGCACTTATGCTAATCACTTTCACATCTTATTTTATTTGATCCTAATGTCAACACTGGTGGTAGATGGGTGTATTATTTCCATTCTGCAGATGAGGAGGTTGTAGTGTTCAGAGTTTTAACAACCAGGATAAGGCTCCACAGTTGGTGAGTGACTGAACTACAATTTGAACCCAAGAAGCCTGATGACAGTCCCGCTCTTAATTACTGATATGATGCCCTCCTAGGGGAGCGTGCAGCTTCCACTGAGCATTAGAAACATTATTTCCACTAGTCAACAGGTCCACAAACTTTTACTGTAGCGATGCCAGATAGTAAATATTTTCCACTTTGTGGGCCATACAGTTTTTGTCCCAACTACTGAAGGGAGAAAGGCTTGCTAAGGGGAAGAATGGGAGGAAGAGAAAGGAAGGAGAGAGAAAGAAAGAAAAAACTGCAAATTGCAGTAACTTTTAGCTTGGTTTTTACATAACTCTTGGTACAACTTACCAAGATAATTTAACGATATGCATAAAATTATTTAATAATGCACTTCACTTTTCTTAAAATATTCACTTTGAGAAGTGTGCCCAAGCAAACAAATATATAAAGGTATAAGTGCAAGGATGTTCTTGTATTATTACTTACAATAAGAACAAATTCACAACCCTAAACATCCAGCAAATAGTGGATTGATTAAATACTACTACAATGGAAAATAAGGCATCCATTAGAAATGATTATGTAAATCTATTTGCTGACACTTAAAGACACTGATGATACATATAAAAGAAAAACTGTAGGTCACAAAATATTAGGTTTCGTGTTAGTCTACTTTTGCAATACACACAGTTATGTGTGTGTATGTGTGTGTGTATATATATATATATATACACACACACACACACACATATATATATATATATATATGCAAGGGAATGCCAGAAGGCTACATAACAAAATATTTATATTGGTTGCTCCTGGATGATAAGATTATGGAGTTTTATACATTTTTCTATATTTGTTTAAAATTTATATTATTAGAAGATGTTCCTTTTATCAGCACAGAAATAGGATCTAAAAATAGAATAAACAAAGATAATTTGGGGGGAATCTCAGCTTTACGCCATGTATAAAAAATTTCATCTAAAAATATCTTGAAAATACAACTCCCTTCAGATTCTTAGAGTGTCTGGTTGCTTCCTTCCATCTTCTTCTGAGCTACACATATTGAATCTGTGCTTTCTTCTCTTTGGATGGTTAAATGCATAACCTCCCCACCCTCCTGCTACTGTAACCTGCCATCTGTCTTCTTTCTGACCTGCTGGGGACTCACAAAAACATTCGTTCTCTCAAAAGCATGGCACTTGGGAACAGTGTGGGGGGAGACATGGAATTTTTATTGCTTTTCTTCTGTTTTCCTTCCTCCAGGTCCTCCTTTTTCTCTGCCTTTGCGCCAGCGGGGACCTTGCTCCCATACTCTGTCAGCCACCAGACCCATGCTTTCCGTGTGACAGTGACAGCAGCCATCCTGGTTGTGATTTATCTTCACAAGTTGCCAACTCACTCTTGGTAGCATGTCTGTGCTTGGTGAATAATAAGAGAGACCTACCATCCATCTAAGGGCAAAGTGAGGTGAGCAGTTACATTTAAATTTCGCTATTCCCCCGCCGCTCAGCTTATTTATTTTCTGATAGAAAAGGACCCATTTAAGGGCCTTTGTGGTAAATACCCAAATAATTGTGTCACAAAGACAGAGGATCATTTTTCACCAGAGTCGACGATAGTGGTGGATCAGCTGCTATCCTGAAGTTGCAAACTCTGCTTAAACCCTGGTGTCTTGCTAGCAATTTCTCTGGACCTTCAGAAGGGACTCATTTCAATGCCTGCCTATTAACTATGGAAGGGCAGGTTATTGCACCAGTAATGCCGCCTGTAAATTGCAAGGAAACACATCCTCCACGTAAAGCAACGTTTGGGATCTGGATATGTCTCCCTTATATACAATGAAGGAAGGATGAGACACATAAATATAATCTCCACCGGACGTGACAGCAGTGAGATGTGGGGAAAAGAAGCTTTGGGGACAAACAGACCTGAGTTTGAATCTCTGTTCAGCCCCTTACCAGATTCTAGCTGTTTGACTTTGAGCAAATTATGTATTTGCTCTGACCTGCTCCCTCATTTATGAAATCGATTATTCACCCTATTTGTAGTATTGTTATGACAGCGTGGTAGATTGTATTTTCCAAGATGGCAGTGAAAGTGTTCCCTGTCCTATGATTTCTAGAACATCTCCACTGCCTCATCCAGAAGTAGGTTCTAATTTTCCTTCCCATGAATCTGGACAGGACTATGGCTCATGGTAACCAAAAGAATATGGTGGGAGTGCTTCTGTATGACTTTTGAGTGTAGGGCATAAAAGCTTCTGCTTGAAAGACGAGGCATTCACACTTGAAACCTGAGTAAGAAGTCCAAGTACCCTAAGGCTGCCATACTGAGAAGAAGCCCAAGCAGCTCTGCGGAGAAGCCACATGTGGGTGTGACTGAGGTCCCAGCCCACAGCCAGCATTAACGATCAGCCACGTGAGAGAAGACACTCCGGATAGTTTCAGCTCCTGGCCATCATCACCCCTAGTGTTCCAGCCTCCCCGGCCAAAGGCCCAGACACTGTAGAGCAGAGACCAGCCATCCCTTGTACCCTGTCCAACTTCCTTGACCACACAATCTGAGAGCGTGTGAAGATGGCTGCTTTGTGCCAATGAAATTTTGGGGTGCTTTGTTATGCAGCAATAGTAACAGGCAAAGAATGCTAGGAAAATATAATCTTATAAAGCAGGTGGCACATAGAACCCTTAATAAACAGTTCTAAACAGCAGTTCTATTTATTTACATTACTTTATTCTCTGAATTAAACTTCAGGTATAACAGGAGGTAGGAAAATATCAATACAGGGACATTCACCTATAGGAGATGGAAGGGAATGAATCTATTCAGCTTTCATTCATTCATCCACGCATGTGAGCAATATTTATTGGATACCAGCTGGACATTTGGATGTTTATTGGATAGCAATGCACCAGGCATGATGCTGGTTGCTGGGGATATGCCAGCAACAATATAGACATGGATCCTGCCCACAGGAAGAGTCCAGTGCAGCAAAAAGATAAACAAGTAAACAAATTAGTAAGAAAATGGCAATGCTGGAAGAAACAAAATAGTGGGGGAAATGACACTTGAGATGAGAATTCTACCGATGGCTTGAGAATTCCTGGTATGCATAGCAATTTCCTGGAAGCTTAATAAAATTGCGATTTCTGTGCCCCATATTTGCAAATTCTGCTTCTCTGGGTCTAAGGCAGTGCTCTTTGGGTTGCATGTTGTTAAGAATTGCACAGGACTAGAAGCTCTCTGAGGCTAAGGACCTTCCTGCTTGGTCACAGCTTTGCCCTGCAGCCCAGTGCAGGTTTTGCGCTATAGTGGCTATTTGTTTCAAAAGTTTCAAATTTACATAATACTTCCTGAGACTCTTCAGGAATTCCATATGAAGAAATATAAGGATACTGTATCACATATAAACTCTATGTGCCTATAACATATATTTGGTATGTAAAATATTTAATTTAGAGAACCATGTAGGTAACAGGAACTCTGAAATTTTTATAGCACTTTTTCTGTATCTGATAAAATATTAATTTGTCATTGAACAATAATAAATGCATAACATTTCACTCAAAGTATGATGGTACAAATATAACTGAAGTCCCTTTCGGCATCTCCCCTCCATGACGCCCCTCCCCTAGTGTGGTGACCTCTGCTTCAATTTGCTGTTTTCTCTTCTGAACTGTTTTCTATGGGTTTTCATGCATGTGAATGTACCTATGGAATACATAAAATATTGTTTTGTGATCCACCTATTGGTTGTTAAAAAAGCCCCTGTGTGGCAAATCAGGTTTCTGCAACTTGCTTTTTTTCTTCAAAAATATGAGGTTTGTTTATACAGGCACACAGAGATCCTTTTTATTTTTTTAACCACTACATTGCATTTTGCTCTTTCACACTTTATTTAGCCATCCCCTTGCTAATGGACATGTAGGTTGCTTTCAGTTATTGCATTTCCTCCAAAGAATGTGATGTACATCCTTGCACATGTCTCCTCGTGCCCACATGTGAAAGTTTCTCTGAGACACAAGCAGAGAAGCAGAAGGCTTAGTCAAGATCGTAGGTATTTTTATTTTAAAGAGACACTGCCATTCTATCCAGTGATATAAAGAATATTCATTTCTCTATACTTTGCCATCAATTAAGTTTTAATAAAAATATTGAATGAAAAATGAACGAGCAGCAGTCCAGAAAATCTGAAACTGTATGAGTGTATGCGTGTGACTCCTGGTATTTAAAGGTAGATGACCCTTGTCCTGAACAGGCTTATCCCTTTTCTCTAATAACCTAGGGGTCAGGGATGGACTAATAGAAGGTTTGCCTCATGAATAGAAGTATTTCAGAGAACCTGATGAACATTCCAAAAAGTAAAAAAATATTGTTTATTAGGCTGCCGCAATGTATTGCTAAGAGCAGGGAGGGGGCTGGGGGAGAGGCATGATGCAGAAAAACATGATACAGAAACAGAATTCTTCCCTAATAAAAAAAAATCTCTCAAAGTTTTCTGCGAGGCCCTGTCCGCAGCTCTTCAAGCAGCACGGCTTATTTTAAATTTTATTTAAATCAACAAATTGTACATACTTGAACACGGAAACAGAATACAGGGAAAACACAAGCTGCCCTAACAGAGTGACGTCTAATAAACATTATGCTACTCAGAGATATTTGCTGTTAATCACCCCATGAAAGGACGCATTCAGCCAAAAGATGTCAGATAGCATCTTGCTAAAGGCAATGGTGCCAGCTTTCCTAGCTTCGGAGTTCATGCAGCTGATTTTTTTTTTCTCTCTTCCCCATTTGCTTTTATTTATTTATTTATTTCCCCCTGAATAGCAAGCTCTGAGATGCTTTATCTCTTGGACATTCAGAGGATAAAGCATTTGTGCTTTGAGTATTGATAACAATATTCATTCACTGAAGTTTCTTTGTCAGGACTGACTATATACTTTGTGGGGCCCAGAGCAAATGAAAATATGGAGTTCCCTTGTTCAAAAATTAAGACTGTTTCAAGACAGTGCTAACAGAGCATTAAACCAGGTGTGAGGTCTTTCTGAGTGCAGGCCCTGTAGGGCTGCTCAGGTGGCACATCAGTGATGCCAGCCCTGATTTGTGGTCACTTGGGGAAGGCCTCATTTTCTTAGCAGCAGTCCTTCCTCTTTCCCTGCTCCAAAAGAAGAAAAAAATGTCCAGGTTGATGAGACTCCATGAGATTTACAATGGTTGGCCCCTGAACGCTTTCTAAGGATAGACCAGCTAATGCCTGACTCTTGTTTTACTGGCTGGAGTATGCAAGCTGGGAGCTAAATTACTAGGGGAAATAGAAAATATTTGAGAGGCAAAGTTGGGAATTATAGGCAAGAAGAAAATATAGACAGAACTAGAAGATATTGGTGCTCAGAGTAAAACTTTAAGAGCAGATGCATGTTTGAAAGGCAATTTTTAAAAATGAAGTCGTGCCACAATGGTCTGTGAGGTTAAGTCCTCTTCCCTCAAAAGCTTCAGTAAAATCTCCTGTAGTCACTAAAGCAATGAGGAAAAATGTGGTAAGATACTGCATATGGTCTCAACGTGGGTGAAAGGAGAGAGCTAAGTCTACCCATCAGATAATCGTTGTATTTGGGTTACACATGTTATTTCTTTTAATTCTCCCAACAAGCTATAAAAAGTTCATCATAGAAGGTCAGGTGCCCATTTTCTATTAAGTGGTTGGCTTTTCAAAAAATACTGATTTATAGAAGTTCTTTACTTGTTAAGGCAACCAGTTCTTTGTTACATGTGTTACAAATATTTTCCCCATTTGTCTTTTAGTTTTGTTTTTGGTGTATTTTTCCCCATGTGAGTTCTTTTTTTCCCCTTATATTTGCATTAGTTTGCATAACGTTTCCACAAATTGCATGACTTAAAACAACAAGATTTATTCTCTTATATAGTTCTGGAGCAGCGGTCCCCAACCTCTTTGGCAGCAGGGACCGGTTCTGTGGAAGACAATCTTTCCACGCACTGGGCTGGAGGGGTGGGGGGCAAGGTTCAGGCGGTAATGCAAGCGATGGGGAGCGACAGATGAAGCTTCGCTTGCTCGCTGGCTGCTCCGCTCCTGCTGCGCAGCCTGGGGGTTGGGGACCCCTCTTCTGGAGGATATAAGTTCAAAATCAAGGTGTTAGCAGGACCATGCTCCCTCCAAAGGCTCTAGGGGAAATCCTTCCCTGATTCTTTTAGCTTATGGTGCTTACTAGCAGTCCTTGGTGCTCTTTGGCTTATGGCAGCATATCTCCAATCTTGGCCTTTGTCTTCACATGACCTTCTTCTCTGAGTGTCTGTATGTCCAAATTTCTCTCCTCTTATAGGACACTAGGCATTCAGTTAGGGCCCATTCAAACCCAGTATAACCTCATCTTAACCTGTTTACATCTGCCAAGACCCTCTTTCCAGATAAGGTCACATTCATAGATACTAGGTGTTAGGATTTGAGCAAATCTTTTTGGCGGACACCATTTGACCCACGACAATATTTACATAAATGAATTCATTAATCTTTTTTTGTATAATCTTTCTTGAATTCAATTTCATTCTTTTAGAAGAAACTTTTTATTCTGTGACTATGGAAAAAACTCTTCCATCTTTTCTAAGGAACAAAGGTTCATTTTAATAGGTTACATTTAAATCCTTGAACATCTGGCATAGTAAGTGTTAGTGTAGTGTGTGAGGTAGGATTCCATGTTTTTTTCAGATGGTCATTCAGATGCTTTCCCATTATGCATTGAACAATCCATCTTTTCCACACATTTTAAAATATCACTCTTGTCATAGAATAAATTTCCGTATTTATTTGACTTATTTGTATTTCTCACTCTGTTCTGTCCCCTCGATCTGTTTATTCTGCGCCAGAACCACGGTGCTTTAATCACTGTAGTATTAGAATATGTTGCAGAATTTCCTTTATTCTTATTATATACTTTAATTGAACTTTTAAATTTATTTTTTCAATTTATTTATTTTTTTATACAGCAGGTTCTTATTAGTTATCTATTTTTTTTTTTTTTTTTTTTGGCGGTACACGGGCCTCTCACTGTTGTGGCCTCTCCCATTGCAGAGCACAGGTTCCGGACGCGCAGGCTCAGCGGCCATCGCTCACGGGCCCAGCCGCTCCGCGGCATGTGGGATCTTCCCGGACCGGGGCACGAACCTGTGTCCCCTGCATCGGCAGGCGGACTCTCAACCACTGCGCCACCAGGGAAGCCCTAGTTATCTATTTTATACATATTAGTGTATATATGTCAATCCCAATTCATCTCACCACCACCACCGTCCCCCTCACTTTCCCCCCTTTGGTGTCCATACGTTTGTCCTCTACATCTGTGTCTCTCTTTCTGCCCTGCAAACCAGTTTGTCTGTACCATTTTTCTAGGTTCCACATATATGCGTTAACATACGGTATTTGTTTTTCTCTTTCTGACTTACTTCACTCTGTATGACAGTCTCTAGCATTGAACTTCCAAATTAGATCTTCTAGTTCAAAAAACGTGTTAGCATTTCTACCTAAATCATTCAAAATATATAGATTTGTGGCAAATGAAAACCATGCCAATATAAGTTTTTAAAAGTCTTCTCCTAAGTCCCTTAGCAGCAATTTAAAGTCATCTTCTTTAAAGCCTTGCCCATTGCCTTTTTAAGTTTAATGCTAGAAGGAATTATCTATCAAGAAAGGATATTGACTTTTATCAGAAGCCTTTGGAATCTATGAGGACACTGTCATTTTTCTTTTGATCTATTAATACAGGTTTTCCTGATACTGAATTGTTCTTGAATGTTAAGAAGTCATCAGGGTTTGAATTCTTATTTCTACACATAGTAACTTTGTGTCCTTGGGAAAATGACCTTATCTTACTGAGACAATTTTCTGTACAATGGGAATTATTGTAGAGCTGTCCTTTGTGCCTGCCCAGGTCCATTCCCTGTCTTTTTCCTCTGGGTAGAGGAGTGAAGGCTGTAACCTTTCAGGAACTACTTACAGTATCTTGCCTGGGTTCGGAGAAATGAACTTAAGCTGCAATTGCAAACTCATATTCTTAGAGTGGCCAGGAAGTTAGTATAAATCAAAGTTTCTGAACTTTGGTACTACTGGCATTTTGTAGGGGTCTGTGCTAGGCCTTGTAGGATGTTTACTGATATCCACCCACTAGACATCAGTAGCACGCAGCTCCCGATACCCCGTGTGACAATCAAAAATGTATCCAGACATTGCCAGATATCTTCTGAAGGCTGAAATTGCTCCCAGTTGGGTAACACTTGTACAAATGAATGAAGCCCATACTTCGATTGTGTGAGTCATGAGGCCTGTTTCCCACAGAAGGCACTGGCCTTGTCTAAAGAGGGTAGCTGCTACTCAGCTGTTGCTAAGAGGGAATGTGAACTCATTACTGTCAGATCTTACAAATCTTAAATAGATGTCTAGTTTTATATTTTTTCAGATTTTTACATGTTGGCATCAATTTTTTATAATTTGATGTGGGCCAAATGAGAGACATCTGTGGACCATATTTGGCCTCCTGGCTGCCCAGGTGCAAGCTCTGGCCTAGAGAATACCCCAAGATGCTGTCCCAGGTGTCTGTGATGCCGAGCAGTGCTCCCATTTCTCAAGTACATTACCCCCAGAATGCTGCCTTTCAAAACAGCTGGGCCGATCAAAGTAGTACTTAACCCTCTTAATTGATTAGGTTCATGTTGCCCCTTTGAACAGATATTTTTATTTTTTTTTATTCATTTTATTTTATTTTATTTTATTTATTTATTTAGTGGTACGCGGGCCTCTCACTGTTGTGGCCTCTCCCGTTGCGGAGCACAGGCTCCGGACGCACAGGCTCAGCGGCCATGGCTCACGGGCCCAGCCGCTCCGCGGCATGTGGGATCCTCCCGGACCGGGGCACGAACCCGTGTCTCCTGCATCGGCAGGCGGACTCTCAACCACTGCGCCACCAGGGAAGCCCGATATTTTTATTTTTAACTTGTCCCTTGGTAACAAGTAAATTCCAGAGTGGGTAAAAGGAAAAGGATTATTTAGAAGATGCCCTCTCCATGGAGCCTTCAGTGGGAGCTATCTTTTCACCCATCCCAATTTCTACCGACCATGAATATTTTCTTTGCTTGTTAAGTACTAGAACCTCCTGCAAGCTAGCTCACCAATGTGTCAATTTATTATAAAGATATAGAAGAATCTCTTGGAACCCATGGACAGCAAGTATAGTCAGACCCCAGAAGGGACCAGAAAAGCTGTCTTGAATCAAGTGATACTATTGTTTTCTTTGATGCATCTTTCATTATTCTTTTCCTTCTAGAATGGCTTTCTCCTTTCATAAACACATGGCTGCCCCACTCCTGGAGTTATAAGTTGATCATGCTTCATTTTGAAATTTCTGGAAGAGAAAGTGATTGAGCCAGCTGGAGGTAGGCGTCAACCCCATGTACAACCGACTGTGATGGCATCACAAGCCAGATGATCCATTCTATGGCAGTAGTACTTTCTTTTGCTCCTGCTGAATCTCCAGAATCCAGAATTATGCCTGGCACATAGTGGTGCTTATGGTCTCTTCTTTAAAAAAAAAATTTACTTATTTATTTTTGGCTGTGTTGGGTCTTCTTTGCTGCGCGCGGGCTTTCTCTAGTTGCAGCGAGCAGGGGCTACTCTTCCTTGTGGTGCGCAGGCATCTCATTGCAGTAGCTTCTCTTGTTGCAGAGTACAGGCTCTAGGTGCGCGGGCTTCAGTGATTGTAGCATGTGGGCTCAGTAGTTGTGGCTCGCAGGCTCAGTAGTTGTGACGCACAGGCTTAGTTCCTCTGTGGCATGTGGAATCTTCCCGGACCAGGGCTGAACCCGTTTCTCCTACATTGGCAGGTGGATTCTTAACCATTGCGCCACCAGGGAAGGCCAGGTCTCTTCTTTCTTTACACACACTCCTGGGGTGACATCATCCAGACTTGTGACTTTAAATATCATCTATATTCTGCTGACATTCAAATGTCATCCCTAGGATGAAACTTTCACTCGAACTTCACTTGATACCCTCACCTAGATGAAGACATCTAAGGTTTAGGCATCTAAATTAAACTTGTCCAAAACCAAGCTGTTTCTCCAAAGTATCTGGTTTTCACCTCTTGAGATGCATCTTTCCCATCTCAGTAAATGGTACCTTCATCCTTCTAGTTGCTTAGGCCAACATTTTTGCAGTCATCTTTGGTACCTGTCATTCCTCAGTTCTAAATCATCAGTATATCCTTTTGGCTACAGAACCTGACCAATTCTCACCTGTCACAATGATCGTCCCAGTCAGTGATGATCACCTCTCAACTGGATTACATCAATAGCCTCCTAATAAATCTCATTGCCTCTCCCTTTGCTCCCCTGAATCTGGAATGATATTGTTAAAAGATCGGTTGGATCATGTCACGCCTCTTTTCAATACTCTCTAATGGCTTCTAACATCACTCAGAGTAAAAGACTAAATACTGTAAGGCCTAAGATGTCCTGCAGCATCTGGCTCTTCTTCCTTCCTTTTTCTAGCTCCTCTTACCATTATCCCACTTTTTCACTTTTCTTCAGCCACATGGGTCTTCTTGCTATTCCTCAGGAGTATGCTCTACCCTGGGGCATTTGCATCTCCTTCTCCCAATGACTACAACATTCTTTCTCCCAAATATGGTCATATTTTGCTTCCACACATCTTTCATTTTATTCCTTAAATGTCCCTTTCACAATGAGGTCTTCCGTCACTCCATTTACAAAGCAGTATGCTCATTGCCCCCAGGCACTCTCTATTCACTTTTCATGCCCTTTCCCCCCAGAGCATTTATCACCATCTTTTGGTTATTGGCACTTTTCCCCACTAGAACATAAGTTCATAAGATCAACGCCAATAGCATTTTCAAAAATATTTCTAGCTTAAAATGGTCTTAGATTGATTAAAAAATGTTGTGAAGGTTTTACAGAAAGTTCCCATGTATACCTCACCCAGTTTTCCCTTTTGTTAATACCTTACATTAGTACAGTATATTTGTTAGCTCTGACGGGTACACATGATTACATTATTATTAAAGTCCATAGTTTATTCAAATTTCCTTAGTTTTTACCTAATGTCCTTTTTCTATTTTAAACTCTTATGTTGGGCACCCCATTACATTTAGTTGTCACGTCTCCTAAGGTTCCTCTTGAGTTTAACAGTTATTCAAACTTGCCTTAATGGCCTTGAGAGTTCTGAGGAGTTCTAGTCAATTTTTTTTTTTTTTGCGGTACGTGGGCCTCTCACTGTTGTGGCCTCTCCCGTTGCGGAGCACAGGCTCCGGACGCGCAGGCTCAGCGGCCATGGCTCACGGGCCCAGCCGCTCCGTGGCATGTGGGATCCTCCCGGACTGGGGCACGAACCCGTGTCCCCTGCATCGGCAGGTGGACTCTCAACCACTGCGCCACCAGGGAAGCCCTAGTCAAGTTTTTAAAAGAACGTTCCTCAATTGAGTTTATCTGATGTTTTCTCATGATTAGACTGGAGTTATGGGTTTTAGGAGGGAGACCACAGAATGCCATTTTTATCACATCTTAGCAAATGTACATGCACTCCATATGATATGTCACTGCGATGCTGACCTTGCCCACCTGGCTGAAGTTGTGTTGGTCAGGTTTCTTCACTGTTAAGTTACTATTCTCACCCCTTTTCATATTGTACTCTTTGGAAGGTGGTCACTATTCCTGGCTCACACTTACGGAGTGGGGAGTTATGCTTCACCTAATTGAAGATGAGGCATTTACATAATCATTTGGAATTCTTTTGAACAGGAAATGTGTTTATTCTATTCCATTTGTTTATTTATTTATTTATGCAATCATTTTTTTATATCATGGATATTTATCTTACACTTTGGACTATAATCCAATACCACTTTATTTATTTTGTTGCTCTAATTATTCCAATTTGAGCTATTGGGAGCTCTTTTGGCCAGTGCCTTTGTCCTTTTGGCAAAAATACCATCACTGTGGGCTTTATTAGGCATTTCTTTACTTTTTGACACTATAAGATGCTCCAGGATCATTTTGTGTATTTCCTGCCCCAGTCCTAGAATCAAGCATTTCTCCATAGAGCCTTAGTTTCTTTTACTGGATAACGGTATTAGAAACCAAGATCAGGGTGCTAGGTGTGTTCATTGCTACTGGGGTGTTATTTCTTTTAGGCTCTCATACCTGATATTCATACAGAAAATATGATGAACCTTGGCCCTTAACTCACATTACACGCAACATTAACTTGCAATGGATCATAGGCTTAAATGCAACTGAAAGCCACAACTGCTGTACCACCACAAGAATGGCTAAAATTAAAGTGACTGGCAACACTAAGTGTCAATATGGATGTGGAGCAAGTGGAACTCTCAAACTTTAATGCTGGGAGTTTAAAATAATACAACCACTTTGGAGAACTTTTTGACAATTTCTCACAAAGTTAAATATATACTTAACATGCAATCTAGCAATTCCACTTCCAACTATTTACTTAAGAGAAATGAAAATATACATCCACACGAAGATTTGTACACAAATGTTCATGGCAGCTTTACTCAGAATAACTTAAAAACTGGAAACAATCCAACTGTCTACACACAGATGAATGGGTTTAAAAATAGTAGTATATCCATACAATGAATAAATCTACACTACTCAGTATTAAAAAAGCAACTTATGATACACAGATGAATCTCAAAGACATTATGCTAAGTGAAAAAGCTAGATACAAAAGAAAACGTACTGAATAAGTCCATTAAAATAAATTCCAGTACAGGAAAAAATTATAGTGAGAGAAAGCAGATCAGTGTTTGCCTAGGATTGTGGAAGCAGCTGTGAGTGAAGGTAACTGACTACAAAGAAGCACAAGGAATTTCTTGGTGTGATGGAAGTGTTCCATGCCTTTATTATTGGGGAGGTTACCCAGGCATACACATTCTTGAAAACTTCTCAAACTGTACACTTAAATTGGGTGCATTTTACTGTATGTATATTATACCCTGAGAAAGTTGATATAGGGAGGAAAGGGATTTGCAGAGAAGGCAACTTGTTTGGACTCATCCTCTATGTATTCTCTTGGCACACTGTGATTAGCTGCTTAAAGAAAACAACCAAGAAAAAGATGCTCTATAGGATACAACCATATTTGAAAGAACAGATAGAACCTGAGGAAGAGTGAACACCAATATGGCACTAAAAGTGATCGTCAGCTACAATGTCACAAAATGTCTATTTAATGCAGAGATCACAAAACCGTTTTCCATGGGCTACCTAAAGGCTCATAGGTATATCCCTTTTGCTCTTCATAACTCTAAGTTAAAGAAAAATAAAATTGTTGCCAAAATTTTAATACTGGGAGATTTTACATAAAAACCTGAATTTGGGGATTTACTTATAACGTGGAGCCCTCGTTCTTCCATGGCACACTGGACCTACTACTTCAGTCGAGGCTTATGTGCTCCAATATAATGCTGTCAAGGGCGCCCCGAGACACTGTCCCTAGTTTATGTTACCAAATAGACCCTGGAGCACGTGAGTTTGTGCCCCCTGTAAAATCTTCCTGGAGCTTACCGAGGCGTCGTGCTTGGAACAACACTCACTAAACGCTGGTGAATGACGGGACTGGATTCTTGGCTGCCGACGTCAGTAGAAAGGCCTACAGCCTGCTCCGGGATTTGGGGACTTTGGTTACACATTCCTTAAATCTTCTGAAATGGTGGCAAAACTAATGGAATTGGTCATTTTCCTTTCCCTTGCATCCTTTTTTTTTTCTTTTCTCCAATTTCTTCCTAATTTCTTTTACACCTCCTTCCTTCCTCTACTTCCCCACCTCTCCTTCCTTTTCCTCCCACTTCATTGTACAAATGGTATTATAAAGTTTAAGAAACAAAAATAAGAATATTTAAAATTAGATTTAAAGAATGTAGACCAGGGAAATGAAACATTCAATAGATTGTGTTAGAAAAGAGAAGGCAGGTGAATAGGCATAAGTTCTTATCAAATCTGGGTTTGTGTTTTCAGGAAAGTGGATTTTCATGGTGACTGATTTTCACCCTGACTTCCTGTCCTAGGTCTCTTTGAATCCCCCTGATTATAGGTGGGTTTTTTTTTTTTTTCAGAGAATAACTTTTGTTTTTCTCAAATTCTCAAAGTATTCATGACCCATGAATACTGCCCCCCCCCAAAAAAGAACAACACAGCTTTAGCTAGAGCTTTCCTCTCTCTTTATGGCAATAATCATCAGGACTAATTTTACAGGTCCTTAACACTAAAAGTGGAATTTACATTCAACACTGGGAAAATGTCAAGAAAGAACAGCTTAAATTCATACCATTAGTGAAACTGAAACATACCTTAGCTTTATCAATGACATTTTAATTAATGCACACTAAGGAAATAATCATGAATGTGTTGAAAGATTTATCCACAAGAATGTTGATCATTGCATTATTTATAACAATGAAAAACTGAAACCACTTACATGGTCAACGATAATGAATTACCTAAAAAATTACAGTCTGTCAAGACAATGGTATACTATATTATGATACCTTTAAAAATGGTCCTGAAAAATATTAGTGACATGTGAAAAATATCCTCCTATATCAGGAGTCAGCAAACTATGACCATGGGGCAAACCCTGCCCATCACCTGGTTTTGAAAAATAGCTTTGTTGGAAGACAGCCACACCCATTCGTTCTCTTATTGTCTATGGCTGATTTTGTTCTACAGCTGCAGAGCTGAGTAGCTATGAGAGAGACCTCATGGCCAGCAAAGCTGAAAATACTTACTGTGTGGCTCTTTACAGAAAAGATTTGCTGACCTCTGTTCTGTATCATTAAGTGATAAAATAGTGTTATTTCAGAGAGAGAAGGAGAGAGAAAATAGTCAAAGTAAACATACTGAAATGAAAAACAGTGGTTATCCTGAAAGATAAAATAACAGGTAATATTTATTTTTATCCCTTTGCTTTTCAGTCTTTTCTAAAATTTATATAATAACTATTACTATTGCCATCACATACAAAACATTTAAACATTTTTATAATAACATTTTAAAAAACCCATTCTTTTCCCCACATTCTCCCAATCTCTTCTCCTGGTTACAGTGACAGCAGAAGAGTCTGGTTATTTTGTTGAGTGGCTGGAAAGGCACCGATGGCCCTGTAACCAGGTTCTATTCAGTATTATACCTGGGAGGATATAAGCGACAGGAAAAGAGGAACAGGGCAATAGTGCTTGGAGAAAATTAAGATCTGCAGACGTGACATTTCCTAGAAATCAGCCTGTCTTGGTTTCTCCCATAATTATTCACCATTTTGTTTACAAATGGGAAATAGCATTCTACTGCTCAGTGTCTTCCAAGAGACTGAAGTTAATTTGAAATAATCCTCCAGCAAAAGCACCAATAAAAGCATCTGGAACGCCCTGATGCCATCCCCTCTGGCTACTGACACAACATTATTGATACACAAATCAAAGTTGACTGCTCTGGTAACACTGAGTCCCCTGGCAGCAAGAGCTTTCAACAGAGAAGGTGTTCCTTTCTTAAGACAGGACCAACTTAATACAACATCTCATTGTAACAGGCTTAGTTAAGACATAAAAGGGATCCCAAACAGAAATTTCAAACCTCCTTCCTTTTCTTTCCTTAGATAGAATGGGCCTGCCCCTCCAAAATCATAAATAAATAAAAGAAGAAGAAATTCAAACTATGCTTGAGAATAGGCTCATGAGACATAAAGGAGGCTATAAACGTAATGTGATGTGAGGGCTGTCACAAGATTTCACTTGTCAGAGACAGTAACAGGAAACGTATGCCTGCCTGAAGTTTCTACCATTAGAGTCATTTCTTAGAGAAACAGTGCTTTTTAAAAGTCTCTGTTCAAATATAGAATTATTGAACTTCTGGATTTAAAGAGTCCTTAGAGGTCATAAATCCATTGCTGAATTGATATGCAAATCCCCTCGCCTGTATCCCCTCTAAGACATTTCCTAGCCTTCATATGATCTCCTCCCAAGACAGGGAACTCATTACCTTAAAAAAGAGCAACTATTTCATTTTGAGTGGGCTTTAATTATACAAAAGCTTTCTTTGTAGTGAAATAAAATCTGCCTCCTGGTAATTTTTATTCTTTGATCATTAGTTTTGTTTCATTCACTCAAACAAATATTTAATAAGTACCCTTTCAGGGATGGTCAACATAGTGGCATTCCAGATAATCAAAGACCCTGCTCTTCTGGAGTTTACATAGTGAGGAAAACAGCCAGCACACAATACACAATAAGCAAGATTATTTCGGATGTGGTCAAGACAAGGTAAAGTGATAATGACCAGAGAGAGTGGAGTGGGGCTGCTTTGGACGAAGGGTATTAGGGTTGGATTGCGTCCCTGCTAAAAGTATGTTGAAATACTAACCTTGGTTCCTGTGAATGTGACCTCATTTGGAAATAGGGTCTTTGTGGATATAATCAAGTTAAAATGATGTCATTTGGATGGGCCAGTAACTGGTATTCATATAAGAAGAGAAGAGACATTCACCAAGAGAAGACAACGTGAAGACACATGGGGAAAATGCCATGAGGACGGAGGAAGGGATTGGAGTGACACATCTACAAGCCCAGGATTGCCCAGGCTTGCTGGCCGCCAGCAGGAGCTAAGAGGAAGGAATGGAACGGATGCTCCCTTAGAGCCTTCAGAGAGAACACAGGCCTGCCAACACCTTGATTTGGACTATTAGCTTCCAGAACTATAAGAGAATATATTTCTGTTGTCTCAAGTACATAGTTTGTGGTACTTCGCTATGGCAGCACCAGGAAACAAATGCAGAGGGTCAGGGAAGCCCTCACAAAGAGGCAGCTTTCTGAGCAGATGAGCTGGCTTCAATCAGGAAGAAGACTCTTCCGAGCACAGAAACCAGGAAGAGCAAACGCCCTGCGGTTGAAATGAGCTTGGCATGTTCCAGGGACAGAAAGGAGGCCAACAGGACATGAGCTCTGAACAAAGAGGGAAGTGGTAGGAAATGAGCCTGGAGAAGTAGGCTGGAGCTAAATCATGACAGAAGTTCCCAGCTCACTCTATGCAACAAAATGCAGGTGCTCAGGCCCCCATCCTAGGGACTGATGAGTTTGTGGTGGACCCAGGCATTGATATATTTTTAAAGATTTTGAGAACCACATGTATAGAGCTTTGCAAGTCTAGTAAGTGGTTTGGAATTTATTCTTTAGGCAATAGGAAGCCATCGGGTATCTTAGCTCATTTGGAAGCTCTACCCCTGTACAGTATAATCCTTCAGGTATTTTAAAGCAGCCCTCACCTGCTGCTTCCAGTCCCCATGCCCCTCCTCCTCTCCCCTGTCTTCTCTTCCAAATGTCGCCAGTTTTTCATATGTAATTTGGTTTAATAAATATCTATTGCACATATATATGGAATTTAAGAAAAAAAATGTCATGAAGAACCTAGGGGTAAGACAGGAATAAACGCACAGACCTACTAGAGAATGGACTTGAGGATATGGGGAGGGGGAAGGGTAAGCTGTGACAAAGTGAGAGAGTGGCATGGACATATATACACTACCAAACGTAAAATAGATAGTTAGTGGGAAGCAGCCGCACAGCACAAGGAGATCAGCTCAGTGCTTTGTGACCGCCTGGAGGGGTGGGATAGGGAGTGTGGGAGGGAGGGAGACACAAGAGGGAAGAGATATGGGAACATATGTACATGTATAACGGATTCACTTTGTTATAAAGCAGAAACTAACACACCATTGTAAAGCAATTATACTCCAATAAAGATGTAATATATATATATATATATATATATATATATATATATATATATATACACACACACACACATCTATCTATCTATCTATTGCAGACCTAGAAGGAAGCCACAAAAGCAGAACACCTCCATGTGCCTTAAAGTGATAGCACACATTTGTCTGTTAGCTTAGCTAGTTCAGTTGTTCCCAAACTTTCCTTCTGTCCCATGAGGCTTCTATCCCATCCCCATCCCTTCTCCATGTGGAGGCATCGAGCAACGTCAGTGGTAGAACAGATTTGGACACTGCCCATCCCCACAGCAGAGGTTTTGTTCTGCTTTCCTACCAGTCAAGCATAATCAAATTGACTGACACCTAGAAGAGACCCAAATGCTCAAGAAATTTGGGGGTAGGGAAGAGAAAGGATTCCAGTATTCATTCAGCAAGTATTTTGAGGCTCTCTTTTGTGCTGCACCTGTGAGGCAAGGTCTCCTCACTCTGATTAGCAGGGGCAAGGGGGGCTCAGGCAGTGCCACCCGTTGCTGTTGCTGGGCATAGGGACCTTAAGGCAGATGGATGTGTCAGAGTCACTGCAGCAGACTTCCTCTACTTCTTGGGCTGAGAAGAGAATAGACCAAGGAATGTCATTCATGCAGTAAAGGTTTGAAACCTTGACACTGCAATTTCTGCCCAGTGTATCCTTGCTTTTAGCTCTGAGGTATTTTTGGAAACCCTTCCTCAAAGAAGACACATAAGATAGCATTCAGACTGTGTACCTAGTCATGTTTTTTCCTTTTCAGAGATTGGCAAGAACACCTGATGAACACAGAAGCTTGCTGGCTCAGCAGGCAACAAGTACTAAAAGATCAGAGCAACCAACCGAAAATTTGTGAGAAGGTAGACTGGCTACTTACCCACCTGTCTCTTCACCCAGTATTATACAGACCTCTATATTGTAAAAGTCCTGTTTCATTGTCCAGGTCCACAAAATAACTAACTTTGGGAATAGCGATATTCATATTTATGAGAGGACCCCATACTCTCTTCAGGGGAATGCACTGTGATGGCTCAGCCACCTGTTTGCAACCTGGGTCTGATTTCTGATTGATTGCTACCTGATGTTAAATATTTTAAATATTACTTCTTTATCTCAGGGCTCATATAGAACCCTAACAGAGCAGTGGAATAGCAGCTCCAAGACTCACATCCTTGGAGGACGATTATTGGGCTGTCTGTCCACCGATCAGTGATCACTATGCTGGTCGCCCCTCTGTTCTGGCCTGCAGGGGTGAACCCTTGGACCCCTTTATGCAGTGGCTTTGCCCTCACCCCCGCACTGACTATGCTGATTGGTCCAAGAGCAGGAGCTGCCCAAAGTCACTTCTCTAGGAACCAGGTTCAGGCCAAGGAGAAATTCAATTTCTCTTCTCTATCATTTAGTCTCACTGTGCTTCTATGTCTCTGTATCTCTCTTTTTTTCTCTCTTTCTCCCTCTATACTGCAAAAACTTAGGTATTGTCAACAGCCATATCATACAGTCTAGAAACTGGGAAACTGAAAAAGGTAGCCTGAAGTAAAGGAAAAAAATTTAATTTAACTTAATCCTATGCCATTAAATTCTCTATAATGTACCAGTATTTGACCATTTTAAAATTGACCATGATTAATAAAAACTGACATGTAGTTCTAGCTGTGTTATTTAGGATTGACAGTGGTATTGTCCTTTTCAATTTTCTCTATAATTGATTTGTTTTTGTTCATGTTTATTTTTCCTGCAGAAATACACATTATGGTATCTTCACACAAATCCTGAATCCTTTTTCTTTAATATGAATTTCATCAGGGGCATGGCATACCTGAGGAAGGAAGAAACATCAATTTGGCCTTGCAAGAGGGCTAAGCTAGCTAAAGGACTATTCTGTGGTGGTTTGAAATTTTTGTTCTGAAATTTTTGTTTTAATTGAAGATCAATTAGAATTCATGCTAAAAGCTAACCCTCAGAGTAATGTGAGGCCTTGTAGCAGAAGCAGACATAAGAGTTTCTCGGAACCTGGGTAGAAAGGGAAGGTGAAAAATTAGACAGTGGGCACCACACCAATGGATGGAAGAGAAATGCTGAGATGGTTGAGAGTTGCTTACTGTTTAAGATTCAAATAGTAGAGGCACGTTTTTGGAGGAGATTATAAACTATGACTATAAATGGGTACTGGTTGACAATTGAAAGAGATCTGGACACTGACTGGAGGTTGAGGAAGCTCTCAAGCCTGTTAGGAAGCCATTATTAAAATCAAAGAATGTTCTGGTACCTGCATGGTGGCCTCTAGAAGCCAAAACGCAGTACTCCTTTCTAAAGCAGTGTGAAAAAATAACTACAGAATCATCTTGTCACAAAGTTGTTCCAAGCTTGACTTATAAATGGTTCTATGATTATATGCTGCTTTGGCAGACTCTTGGTAACCCCACTGTCATGAGAAGTATGCTGTTAGAGCAGGGGTCGGCAAACTAGGGTCCACGGGCCAATTCTAGCCCACCAACTGTTTTCGCACAGTCCATGAGCTAAGAATAATACTTAAATTTTTAAATAGTTGAAAAAAATCAAAAGAATGATATTTCTTAACATGTGAACATTATATGAAATTCCTATTTCAGCTCATAGGTAAAGTTTTTGGAATACACCAACAATTTGTTTACTTATTGGCTGTGGCTGCATTTCCACTAAAAAAGACTTGAGTAGTTGGGCGACAGAGACTGTAGGGCCTGAAAAGCCTAAAAAATTTACTATCTGGCTCTTTACAGAAATAAGTGTGCCAGTCTCTGTGCTAGAGTACCATTATCTTTGCTTCTGCAAGACTTTTTTAGCAAGGTGTTGGGGTACATAAAAGGACAAAGTTGGGTCTTCACCAAACTTAAAGAAGAAGCTTTGCCTGTTTTGTACATGCTTGTTAATAAATATCAAAAATTTTCACCTGAGATTTGTTTTCCTTGGAATCCGGGAGTGAACTGTGGGAGCAGACTCAGAGCTGACACCATGCTCTCTAACTGCTGGGAGTTAATGAAATTGACCAAGAAGAACCTAATTGTGTGAAGCCCAATTTGCTTAGATCACTTTGCAGCAAATGCCCTGAGAGGGGCAGAATTGAGCGCTGGAAAAAACACTCATTGACATTTTAGTACCTGATTCCAGACCTTTCCTAAGACCTGGTTGCTTTACTGCCCTTGCACCCCATGAAGCACTGAACATCTTTAAAATGAATCCCTTTGGTTTTGGTTAAGCCACATCCAGCAGATTTTTATCACTTGCATCCAAACAATCCTTATTTATACACTCCTGAAGACCAACAGAAGGGGATAAAGACGCAAGACTTGTAGCTGTTCATTTTATGGAACCATAACATCTTCCTGAATTATTTAGTTAACCATCCACCAGCACTTATAGAAACCCAGAAACCTTAGTTATTAAGGTGATGCTTTATACTCTTTGCATTGGGCAGCAACACAGCAAAAATACTGATACATTTTAGGTAAGCCTGGGGAGTATGTAGTGTGTTGATGGGTAATAAGTAACATACACCCTAACTCTTTGTAAGAGAGGCCCAGACATCACACACTTAATACAACCCAAATGCCTCATCCATTATTAACAGAGAGTTCCAAAGATTCAGCAGGTGATCAAACACACCTTCCAAAGATGTAACCAGGGTCAGTGCAAAAACCTTCCGTGGAGCCAGTGCTTCACTTCGCCCATTGTGCTAAATTTTATTGGTCCCATTTGCCTTCCTTACCCTCTCACCCCACCATCATTACCGCCACCCCACTCCAAAGTCACCAATCTCATGTTTAGGTGACAATATCAGTAACCGTTTGAAAGATGTGCAGAGAAGACAGCCAGAGTGTGCTGTCTGCAATGATGTACCAGGTCAATAAACACCTTCGTGCACGCCTGTCCCAGTTAGTGGATAAATGAGTCCCTGCTTTAATTATTAAACAGGAGTTGACAAGAGTCAACAGATAGGCACTTTATGAGACAAGAAATATTTCCAATACTATAATAAATTGAATTGGGTGTAATGTTTTCCTGACTCAATCATTTTCATCATCCCACTTACCAACAAAAATGAGAACTGAAAACAGTCTGCTAACCAACGGACATGTCGACTTTTAGGGTCACTACCCTTAAAGAACATTTGTGAATTTTCCAAAGATACACCAATTTGCTTCTTTGTACCTGTTTGCAGTGATGTTCATCTTTCGATGAACTCCGTGGTGCCTCTTGGTAGGAGCACGTACGAGCCCAGGGAATTCTTTTTCTAGCCTACTCCAGTGGTAGAAACATCAGTTTCAAAAAGGCTGTGCTACAGAGAGCACTCACTTTTCCTGCACTAATTCTAATAAATCCAGAAGAGAGTGCAGTGCAAAATGGATGGACCCAGGCTTGCCTTAGTATAATGGGGCTTTTATGCTGACATGCCCCATTAGGGATCACCACACACATCTTCCTCAATAAACAAGCTTACTGCTCAAGTAATAAAGTCATTTATGGAGAGAAGTCAGCCAAAAGACCAGGACTTATGAGAGGTTCTCAGGGAGGAATCAGACCGAGTTAGGTTGAAAGAGAATCCCATAGATTCATTTCAAAAGACCAACTTTCAACTGGGAGCCCTCATTTCTACAGTCCCATTACCTAACCTTTTCTTTGTGGGTTCAGAAAGAAAAGCTTATCTACACTATCCCAAATAGGGAAAGGGAATTTGGTGACTTTAAAGCCAATTAAGCCCTTTCTGAATATTAGAGTAGTTTTCTCTGCTTTTTCAAAAACACAAGAATTTCTGATCAAACAAGAACTTTTCCACTTTTAATTAGCCCCTTGTGTTCTGAGAAGAAAAGCAAGGGCGAAAGTTATAAAAATCTCTTATTTAAAGTCACCGTTACAAGGATTTTTAATTTTTTAGCTCTACTGATTATTAAAAGAAGATGACATGAAGAAGTGGGCATTTTTCTTTCTCTGGGTTCTAGTATTTTCTGTGGTGGAAGTTAATTCTGTGTCTTATCTTAGACCTTGCAAATCTGGGAGATACACGAAGGTTGACAAGGGGTAGATGTGAGATGAAAGAGAAAATTTCCTTTAGGACATAGTTGCCTGAGAAAGAGATTGGACGTTGCTAATGTATTTTGCTGATCCTCACAATGTACCAGCTGCTCTTAAGGGGATTCAGTATATGCTAATTACCATCACTGTGTATGTGTATATATATGTACATATAAGATATAGGATGTAGGATATATACACATATGTATAGATATATATAAATGTATATATAATGTATATATATGTGTTTGTGTATGTATGTAGATACCTAAATGAGGGTATAAAGATCCCTGTACTTTTTTGGGGGGGGGGGCTGCAATTTTACACCTTTTTCTCTTTTTTTTTTTTTTGCAGTACGCAGGCCTCTCACTGTTGTGGCCTCTCCCGTTGCGGAGCACGGGCTCCGGACGTGCAGGCTCAGCGGCCATGGCTCACGGTCCCAGCCGCTCCGCGGCATGTGGGATCTTCCCGGACCGGGACATGAACCCGTGTCCCCTGCATCGGCAGGCCAACTCTCAACCACTGCGCCACCAGAGAAGCCCATCTTTTTCTCTTTTATTGAGATATCAAATACATACAGGAAAGTGTACAGAACTTTCGGGGTACAGTGTGATAAATTTTTACATGTTTATACCTGGTTAGCTCATCATGCAGATTAAGATATAAAATGGTTCCAAGTGCTGAGATTTAAACGAAGTTCGCTCGTTCAAAGCAGTTCTTTCCTCTGCATCCTGCAGAGAGGCAGGTAGTATATTAGCACTGACCAGAATCTAACCAGAGGCGAGTGTTCCTGTCCTAACATCTTAAATGGCTGGTGCTATTCTATTATAAATAGCTCTGGGGAGGTGGGAAGTTCCCAGTGAGCAGATGCTGGCAGATGTCAATCCAACAGGCAATCCCAGCCCCCTGCTTCCTGATTGGACGGGGTCCTCCCCCAAGGGAATCTGAAATGCCAGCCAGCCCTTTCCCAGCCTCCCTTGCAGCTAGTCCCTGTGACAAGGTTCCAGCCAATGGGAACTGAGGGGAAGTCTGCTGGGGTCTCTGGAAAAGACCTTCCCTTCTGACAAAAGAGAGATTTTTGAGGGCAACATTCTATCCGTGTCTCAGCCAGGCATCTATAGACATGGTGCTCAGAGCTGGGGCAGCTGTCCATGAGGAAAGACAATGCCAACACGCAGAGGAGAGCAGGAAGACGGAGGCTGAGCCCTTGACAACATGGGCGAACCCCCGAACCAGGGGTCAGGAAACTTGTGTTGGGAAGGGTAGGATAGTACATATTTTAGGCTTTGTGGGCCACACACAGTCTTTATTGCATAGTCTTCTTTGTCTTCAGTAGCAACGCTTCTTGTTTTGGGGGTTGCACAAAAACAGACGGTGGGTGGATTTGCCTCACGGGCCAGAGTTTGATGACCTTTTCTCTAAACGAACCTAGCAACCACCTATCTCCAGGGTTCTTATGAAGGAATATAAGTTAAAAGCACACAAACTGTTTCTTAAGCTTCTCTAAGTCGGATATTCTGCTACTTGCAACTGAACAATACATCAGTGGTATTTCAGCGCACCTTTCTCAGACGTTCCACATCTCAAAGAACAAGAAGTAACAGTGAAGGAAGCACGTGAGAGGCCAAGGGTAAATATGCTACAAGTGCACTAGAACGTTCTTCTCAAAATGTAGTGGCCGCTGTTGCCTTGGAGGGACTGGACTGGATGGAGGGACAGATACAAGTGGAGAGGTGTGGAGCTCTCCGAAATCCTAAGAGGAAAAGAAAATGTTCTAAAACTCCAAGCGCAGGCTGCAAGTAACAGGATTTTCCCACCTGAGCCATTCAGATGGTTTGCAGCTTGCATCTCATTCCTTTCAACACCAAAACTGGTGACAGTTTTATGTGTCAACTCAACTAGGCTCTAGTCCCTGGTTACTCAATCAAACACTCAACTAGGTGCTGCTGCAGAACATCTGCAATCAGTTGATTTTAAATAAAGGAAACAATCCCAGATAATATGGGTGGGCCTGCACTGATCAGTGGAAGGAGAAATTCCACTCCAGACTGCATCAGCTCCTGCCTGAGTCTCCAGTCTGCAGCCTGCTTTCCGGATTTCAGACGTGGCGGCCTCTACAATCCTGTGAGCCAATTACTCAAAAGAGAGGACATACATACAATTGATATTCATTATTCGTAGATTCTGTATTTATGAGTTTGCCTGTTCACTAAAATTTATCTGTAACCCGAAAATGAACACTCGCGGTGCTTTCAGTCACTCACAGACGTGAGCAGATGGCAAAAGATTTGAGTCACCCGATGTGCTTGTTCCCAGCTGAGGGGCGGTGAGGCGATATTCTGCCTCCTTGTTTCAGCTCTCCTCCTAGAACTGTCTCCTTTCGCAATCTATTTGGTACCACATTTTTTGCGGGGTTTTTTGGTGCTTTTTGTCAGTGATTTCACTGATTAAAAGGGTCCCCGAGCATAGTGCCAAAGTACTGCCTGGTGTTCCCAAGCGCAGAAAGTCGGTGATGTGCCTTGTGCAAAAAATATGCATGTTAGATAAGCTTTGTTTGAGCATGTTAAAGAATCAACAGTATACTTTAAATAAGGTGTTTTTAAACAGAAACACACATAAAACAAGGTTATGTATTGACCAGTTGATGAAAATATTGTGATCAGAGGCTCTCAGGAACCTAACCCTGTATTTCCCCTAGGAACAATGTTGGTAATTCAGTGTTCATGGCAACTTTATAGAATGTAACTTTCACAAATAATGAGAATCTGAGCATCAAATAAATGTATGTATGTATATTATGTACATGTATACACATACATACACACACAGGTTCTATTTCTCTGGAGAACACTGACTGATACAGCAGCTCACCAAGTGTGAGCTCTCTAACCGCAGGACGATTAGGAAACTGTTCAATGGCTTCCACTCACCTCAGGATAAAATCTATACTTGCTATCACAGACCACGCAAGGCCAGTGTAGCCTCACCTTTCCTCTCCCTGACATGGGCTCTGATCTGCAGCTAAACGTGGCCATGTGTAGCCCCTATATGTGCCATCTCATTGTCTTCTTCCATGTT
The DNA here is from genome assembly GCF_964341445.2 of Mesoplodon mirus. Taxonomy (NCBI): domain Eukaryota; kingdom Metazoa; phylum Chordata; class Mammalia; order Artiodactyla; family Ziphiidae; genus Mesoplodon; species Mesoplodon mirus. The sequence continues at coordinate 9,176,322 of NC_138991.1, forward strand.
TTATTCACCTGCCTCTGAGTCTGCACTGTCAGACCCCTGCCCACTGCTTCAACCACACTTCACAACCATATTCCCCTCACTCACCCTGCACCAGCCTCCCTAATCCAGCATTTCTGCACTACCTGCACCCTCATCCTGGCATCAGCGTCCCTGCACCAGCGTCCCTGGTTTTCTATAGCCCAGTCCATCTCAAGTCATGTTTTTCTATGCTGTTTCCTTCCCCTATAATGTTCTTTCGCCCCTTCTTTGCTAGTTAAAACTTACTCCTCCTCCACAATCCAGCTCGTACGTCACTTCCTCAGGGAAGCCTTCCACTGCCTCCCATGCTAGGCTCTCTTCGCATTGTTTAACTTCCCTCTGTAGCTCTTGGCACAATTGCAATTTTTATCAGTGTTGGTGGTTATTTAATCAGTGCAGGGGTTCTGTGTAATTTTGTTTCATGGATCCCTGTGGCAGTCTGGGAAAGCCAGAATAATGTTATCAAATGCATGATATAAAATGCATAGGATTACAAAGAAACTTGCATTTCAGTATAATTGGTTATCAAAATATTTTCTTAAATGTAACATAGTAATAAATGTGCTTCCTTATTATGACATTAAATAACAAGATCTAGTGGAAAGTCTAATAACTACTGTAATTTTGAAGTGGTGATAAGTACAAGTGATATTTTACAGCATCTGCAACAATTGTAATGGAATATAAAAATACGAAATCTATATTGGTGAACAAAGTCACAGATATTATTAATTCTATTGGCTTTGTTGCTTAAATTCGGAATGGAAGGGAATGTGAGACATCATTAAGGTTTTCTGAAAGTAAAGACGTCAATCTTTTTTCATTCAAGTTCACAGATCCCCACCTCATCCCAAATTTCATCTATGTTCTCTAGATTAGAGAGTCTGGATTTATTTCTGAATTCTCCACTTGATCATAAACTCTGAAAGGATGGCCACGTCTGATTTTGCTTACCATTATATCCCCGGTACTTAGGACATAGTAATAAGCACTCAATAAAAAGCTGTTAAAGGACAAAATAGAAGGAAGAAAGGGATTCCATTTTGTGCTTGGCTAGGTAGCCTTTTTACTCAGTGCTTTACAACTTTAAAACTCAGGTCAGCTTTTGTTTTGTTTGTTTTGTTTTTTTTATCTCCAGTTAATCTTTCATGCTCACTCTCTGTAAACCCATCCGGTTGGTTCTCTCTCTTCAGAACACTCCTATCATGAAGTACTTCCTTCTGACCTAGTGCTTCCTGAAAGTGTCGATTTAATTATCTCCCTTCTCACTCTTACATTTTTGAATGGGAGTTTTGTTTTGTTTTTAAGGGCAAGGGTTATGTCTGATTTAGTTTTCTGTATCACCAGTGTTTACCAATGCAGGCACCAGGATGCAGTTTTGTACTTGATGGATATTTTTCAATGGAACTGAATTTCATTCTCTCCTTTTCCCCAGAAGTTCCATCTCTGCTCTTACTCTCATGTCACATGGGACTTGGGCTGCTCTGTGACCTGTTCACTTTGCCTTCCACCCTCCCCCAAGTCCTCAATAGGTCCACGGGTCAGGGTTTATACAATTGCACATGCATGGATTGACTCAGAAACAGACCCCATGAGCAAGAATAAAGACATGCATTTCATAAATCATAAAATTTACCTTCTTTTCATCAGTCACTGACAAACTATGCACACATACATTCCTTGGAATGTGAATAATTTTTTAAATTATCAAAAGACAGCATATTCGCTTGCATTTATCCCACCCAGCAGAAGAGAGCCAAGATTCAGTGGCCCCCAGAGGCTCCCAGCTTGAGTGTGTGGGACCAGAAACATGAGCAGAGCCTCTAACCTCCTGCTCCTGCTGTCTCTGCTGCGTTTGCCAGAAGGATGGACACTGGCTGATTGTGACTTAAGTCTGTTCTATTTGCCTACAAATATCTATTTGCTTGACAGGTATCTCTGTTGGAGGGAGGAGCAGGAAGAGGAGGAAAGTACTTTGGAACATGCATGGAATTAAAGCATGTGCTTTGGATGAAGGATCGCTTACAGACCAAGTATTTCCCAATCGAAACAAATGCAAACTGGGACTTCCCTGGCGGTCCAGTGGATGGGACTCTGCACTTCCACTGCAGGGGGCACAGGTCCGTTCCTTGGTCAGGGAACTAAGATCCCACAAGCTGCGCAGCATGGCCAAATAAATAAATAAATAAACAAACAAATGCAAACCTTGTTCCCTCATTTTAATTGCTGTATGAATATATCGCTTTTTGCTTATCCATTTCCCTGTGGATAGACATTTAGGTTTTTTCCAGTTTTTCAGTATTACACAGGACATTAATTTTTGCTTGAGTCTCCTTGGGACGTTTATGAGAATTTCTCTAATGAATATGACCTAGAGTGGAATTTCTAGGTCATGGAGTATGTACATCTTAAACTGCACCAGATATAGCCAAATTCTCCCCAAAATGCTTGTACCACTTACACTCCCTCTAGCAATATGGAAGAGTAGCTACTATTCCTCATCCAATATTTGATATTGGCAGACTTTTTAATTTTGACAGTTTTGTGGGTGTGAAATTGTAGAGCACTGTAGTTTTAAGTTGCACATCTCTGACCAGTACCTTCTGAGAACGGTAGCTACCCATCAGCGCTCTTGATGCATTAAGAACATGGTCATAATCTGTCCAACAGTCTTGTAAGATAAGTATGACTGTCATATTTTACAAATTTGCTTTCAACCCCACAGCTAATATTCCAATGCAGGCTACTTTAAAGCACACACTAGGGACTTCCCTGGTGGTCCACTGGTAAAGAATCCACCTTCCAATGCAGGGGACGTGGGCTCGATCCCTGGTCAGGGAACTAAGATCCCACATGCCGCGGGGCAACTAAGCCCGTGCACCACAACTACTGAGCTCGCATGCCTCAACTAGAGAGACTGCGTGCCACAAACTACAGAGCCCACGCGCTCTGGAACCCGCGTACTGCAACTACAGAGCCCACGCGCCCTGGAGCCCACATGCCACAACTAGAGAAGAGAAAACCTGCACACCACAACTAGAGAGAAGCCTGTGCACCACAACAAAAGAACTCACCTGCCTCAAGGAAGATCCCGCGTGCCACAGCTAAGACCCGGCACAGCCAAAAATAAATAAATAAACAGTAAACGAATCTTAAAAAAAAATAAAGCATACACGTAACTACCCTGTATTACAGGCACTCCCTCCTTCTAATATCAACATGCAGGCCATCACTTATTACGAAAGACTGACACTCAGTATATGTCGCCATCAGTTGTTACTGAGCAATGTCTCTCCTTGCTCCATCTCTTTAAATTGTAAGCCAAGAGGGAGACTCCTCTTACCCTCAGTGCCTGGTGCAAGTCTGTATACACAGAAGGTGCACAGTGTGTGGGCTTTTTTTTTTTCTTTTATAACTAAGACAATAATGGTGGTAATAGAACGCTAGCAAATTTTACACAGATTGGAAGGCTTAAATGCTTTCTCTCTTTATGGAATTAAGCTGCATACAGGTTAGAATCTTGTCAATGCTGTAATTCCACATTCTCCTAGAGTCTCCCTTGCAAGCTGGGAGTTTCTCTCTTCTCTCCCTCTTCTTACTTTCCCCCCCTCCATCAATCTCAATCTCTCTCTTTCTCTCTCTCATCTCTTCTCTTTCTTCTTTTCCGGTGGATTTTTGAGGGTTTATTTTTATGTTTTTGTTTGTGTTTTTTTTTCTTTTTTGATCTTCAGGGATAAATGTTCTTTGGATATTACTTGTGAGAGGATGGAGGAGTGATAGGAGAGTGTTTCTGATAGAGTTAAGGCAATAACCAGATAGAGTTCCTTGCGGGTGGATGATTTTGTCAACTGTATTGACTCATTTTTATTTTAAACTGGGCACATCTGCTGAGGGACCTGGCAGGGGGGACATCTCTTTATCATTCAAGACTATCCTCAAGACGGGCTTGCATAGAGAGAGCCGAGCTTGATTTAGGGCTGTGTCCCAGTTGCCTGTATAAGGTCTACGGAATCAGACTTTCCATAATACACCCTGGATTAGTCATTCGGTGAGCAGGTGAATATCTGCTTTTGCAATTGTGCCTCACTAAATAATCTACATAGATATAAAAACAGTGAATTCTGCTGCTTGTGAACAGTATGGATATTTGAGCTTTTGTGTGGTAACAATCCCTAGCAATATTTTTTTGTATTAAATACTATGAATCCACTTCACCTGTCAGCACTATTCAAAACACAAAATGCTGTATGAATAGAAAGGATGTTCTGGGATCTTTCAGATGATTACTGTTGCTAGGAAAACCACTTCCTGATATCTTTGTGCTTGCTGTATGTGTCTCTCTTTGTGTACAGCTTACAGTGACAAGCAAATTCATAGCACGGTATTGGGGAGGAATTGGGAAAGTTGAGAAATGTTTAAAGAACACTGCTTAAAGTTAAAAAGGGGATGTCATCTAAAATAATAGTTAAGAGTTTTCCCTGCTTTCATGTGGAGAATTATAGCCATCAAAAGGAGAGCACTGGGGCTGCATTTGTGTTATGGTGGTACAGACTTCAGGGCCGTTCCAGCCATCATTTTCTGGAACCTCAAAACTGGGTTATGCTTTTTGGTGCCTGAGGAAATGACCGTCTTTTGCTCCGTGGGAATATTATGGCAATTACTGTTTCTATAGTGTCAGCTCTGCTTAAAGTTGCAATTCTACAAGACTGATGGGAGGGAACTGCATGAACTCGCTCTGGGACATAGCTGGGAATGAAAGCAGAGCCCTATATGATAAGCTCATTCACTTATTCGCTCAGGACAAGGCATTTTTCCCAACTCTGCAACAGAGGTGAGACAGGGATCTCTCATCCTGGAAACAGAAACTTCCTGAAAGGGCCTGAGGCAAATGTGGCCTCAGCATTAGCGTCTGGCACAAAGACTTTCCCCAAACGTGTATAAAATAAATGCATGAGTAACAGGATTGGCACCTCATGAAGCGCTGGGCCGTACCAAGAGCCACACATCATCTGTGTAGAACATTCACAAGTTGAAGGACCTGGGATCAGGAGTCTCATCCCTCTGGGCCTCTCTGTCCTCATCTGTAAAATGCGGATAACCTGTTTATCTGCTTAGTTAGGCTGATGGGACGGCTCAATGGCAAATGCATGAAAATAACTCAATGATAGCATCTAGCACATATTAGGGATTTCATTAAATATCACTTTAAAGACCTCGGAAAGAAATAACCTGCCCTGACATCTAGTCCCATGCTTCACATCATTCCCTCTCTTGCTCAGATAGTGCACCTCACTGATTCTTAACAGAATTACAGTCTAGATGTTGATTTAACAGTGCTTTCTTGAAATAGGTCAAACAAATAAAATTGCCAACATGGGTTACTGACTTTTTAGCCAATAATATAATAATAATAATAATAATAATCTTAATAACAGTAATGATAAAATGAACATTTCCCAATCATGTGCTATTAGCCACACTTTGCATTGATAGCTGAGAGACCTCCCCCCCCCATGTCCTCTGCCTGCCTCTTGTCTGTAGAGAAACTATAGCATCCTAGGCCTTCCCTGAGTTCCAAAGAGTAAATTTAACCAGAGAAGTGAGAAAACGAAGAAAGAGAGGAAAACAGTCAAACAAGACAAAAATAATAATAGTTTAGCCATTAAACAAAGTCAAGGACCTTTAGTTCTGCCTCAAGAGCTATGGATAATATTCTGAGCCATATCCTTTGAACTGTTTTGCAGATACTTCTTCCACCCTACCAGGTGGAAGGAGTTAACTGTATGCTGCCCACAAGCATGCAGACCCCCAGACTGGCTGGAACCAGAAGGTTGATGATGCTGACTCCCAATTACCTCACCAGCAACCAATCAGAAGAATGTCCACAAGCTGACTGCACACCCCACAACCCCCCTCCCTCACTCTGTCTTTAAAATCCTTGCCTGAAAGCCTTTGGGGAGTCTGGGTCTTTTAAACACTAGCTGCCTGGACTCCTTGCTTGGCGCCTGCAGTAAATGCTGCACTTTCCTTCACCATGACCTGGTGTCAGTCAACTGGCTTTCCTGTGTGTGGCGAGCGGACCCAAGTTCGGTTCAGTAACAGTTTCACATTCATTCTCTTATTGGAGCCCCCTCCCGCCCAGCCACCTTGACCAAACAAGAGTAGAAAGAGGAAACCGAGGCTCAAATAAACCTGAATGATTTGACTATGGCCCTCAAAGAAAACAAGGCAGCGGCAGTGCCCACCCTTGTCCTCTGACTTCCCATCCTGTGTGTGTTTCACTGTACAAAACCCTGACCCTAACCCCAACCCAAAGCAGGAAATGGAGAAGAAAGGCATGGGGATGCTTAAAGGTTGTTTGAATGATCTAGACCCCCATTCCTGGAATCTAAGATTCCATCCTGAGTGTGACACTAAAGTTATCCTGGGTCTTTACTCCAGGAAAGTTTCGGGATAAACTGTGTCTGAAATTACAGCAGAGAATCAGAATATTAGCACACAGCTTAGAATCAGGGACTTTTCTGTCTACATTTCAATTTCCCAGAAGATGCAAAACACTCTCATCCCAGGCCCATTGGGCACAGGGACAGAGTGTGATGTCATGTGAACTGTACAATTTTAGGGATACCAAAAAATGTAATTCTTTTCTATGTATTGCCCTCTGCCAGCCCCACCATAGAGCCTGGTGTTTCCCCCTTTAAGGAACTGAGAGCAAGCACCTTTCACCTGGGAAGGGCAAACCTACTGAACTGCTGTCTACTCATAGGACCAGATCTTGAGCTGATTTGTTCAAATGGAACACAGGACTGTTGCCTTTGGGGCTGCAGAGGAACAAGGTCTGCAGTCTGGGCTGCAGGTGTTGTGGTATCAGTGAAAGCAAAATGGAAAGCAGAACAGGGGATGAAGGGTTCATAGAGATAAACTTCTTCCTGTTTCACATGGTTGAAAAGAGTTGACTCTATTCTCCTTGGATCTGAAATCATGGGGTAGAAAGCACTTCAAGAATAGCCTTGGATGGCAGGTGCAAGATGCCTTTACTTCGTGTGTGCCACGTGTGTTGCATCTGCCTGCTGATTGCTGGGAAAATCAAGACAGATATAATCCAAAGTTTCCAGTCCACTCCCCACAGACACAGATGTAAATTCATGATCTCTCATCCAGAGACTCTGCCCCTTGCTGCTGCTGTCCTGGCACTGAAGATAAACTCTGCCTGGCACTTGATGGATGTGTCTGTTTGGGGCTGGGTGGGATCCAGAGACACCAGTAGCTTCCGGGCAGGGGTGGGGCTGTGATGGATGGCAACCAGTTTATCTCGTGGTTTCCACTGAACCAGGCTGCCTGGTGAGTCCTCCCCCGGAGTTAATTTGCAGTAAAGAGGACAAGGAGTTCCATCACTTTCTGACAATCGCTTGTTTGTATTTACAACTAACATTTTTCGAGTGCTTCCTATATGCCTGCAATATGCTGTGTTTTCTATATGTTTTCTCTTGTGTGGAAACTGGTTTTTTCACAAAGTATGACCATTACAGTTTAAATGTTTGAAGCGAATGTTCATGGTTTCCCTACTGTGCTACATAAAGGTAGATTTTTAAATTTTAGTATTAAAATTAATAAAATGTAACCTTGCAATTCTACTCCCAGGAACTTTTCCTAAAGGAATAAGCAATGTAAAAAGATAATTTATCCAGGATGAGCATTGCAGCAAAGTTTGTAACGTAGAAAAATTAAAAAATAACCTATATACCCATCAACTGGGGATGTGTGTGTATCTGTGTTTATAAGTGTGTGCGTAGGTTTGTGTATGTTTACGTGTGTATGTGTGTATGTGTGTTTATACGCATATACATATATACACGTGTATACACATGCATATATACACACCTGTGCACATGTACAAATGTGTATATATATACATTAAGTAGGAGGTATATTTAAGATATTTAAAACGTATTTTAAAGAGCAAACTTGTTAAAATTATTAAAATGCTAGTTTCATATGATTTATTAATATGCATATTAATAAAAAACCAAGAAGGATATATATATATATATATATATATATATATATATAAGCTACTCATGGTTATTTTTTCCAGATGGAGCAGGGAGGGGAATTTATGGGCAAAGGTGTTATCTCTTTCTACTCTACATATACATTTTTTAAAAATAATAAGCACAACTGGATTGTGTAATCAGTGTCTCCCACATAAAACTATTTATATTCAGAGGAATAGAGGATACAAAGGCATATTATACACAAGTTTCACTTCAGTGATATATCAGCCATTTAATTACCACCAATAGTGAAGAAATTAACCAGTTTCAGGGGTATCAATGCTTCTGGTCCTTACTCATTTTATTTTCTTCATTTCCTTGATTAACTATTTTCATTCAGGGCATTTAACATATCAAAATTGTGATTAAATATATAAAAGGAATCTTGGAAATAAAAGAGCAAGTAACTCAGGTAAAATTAAGCACTTTGCAAGGTCAGTTCGCTCATCTTTATAGGCTAACAGTCTATAAAGGCAGCAGCCCTCGGGTTAATACATAACCCAGTTTGATGAAAACAGGATCAACAAAGAGGGTCTTCCCAATGGAGATGTACAGGGTATTGTAACTCTTCTTGCAATCTTTCCTTCCTACGGATGCAAATACCTGATGGCCATTAGGGAGCAGAAAGCCTCAGAAAGGCTTCTATGAATAGTCTGTGCCAAGCTCTCACTGAGCTTCCCAGGCAAAGTGCGGATTGGGGTGGTATGAGGGCTGAATCCATCTCAACCCACCAAGTGCAAGTTTTCAAGCATAAGGCAAGTGCCCTCATCTCTCTACACTTCATTCTCCTTATCTTTGAAATGGGAACAGTACTCATCTCTCTTAGAATTGGAGGTGACTGTACCACGTCTCACCCAACAGTCAATGACTGGTGCTAACAACATAGCAGAATTCGTAACAGTTCAATTAACATTTATTAAGTAGTTATGTTGTACCACGGACTCTACTAGGCTCAGGGGGATGAAAGAGTAATAAAAATCCACCTCAGGCCTCAAGATCTTACAGTCTAGAAGCAGTTATTTACCTTCTTTCTTAATAGTTCTTTATTTCCTGAGACTTCCCACCATATCACAGTCATAAGGCCTATTGCAAATAATGTGTTACTGCTACTAAAACACTAAAGTTTTTTCATGGTTTTCAATTTTTACAAAGTTGAGGGCTTTGAAGGTTATGCAGGTGACACTATCATTCATTCTCTCACTCCTCCTTTCTTCCTCCCTCCCTCCCTCCCTCCCTTCCTTCTTCTTTCTCTCTTACAGCTTTATTGAGATAGTTTACATATTATACAATTAGCCTGATATACTTTCTTCAGTGGTAGAAAAAGATAAGCAGTTAGTTAGCTCAGGGAAATGACATATAAGCCAAAGTCTTTTATGCCCGTGCTGTATTCTGACTTGGTATAATGCACTTTTATGAATACCATATTAAAAGAATAGCCTTTTTTATTCAGCTGTAGACTATCTTTTCTGTGGGTGTGTAAGGGAGGACTGGGCATCAGAAATCAAAGTGTATCACTGCAAACATACATAATCCATCAGGAGTGCTGAGGTGAGAAAAGTGATGATGCAATCCACTTATCTAATGGAGTGCTATACAGAGAGAGTTTACGAACATTCTGTACTCTCTGGGAGCTTTCAAAGAGTGTGCATGGAGGCAAATACCACAATTACCCAATTTATTTGGCAGATAAGAGAATTAATGGCTGTTATCTACGACAAACACAAGTAGGCTGCTACTGCTCTTCTTCTACGCGGGGGGAGGGCTTCCTGAAAGAGGCAGGGCCTCGGGAACAATGTGACGGATGAATGGGGAAGAGGGTACCTAGTCCAGGGTCACAGGGAATTCCAGGCCTGGGAGGGAGGCCATTATCCTGCCTGCTCTAATGTGCCCCATTACAGAGACACACACTCAGTGATGTCAGCTGGAAGAGGCAACATTTTCTGTTCCCCTGAACCATTTAAATCAAATTGTGGAGAACTCGGAAACACAGACACATGTGCATCTCTCTCTCTGTCTTTGCCATTTTATCATTCTCCCTTTCCTGTGAGAGGGACCCATGGTAGACGATTACTCTCTGCCTCAGATCTGTTTAATGGAGTGAGCCAATGGAAGGAAGATTAAAAGGCAGAAAAAGGACAATAATTAAACCAAAGAGCCTGAGCCCCACTGGGTGGCTGGAGGTGGGTGTGAGCAAAAGGCTCCATGCCAGCACTAGGGGACTGATGAGGCCACGTGTTATCACAGGAGTGACCCTTTCTTAACAGCCAATCGTGCAGCCTTACAAATAGATTTCCTGGCTTGTGTGAAAGTTACCAGTGTGCAGCCTGATGCTGAGAAGTAAAGAGAGCAGTTTTATTTATTCAGGCTCCAGATCACTCTCAGAAGGAAACAGTTCTCTATCTTAGGCACTACAGAAGATTCACAAACCAAGTGTGAAAGAAATGTTATTTTTAAATACAAATTAATTTTTATATCAACCCTTTTTGCTGCTGGCTGGAAGAAACCATCTCAGTCAATTCATGGTTCCTCAATCAACTCATAGCTGTGTGTCTAAGTTTGGGGACATACATAGAGCAAAGACTTTGGGATGAGAGAATTCAGTCTAGACCAAGATGGTAGCCACTAGCCATGTGTGGCCACTAAAATAATTTAAAATTAACTAAAACTTAAAATTCAGTTCCTCAGCTGCACTAGCCACATTTCAAGGATTCAATAGGCACATGTGGCTAGTGGCTATCATATTGGACCACAGGGACATAGAACATTTCCATCATCACAAAATTTTCTATTGACCACAGCTGGTCTATCTACACTGTCATCTTCTAGCATCTTAAGAATTTTCTGAGATGTCCTCATTGTCCATTTTTTAGCCAAGGAAACTGAGACTCAGAGAGCTTATGTAACTTGCCTACAGTCACTCAGATTCTAGGTAGCCAAACTGGAGCTGATATTTCTTCCTGGGGGTCCTATAATTCTTTTGCCACTTCCTTCTGTTCCCCATCACAAGTCTGAGGAATCTGAACTTAGCAAGAGAATGAAGTACTCTCATTGCTATGTTAGTTATAGCATAAACTCCATGCTTTCTTGTACTGAGGTTGTCAGATACTCAAAGGTCCGGAATTTTGAAATTCAGAAAAGCTTATTCTCTGCATTTCTACTACTACAACTCTTTTCTGAGGACTGATGGCCTCTCAGTCTATCTGGATGAAGGTAGAAAGGAAAGTCCCTGAATAAAAAGCACATCAATTAATATAACAAAACACTGTCCAGCCTCAGTAGGTCTAACTGAGAAGGTCTAGAGAGATGACGGCACAAAGTCAACTTAACTGCCTCAGGAGGCTTCAATCCTTGCAGTGTAGACAAATGACCGTCTCTAAATCTCTGTGGCTTAGCCCATAAAGTTCATTTCTCCCTCTTGCAAAGTCCTCTGAAGATCGAGCAACTCTCCAGAGCAACCCCGTGCCATTCAGTGGTCCAAATTGCTTCATCCCTGTGACTCTGGCCACTGAACCAGCCAGTGGCTTTTACACTCATCACCAAAGGAACGAGAGAGCATGAAGGATTCTGCGAGGGGGTTTGCCTTCCCCCATCCAGAAGTGACTCCTTACCCAAGTTTTCATCCCCACAGCAGCACCAGTCACATCACCGGCCTCACTGCAAAGGAACTGGGAAAGGCTGAGGAGGATATGGACTCGCGGGTGAGCATTCTCGTCTTTGCCACGCCAATGAGTTAAGATCATTGATGGTAACAAAAATAGCAATATGGGATTGAGCACTTGCCTGGGACTGAGTGCCCCGTGTGTAATATCTCATTTAATTCTCACAACAGCCTTGTGAGGAAAGGGCTATTACTCTCTCTCTTTCTCTTTTAAAGGTGAGCACAATGGAGCTTAGATGGGTTAAGAGATATGACTAAGGTCAAATGGACAGCAGATGGCAGAGCCAGAGCTTGAACTTAGACCTGACGAATATGACAGCTTAGGGTTGGTTAGACATCCAGATACTTTTTAATTTTTTTTTTTTTTTTTTGTGGTACACGGGCCTCTCACTGTTATGGCCTCTCCTGTTGCGGAGCACAGGCTCCGGACGTGCAGGCCCAGCGGCCATGGCTCACGGGCCCAGCCGCTCCGCGGCATGTGGGATCTTCCCGGACCGGGGCACAAACCCATGTCCCCTGCATCGGCAGGCGGACTCCCAACCACTGTGCCACCAGGGAAGCCCAAGGTATTTTTTAAGGGAAAGTAAAGTTGCACTCTAGAATAGTGCTGTCCAGTAGAACTTGGTGCAAAGATGGAAGTGTCACTATATCTGTGTGACCCAATACAGCAGTCATGAGCCACAGGTGGACACTGAGAACTTGAAATGTGGCCACTGTAACTGAGGAACTAAATTTTTAATTTAATTTAAATTGCACTGAGATAGAAAATTGAATTAATAGTATTGTAACTTAACTTGCTATGTGTAAATGCTCCTTCTTCAAAAACACAGTGAAGTTCTCTGAGGTCAGAGACCATAACCTGCTCATCTTTTCATCTTCTTTAGCACAGGCAGAGCACTTTGCAGATAAAGTTTGCTCAGTAAAAATTTATAGACTATTATTTGATACTGATCCACTGCAGGACTTTCCAGCTTATGGAAAATGTGTGTATTCAGCAACCAATTCTATTTGTCTGAAAAGGGTCAAAGGACTTTAAAACTCCATCTTACCAACAACTTGCCTCTTGTTTCCCTTCTACCTACATGATTGACTGTCAGTAATAAGACACGTTTTTGTATTTTCAGATGTTGCCTCCAAGGTTTTAAAAATATTCCTGGGTTTTTTTTTGTGGGGAGGAGGGGGAGGGAGATACCGAGTCTCCTATTTTCCATACTGATTTTTTAAAAGGAAAATGAAGATCTAGGTTAACGTGCTTTCACACCAAACAAGAGCAGAATGAAACAGAGAAACTAATGGATCTCTTTCTGTGAATAAAATGACAGATAAAATATCTATTTTGCTCACATATTTTTCTTTCACAGACAGTTCATTTCAGTAAATATCTTACCACCTGCACTTGTCTATTTTCCAAGGTTTTTGGGCTATTTCCAATAAGTTCAGTTGGACTCTATAGTTGGTATTTATGAGGCTGTGCTTAAAGGGAAATTGCATCACGGATATCATCAGCTCAATTTTTTCTGAGTTTTTCTTGAACATGGAGTTGGCAAGCTCTCAAAACCCTTATCAGGTCATAATTCAAGGATACATGTGGCCTCCACAGCTAGGTTAATATTTACAAAGCACTCTTCTGCCCCCCAGCTTTCTTCTTATATGTCTCTCTCCTGTGGTTCCTACCTTTTTGCAGGCCTGTTAATATTGAAGATGAGAAGAGGCCAAGTCTACACTGACAGAAAATGCCTTCTGTGGTCTTCCCACAGAGAGTCTCCTCCAAAACAGGCTCTGTTGGTCCTGAGAAGTGAGTTGAGGTTTCGAAATCTTCTGTGCCCGGGTTTCTCAACATCCGAAGTATTAGCATTTTGGGTCACAGACTTCTATTATGGGGACCGTCCTTTGCTATGTAGGATGTTTAGCAGCATCCCTGACTTTGACTCATGAGATGCCAGTAGTACCCCCTCACCTGGTTATGACAACCAAAAATGTCTTCAGATATTACCAAATGTCCCCCAATTACTCTAGGTGACTTTACATTATGTTTCAGTTCTCAGCTCATGTGTCATCTCTGGGAGAACATGATATGGGTCAAGTTCTGTGCTTGTCACTCTCTCAGAATCTTTGAAGCATATAATCTCAGTCTGTAGCTACCTGTTCATTGATGACCATCATCGCTGGCCCTAAATTATCACTGTGATACACATGGCAAGGATACAGGTGAAGATTTTCCACTAAGTAAAGAATTGCCTTACTCAAAAAATTACTTTGAGAATTGCCTTCTATTTTCAGGGTTAAGAAATACTGATTACTTCTCCCTTATCACACACAAAGGGTCAACAACACCTGTGCGTTCATAGACTGTGCTTGCCCCTGGTGTGAAGTTGTTAATAGCAAAGCTTGGAGTTGAGATGACCAGAAACTTTCTTTAATGGGATGATGAATTTAGTGTCGTGGTGTCTCTTTATGGTGGAGAAATCCATTTTCAGCTTAGAATTTTCTGCAAATCGTGTCTCCAAAAGAACAAGACTATAAAGCTGCACAGCAAGGGAGGTCCCTCAATGGCCTGGGTAAAACCTCTGACCCTCTGCTGATTTACCCCTTTACCAGATATTTCATATTTGTTGACTGACTGAATAAATAAAGGCTATGTACCAAGTTCTCTGCTAAAGCTGAAAACACAATAATGAGCAAAATTAAGCATGGTCCCTGCCACCTCAGAAAAACAAGTCTGGTGGGAGAAATGACACTAACTGAATGATTACCAATTACATCAATGACTGTGTAGCTGCGGACTGAGATTCTATGCTTCCAAGGTCCCCAACGGATGACACATGAGCTGAGAACTGAAACATAAATACAAGTCAACTAGGCGAAGTGAGGGGACAGCACTCCAGACACACAGGCCAGCAGGTACAAAGTCTACTGGAGAGAGGGACCAAGATGAGTAAAAAAACTGGGGAAACTCAGACAGGCAGTGAGTCTGGAGCCCAGAAAACATGGGATGAGACTGTACAAGGGGAGACTGAGTTGTCACATGCGATGCCTCGTTCTCAGGAAGCCAACTGCTCTCTACTCCATCAGCGGACATTAATCCACAGACTTGAGGTAGTCAAGGGAAAGACTGTACCTGAATTTCACAGGGATCCCTAGTTGCAGCATGGAGAATGCGTGGGGGAGGTTATCTGGAAGTGAAGTGGGAGAGAGGAAACTCAGGTGGATGTCCAGGTGAGACAGAGGGTGTTTAGGCTAGGAGGGTCGAATAAAGAAGGAGAGGGGAAGAAAAAGTGGTACCTGGAAATTGAACCAACAGGAGGTGAGGGATTCAACCAGAAGGCTCAACTAGGGCAGACTGGTTAGAGCTGGTGTTCAATACGCTGCCCATAATCCCTGGGAGGATCAGAGAACAGGGTGGTCAGGATGCCTCTTAGGTTTTTAGATGACTGGCGGTGTCATCTGTCTAGAGAGTGAATGCTAGGGGAGAAACACCTTTGTGCTAGAAAATCATGAGCTTTGTACTGGACATGTCAAATCTGAGGTGCCTGTAAGATACTGCAGAAAGAAGAAACCTGGTTTGCTGCCCTGCAAAGGAGGAACTTTCCCAAGGACAAGAAGAATTAACCAGGGGTGATCATTCTGTAGAACATCCATTAGCCAGTTAGTACCTAATGTGAACTTTAAACAATTATTAAGTAGGAGCTAATTAGTTTTAGCAAATGACAACAGAATTGTAAAAAAAATTTGTCAACCACAATTTCCCTTCTCACCCCCATTTCAGCTAAGCCTTTGATACAAGAAGGCATCCAGTGCACAGCTTTCTGTACGGGTCCCTGGTAAGGAAAGATGCTGACAATATTCGGAATGCTGTCCACTTCTGGATGGAGAAAATCCACTCATCATGTTGTGTCTCACCCAGGACATCTGTAGGTGAGATTCTCCTTTTCCTCACCTTGCATCTGCTCAGTATCTTAATCCCAAATTGTAGGAGTGAAACGCTGGCAACCTTTAAGGATATAATTTGCTTCCTATTACATTATTTCTTCCCGTACAGGAGAGACCAAGTGTTTGTCATTTACGAGTGTCATGTCATTACGTTCCATATTGCAGTGTAATGATGTGAAATGATTAAATGACAAAAGGCCAGCTCACTGCCAAAAATTTAAAGTGGCATACTTTTATTTGTAGATTGGAAAGCTATTATTAATTCTTATATTGACTTTGCCAGATGAAATATTGCAAGCAGACTGGTGCATACAGAAATGGGGTGCCATTAAGTGAGGTTTGGCGCCCCGATTCCCACATAAACAGGAAGAGTTCTCCGATTCTAGCACATTCCTCAGGCTACACGTCCAGAGCTAAATGTATTAGTTTAGAACAGTCTTGTCATCTGATGAATGTGGAGTGACAGACATCAAAATACAACCTGACTGGAGTTTTTATTGAGAAGAAAAATGGGAACTCAGAACAGGTGGCTGAGAAAATAAAATGGCCTATACTCCTTTTGTCCCCTCCTGAACCACTTTTTTCCACTAGCACTTATTGGGAGATGGAATTTTATTCTTTTTTTAAAGGAAAAAGAGCATACAAAAAGGATTTCGGTTACGTCACCAAATTACTGGAAGACTGCGGTTGGTAAAGCAACAATTTCTTCTTCTTTTTCCCCTAGGCTATAAAATCTCATGTGGAGATCTTTGAAAGAGGGTTAAAAATTACATCCTCAGAACTATATGTTTTTTAAGCTTTTAAAGTTCGAATCCACATGACCTCAAGTGTTGGAGGATTTGTGAAGAAACCTGTTCTCACCTGCCGTTTCTTTCAACCATTTATGGACTCCCATTCTGGTAACACATGCATTGCCCAATTCCAGTAAGAACCTTCCTACAACCATAGTCAAGTGACTTTCTTTTGTTTGTTTCCTTTTGTTTTCCCTCCCCTGGATATTTTTTCCCCTTTTCTTGGTGGAAATAAGAGAAAGGCCATATTTCTCGACCTGATCATTTCTACTACTTCTTTTACCTAAGAAACATTCTTATTTTAGGAATTCTCCACCCTGACTTGGTTTGGCTTTTGTTTTACTTTTCTTTTAATTATTTTCCTTTAATGTCAATTAGCTTCTTATATTTTTAGCTCTGTTTATTACATGCTTTTATCACTTTGGTGTAGAACCTTCTTTTGTTGTAAAACACTGTTGGGTGAAAGCTGACGGGGGTGGGAAATAAGTAAAAAACATAGTTGTTTTATTACATATGGACACTTGCAAGGTCGCTCACCTGTGCTTGATCTTTTCAAAACAAGAAGGCACCAAACACTAATAAGCTCCTAGATATATAGACAATGACCCTATGCCTGCCAAGATGGCCAATAATCTTTGCTTTTGCTGCAACACAGGGGGTAGACTGCCTCACTTCTAGCACGTTGGCAGGGGCACAGAGAACAGGTTCTTCATGGAAAGGGACTTTAAATGGAAAACAGCTCAGGGTGCAAAACTGCCAGGAGCTCACTTGCCTTGTGGGAAATGCTACAAAGTTTCATGATTGGAAAGATAGCACTCTGGGGCTTCCCTGGTGGCGCAGTGGTTGAGAATCTGCCTGCCAGTGCAGAGGACACGGGTTCGAGCCCTGGTCCGGGAAGATCCCACATGCTGCAGAGCAACTAAGCCCGTGCGCCACAACTACTAAGCCTGCGCTCTAGAGCCCGTGAGCCACAACTACTGAGCCCGCGTGCTGCAACTACTGAAGCCCACGAGCCTAGAGCCCGTGCTCCGCAGCAAGAGAAGGCACCACAGTGAGAAGCCCGCGCACCGCAACGAAGAGTAGCCCCCGCTCACCGCAACTAGAGAAAGCCCGCGCGCAGCAACAAAGACCCAACACAGCCAAAAATAAATTAATTAAAAAAAAAAAAGATAGCACTCTTGTCAGACAATCCGCACTGTGGGTGAAATTATTTGCCATTTAATCTGGATTTTAGGTGAATCACAGCATCTTTGTTTAGTCCCTATGTTGTCTCTACCGAAAAGTACAAAGTGGCCAAAAGCTTGTGCCTGCACTGCTGCAGTCAGTAAACGTTACTCTGTTCTGATCCTTTTTTTCCATTACTTCTTTTGAGACTTTTATTTCTACATCTCTTTGGCACGAGCTCTTATTTGGCAGGTAGTGAGAACTCAGGGTTCTCTTGGAAGACAATACAGTGAAGAGCCCTGGAGGTTTTTTTCCCCTTTATATATAGATGGCTTTGTCATTATGTCCTAAATCATGAATGCATATAATAGCTGCCAAGAACAGCTCAAATGGCTGTAGCAAGGACCCTGAAATAACAGGCTGGCTCCACCCACAACTACAAAAGAGATCATATTATGCATGTTCTGATCAGCACATATAGAACAATGGGTTAGGCTAAGACCTTTGTCACATTGTGATGGCCTCTGGGTATGACCTGTATTTTCATGAAGCAATTCTGCTCTTCAATAAGTCATTCGCCCCTCCTGAAATCACCTAAAACCCTGGGCTTCTTCCTGATGATGATTCTGGGTTCACCTTTTCCTGCAGTCAACACAGGTGTTCATCTAAGTGGTCCAGGTGAGCAGTGAAGAGGACACGCACTATCCCTGAGGTCATGGAGCTCAGATCCCAATAGGAATGATTAAGAGAGAACAAGCAAATGAGCAAGACAATTTCAGGCGGTGAAAAGAGATGATCACACAGAGCAGTGTGATCAAGAGAGAGCTAGGAGTGGGGATATAATATAAGTGGTGTAGTCACAGAAGGCTCCCAAGAGGAGGCAACATTTGAGCTGAGAATGAACATTGGCTGGAGTGCCCATCATTTTACAGTCTGGGGAAGCACCTTCCAGGCAATGGAATGGCAGGTAGAAAGACCATACATGAGGAATGAGCTTGGGCAGGAAGCAGTCCAGTTTTGCAAGATGGCCTTGAACTACAGGAAAGATAAGAATTGAGATCAGAGTGGTCAACAGGGGCCCAACTCATGCAAAGACTTTCAAACATAGGATGCAACTCCAGGCTTGCCTGGCCTTCCCTGGTCTCTGTTTTGTTTTCAGGGTGACTCACATATATCACTCCATCTTCAGGACAATAAGAAATACCACTGCAATATAAGCAAGTGATTCTCCAGTAATATTCTGGGGCATAAATAGGTTGCTAAGTGTTGATCGATGTGTAAAATTTACCTTTACTACCCCGAGGGACACGTCTACTTATGGCCAAATCTGTCAGCTGCAACAGAGGAGTATAAAGGAGGCCACGGTAGCGGGGAGCACAGGATAGCTTACACTGATAATAAGGAAGAGGGCGCCTTCCCTATTCTCACTGCTTTGAGTGAGCATGTGCTGCACAAAGCCGGGGCTGCCATCTGAAAATCAAGACCAGGAAGGGGAAAACCTGCTCAGAAATTCTGACCCCAGCCTCAGGTCTCTGAATGATTAAGCCAGGGTCAGAAACCACCTACCTCCAGACTTCTTGTTATGCGAGAGGGGAAAATCTGACTTGTTTAAAAGTAACGTGATAAGTAAGAACTTAGAACAGGGTTCAGCTTGCCAAAGCAAGAGCAAGTATTTACTGAAAATGTGTGAACTCTGTCTCGTGACTTTTTTTTTTAATTACTTTCTTCTTTATAACAAAGTGAATCAGTCATACATATACATCTGTTCCCACATCCCTTCCCTCTTGTGTCTCCCTCCCTCCCACCCTCCCTATCCCACCCCTCCAGGCGGTCACAAAGCACCGTGTCTCATGACTTTTTAAAAGAACTCAGTGGGGGCAGCAAACATTTCTCCCCAAGTGGTGGCCCAGTGCCGAGACGGTCTGGGGGACTGAATCATGATGACAGTGAGGCATGGTGACACTGGAGTGACAATCAAGTTGTAATTGCTACTACTTCAGCACAGCTTTGACTTTTGTTATTCTTCTCGAGAATGCAGTGAATCTTCCTGCGATCTAAAGAATTTTTTTTTAAATGGGGGGAACCTCTGATAGAGTCAGATTAGCGGAGAGGAAAGACCCTTCCCGAAAAGCAAAATGTTAACCTCTGTCTGATGTCAATGAGGCATGTTATTATCAAGATCCAGCCATCTGGAACCATGGTCCAGGCCCAAAGGACAACTTACTCAGCCTGCTTCTGCCTGCCCATTCCCAAATCAGTTCTGGTTCAAGTACCCTGGATACAGCAGTGGTATGTGCCTTCCAGTTTCCAAATCCTACTCTTTCCCTAGTTACCTCTAAGACCTCAGATCCTTATTGAGTAACATGGAAAATTTGACCAAAGACTGTGATCTTCAAATATGTATGTGTACGGGTGAGGGAGTATGTAAGCAGTAGATTATTTCATGTTAAATTTTGTGTAGAAATCCACTAGATAAAAGAGATGAAAATGGGAACGTCTCAGATGAAACGAAGGCATAGCTCCAGAGTCCCACGGGCTCCTTCGCCTTCGCTATATGTGCAGTCCCCAAGGAGAGTGCATCTGGGGCGGAGACTCAGCTGACCAAGAGAGCTTTAAAGGAGAGGGAAAAATGCTCAGGTAACACAAAGTGTGGGGAAGGACAAGAAGGGTGGCATAAAAACACACCTGGAAACGCTGGTGGTGGAGAAGGCATCCGGATTCCAATGTGGATCAGGCGATCTTTGCTAAGAGTTCAGATCTTTAGAATTTGTTACCCCTACTTAATTCTCATTGGAGAATAGTGACTAAGAGATGGAATTTGGGGCCAGAAGGCCTGTGTTCAAAGTCTAGCTCTCCCACTTGCAAGCTGTGCCACATTCAGCAAACTACTTAACCTCTTTGAATATTAGTTCCATGTCTATGAGATGGAGATAATCACCCAGGATACACAGAGAATTTAAATGACTTTTCCAAGGTCATTCATAAGCAGGAGACTTCGAGTTTCAAATTCTAGCTCTTTTGACTCTTTAAATGCAGTGCTATTTTTTCTAACCACAAGAAGACCCTGCTGCAGATCCACAAATGATGTGAATCTTGAGAAAAAGAGAGGGAGGAGGGGAAGGAGAAAGAGAGAAAAGGAGGAAGGGAGGAAGGGAAGAAAGCAATAGATTCTGTATATCTATTTTAGATGTCTGTATACCTGTATTATAGATGTACAGACATTTGCCAAAGAAAAATAATCTGGAATCTGTTTGAAATGGACCTCATTAGTCAGTTCATTGGATTAAGGCAGCTATCGATTTCCTTTTCCTGATGAGATGATTCTTCTGATTTTTGACAAACTTTAGTGATTACCAAGATGCTGAGAAATCAAGCAACTTACAGTAAAATGAACATGGTAGCAGCAGCTTCAAATTTTACAAATAAGTGATTGAGATGATGTGTCACATCCTTGACTTATTTGCTGGTTAAACCAGGGAAGTTCTTGTTGCTAAATGGATGATGGTAAGGCAAATGAATTCCAGTCATTTGACACAGATCTGCTATGTGCCTGGGTGAGGCATGCAGGATAGCTGATAAAATTAATATTCATAATCATTTGTTGCCAATTAATTAATAGGATCTATTGTATCAGAGAGCAAGGTCTCTAGGAAATAGGACAACAGATAGATAACGAATTGATAGAGGTTCTGGAGATACAAGGCAAGAAGGTCAAGAAATATTTAAACCAGGAGCCAGGAGTATGAATAGTGTTCGAGGCTACCTCACATACAAAAGAAGAAACCTTGTATTTTTCCCCTTCCAGTTGAAGAGACAACTTGGAGCCCTAACCCGATCTCAACCTTCCATATCTGGGCTCCTGTCCAGGACAAAGTCATCAGTGACACCAACACAAACCTATCCATTCCCAGTATCTTTCCTACATTAAAGAGCCTAGATGAAGGGGGGTGGGGAGGGGCTTACAATCCCTCCTTCATAATGAAAATAGCCAACAGGAAGTTACTTAACAAAACACTCACCAAGGGATGAAGTCAACATGAATTATCTTGCATCTTCAATTTTCATTCTAAAGGAGCATGGCTCACTTTACTTTTGGAAGTAATTTTAATGAATTCTTTCCAAAAATGATAGAGCTTGACTTTCCAACTTTATTTTGGAAGAGATAGGACTCAAACAAGTAATTCTCAATATTATTAATATTACCTTGCTCACATAAATCTGATAACAATAGAAGCGCTTTTTTATTGGGATAAATCTTACATTAAAACTAGAGCTCATATTTGGCCGACTTCAGTAGGTCGACCAAAAATAGAAATTGGCTTACGTATCTTTCTATTTTTAGGGAAGGTGAAGATATGGATTTAGACACTTGATTTTCTTAGCTTAGGGAGCACTGTAGGCTAAACTGCTTTGGCCCTGAGGGACTCTTTGCTACTGGCAGCCCTGGGAAGGGTGCAGGTTTTAAAATTCATTTCTGATATCCAGTTGACATGGACTTTTAAAGTGTTTACAATTGTACTGGCCGCTCCTGTGGCCCACAGAGAATTCTCTCGCCTGCTCCTGGTTCTTGCTCCTCCTTATGTTTTCCTCGCTTCACACTGAGTTCTACGTCCCAAGTTGACTGTTGGTCTCTAAGCCTAAGCAGGAAAGAAACACATGAAAATCTGGAAACAGGGAAAGCCGGGAGCATCTTTGATGCTCCAGAGCTAGCTACATACAGACATACCCTCATACCCGGTGGCCTCAATGGGAAAGAGAAGGGAATGCACTGGGGTAATACAAAGAGGGTCCTGCCTAAGAGAGGCAAGCATACATGTTGATGGATAGCATGCAGGAGGGAACATGGTTGAGTAATGCAGTCACTGGGTCACACAAAGCTCAGGAGGAGATGGAAGCCAACATTTTGTTTTCATGTACAGATTCATTTTGATGCTGGCATCCCTAGAAGAGGGAGGATGATGAACAGACTGTATCTCCTCTTTCAACCTGGCCTTTTGAGACCTAAACAAGCACATAGGGCTGGATAACTTCTAGAAGCTAAAGTTCCACACCCCAGTATGAAAAGTTACTTATCGGGTTTCAGAATGTTCGATGACGCTAGCCAATTTGCTATCAGGGTAATGATTGGAAAAATAACATGCCCTTCGTTTACCCTTTGTCTAAAGTCATACAACACATGCCCTCCACGAATGTGGTTTCTCCCCAAGAACTGATGACTTCTTTCTCTATGATTTGGCTTTCCACTGACCTTCCTGGACAAGGGAGGGATCCAGAAAACAGTTATTAATTCAACATATATTTATGAAGCACATGCTATGTGCCAGTCACAGCTCTGGGCACCAGGGTATGGCAATGAGCAGGGCAATTCCAAATCCCTACCCTGTTGGACTTGACTTCTTCTCAAGGGTGGTGGGGATCAAGACAGTTATGAGAGATGTTAAACAAATAAGCAAAGTAAATGAGAATTTTTAAGGTCACGTGATAGAGAGGGAGTGGGGGGATCTCTGGGTCAGGAGCCTCATTTTGTATGGCTGGACAGAATACCTTCCAGGAGGAGAGGTTCACAGGAGCTGAGAGGTGAATTATGAGAAGAAACAATGCCAAGATCATATGGCAACATTTCACACAAAAGAAACAGTTAGTGCAAAGCCTCCGAGCTGGGAGCAAGACTGGCTTGGGTCAAGGGATAGACAAAAATGCCAGGAAGAGGAGAGACAAAGATAGCAAGAAAGAGGAGAGGGGTGGGGAATCAGGCAGGAGAGAGCTGCGGGACTAGATCAGGCCAGGTCCTTCAGGACATGGGGAAGAATTTTAGTTTTTTAATAAATGCAATGAGAAGGCACTGGAAGGTTTTAATCATGGGAGTGGTGTCTGTTTTGCATTTGAAAACTATCATCCTGACTGTTGTTCAGAGAATGGAGGAATATTCTTCCCCAGCCTACAGCCATAGCTGATGGAAACAGAAACAGCAGTGGTCATCTTACACACTGTGTCTCTCATCTCTAAGGAACGGGATTTAGGTACACAGTCAGCATTCAGCCAATCTCTTCATGGGATTAATACTGTAACATAAGTGGTGGGAGCCAAGAGGACTGAGAAGTGACCCCCTGGGTTCTTCCCTCTTCTGAGGCTCAGGTAAGTGCTTGTCTTGGAATTCCACCAGGTAGTCAGGAGCTCAGCTGAGCTGGAGAGAGCTGAGCTGCCAGAAGTCAGAGTAGCTGATTAAGACAACAAACCAAAATGAACAAAATAATGGAGGCTTATTCACTTACTGCAATACAATATAAGCAAGAGGCTAAACCAGGGAAAGCACCAACTCCCATCCGCTCTGTTTTCCCTGAAGCAGTGGCACTGACAAAGGGTCAGGTGGGTCAGTGCAGATGTCGGGGATCTGGGTTTCTCACTGCAGGGGGAGCAATAAACAAAAGCCTCCTGCAGTTGAATGGACCTGGGCTGGGAGGAAGGAGAAGGGGAAGGGCTATGATGGAAAAGAACTGAGTGCTGAGTCACAGTGGAGAAAAATGTCTTCAAGTTTCCCCTCTCCTTCTTCTCCGCAAGGTGATCCTGTCAGAGGCTTCTAAGGAAAGCCTCTCCAGAACCCCCCCCATTAAAGAGCCTCTCCTGAACCCCCCCACTAAAGAGACATTTGGATACCAAATGGAGGTATCCAGGCTAGGAGTACAGCTATGCATAAGAACATGGCTAGCCAGGGAGGCTGAGTCCTTTACTGCAGCTCCTTTCAGAGAAGGCAATGCACTGGCTATCTATGCCCCAAGCCTGGCATGAGGAGGGCAGCTTCCCTCGAGCCCTGCCAGGGAAAGCCTTTGTAGTTATCTATGGTCAGGTCTGAAAAGGTACACGTAAGTTTTCAGCCAGGAGCCAGACTCCACACAGACTGCCTTAGATCCTTACTATAAATCCCCCTCTTTATTTTCTAGAGTAGATTGAGTAGTTTCTGTTGCTTGCACCAGCATCCTAACCAAAAGACCCAAAAATGGACCCCAAAGTGACAGAGAGTCAAGTAATTAAGTGTCTTGAGGGATGGTACCAAGTACAGGTACTAGAAAAATGAGCACCATTGCCCACAAAAACATGTCTGGAGATACCTTGCAGACTCTGAACTGGGACAAGAGTTTGCGCCTGTAAAGTAGTAATGGCAATTCAGAGAGCCCAGCACAGGAGCCGGAATTAGAGAATATGAAACGTGAGCATTCTGGCCTATCTCTGAGATTACCTGCTGGCATATTGTTTGCTAGAGATTTCTACTGTGTAACAAGAATGCTAGCAGGTGGCGGACAGAGGAGGACAGAAGAGAGGAGAGGCCCTGAGTATCTTCCAAACTCTCTCCTCCCTCTCCCCTCTCCTTTGCTCTGTTCTGGTCTCTCTCGTCTTCTCCCTGTTGCCAGATGAGCCTGCACCTCGGGTCCCCTGGATCTGCTCCCTGGGCCTGAACTGCTCTTCCCTCCAGCCCTTCCATGACTTGAGCCCTCATTTATTCAAATCTCTGCTCCAATATCACATCTTCCAAAGGGCCTTTCCTGACCATCCCCCCCCCAAGAACCACAGCTCTATCACTTTTTATCCCTTAACACTGCTTTAGTGTTTTCTGTGTAGCATTGATCACCACCTGACATTTGATTGATTGATTGTTCTTTGTCTTCCTAAGCCCGCACTAGAACAGGAGCTCAACAAAGGTAAGAACTGTTTAGTTCCCAGAGCACTGCATTCTCGAAGCCTGGAATCATTCCCAGTAAGGAGTGGCGCTCCAGAAATATTAATTACATGAATGAATGAATGAATGAATGTATGAAGAAAATAGTATAGGAGAGATAAAAAGAAGGAGGGGGAATAAAATATTGTCTCTAATTAAAGAAGCAGAAATTGATTACCTAACCCAAACACATAAATTAGAAAAATCTATGTGTTTTACATTTAAAATTGGTCTCTTTGGTTTTATTCATTCATTCATTCCTCTAATAAATATTTATCGTCTGAACAACAGATCACATTCTGAGGTGACTGGAGAAGACAGGATCATAAGGTGAAGACTCACGAGAGAGGATAGTTAGACCAAAGCAAAAGATCCACAATAGGAACACTTAAGAAATTCTCGCACATCAGGTGTGTCTGAGCATGGCTTGAGTGAGGAATATTTTTGCTTACGTATCAAAACTAACAGTATGTTTTTTGGATGTGAGAAATGGAGTAAGGGAAAACCATACCACAGTTGTTTATATCATGAAATAATGTCTTGGAATGGTACAGCCACTGTGGAAAACAGTATGGCATTTCCTCAAATAATTAAAAGAGGATTAACATACGATCCAGCAATTTCACTTCTGCATATATACCCAAAAGAATTGAAAACAAGGTCTCAAAGAGACATCTGTACACCCATGTTAAGAGCGGTATTCACAATGCTGTAACGTGGAAGCAATGCAAGTGTCCACCAACAGATGACTAGATAAAGAAAATGTGGTATATAGATACATGGAATATTATTCAGCCTTAAAAAGGGAGGAAATTCTACAACATGCTACAACATGGTTGAAACTTGAGGGCATTATGCCAAATGAAATAAGCCCATCATAAAAAAGATAAATACTATATGATTCCACTTGCATGAGGTACTTAGATCAGTCTGGTTCATAGAGACAGAAAGTAGAATGGTGGTTGTCAGGAACTGGTGAGCGGGGAGTTAGTATTTAGTGGGTAGAGAGTTTCAGTCTTACAAGATGAAGAGTATGGAGATGGACATGGTGGTGGTTGAACAACATTATGAATGTATTTAATACCACAGAACTAACTGTACACTTAAAATGGTTCAGTGGTAAATTTTATGTTATATATATTTTGCTATAATAAAAAAAATGAAGGAAAAAACAGTCTTGGGCTGGTACTGCAGCTTTGTCATGTCATGTTGAACCAGTTTCTTCTAATATTCTATTCTTGTCTTTGTGCATAGACCTCGTGGTTACAATGTGGTGACTGCTGCACTTAATATAGGAGTGACATTGAAAGTATACTTTAAATGGTACAGACCTGGAGGCTCCTGCTACTCCAGGTTTTTGTCTTTGTTTTTGTTGCTGTTTTGGATCAGAAGAATGTCCAGTAGGCCTGGGCAAGGCACCAGAGCAAGAAGGGCACTTGGGGGACACAGTGAAGATGCGATTTAGCAACCAACATGGAAGTATTTCAGCATCTTCACAACTGTGCCACCATATCGGTGGATTAGCCAAATGTCAGTCCTGTCTCTAGAAGTCAGGCAGAAGGAGAAGGAAGGGAGAAGGGCATGGGGTCCTCTTTTGGCAGGGCTCTGTGACTTTTTTCCTTTGGGAAGGAACATTCTGCCTAGAGACTAATACCCAAATCTCACTGGGTAAAAGCAAGTCACATGACCATGGCTAACTGTAAGGGGCGATCCTCTGAGTTTTCCAAAACTCTATTATCAAGGCTGGCAAGGGAAAGCGGGAGCTATAAATGGCTTTTGGAAAGCCAGTTCCTAGTTTCTGCTGCAGGTTACCATCATGGCTTGGGAAGGACACAGTAAAAGGCTGATTCACCTGTCCCAGAGGTGGACAAATTGAGAATGAGGATCTCAGAAAGCAAAAAGCCCAACTTGAAACAATGCATTCTATTTTGAACCCTGAATGCTTGACAACACATTTCACGGCTCATTTCCTGCTCTTTGTGAAAGCTAGTAAACACTCAGAGAGAATTCACACTTTTCATGTCAAATATCCTTACAGCCCTCCCCTTCTCCAGCCCGTCACCAGCTAAACAGACCCTATGAGGACAGTCTGTTCACACTATAATCTCTTGCGACACTAAACCTTAATCTGTCTTACAATTTCTATTGTTTTTCACTAAAAGGTTATTCCAGAAATATTTTATAGAGCACATTCATTTTATTGGCCAAGAATAAATTGTATAATCAGAGGCACACTAACCAATGCTGGCTCTCCCTTCCCAAGCCAAATTTAAGAATTTCATGCGGATTACTCATTGCCATCTATCTAGCTAATTCAGTGTCATTATTTTTCTCTGGTCTAGGCAGAATTTCCCCTTCCCTGAAATGAGCTTATCTCATAATAAGGTATTGGAGGAGGGAGAACAGCACTGGTGGAGTTCCTGTCACTGAAGTCCACACATCCACTCCCAAGCCTGGAATTAAGGGGCTGTCAAGGTCTACCATTAGAAGGGAGAACCCATTTTTAAAAAAAGGATTGCAACTTGCCATTTAATTTTATTTTTTAAATCACAAAAGAGTCTGACTTTGCAAATGGTGGCCTCTCTAGATATTTGGTTTGCCTTTGATTCCATCCCCCACTTACTATCCAGGTCACAGTTTATGTTACTTCCCTTCATAGGCTCTCTCTGTCCCCGAGACTGAGAAAGGAACTTTGTCTGAATCTCCTAGCCCTCTACCCTCATTCTTAACATCCCATCAAGTATGCATAAGAGTACCTATGCAGTGCTGTCCGAAAGCACTGGAATGCAAGCCACATATGTAATTAGGAAATTTTTCGTAGCTGTGCGCAAAAAAGAGTAAAAAAGAAACAGGCAAAAGCATTTTAATAATATATTTTATTTAACTTAGATCTAAATAATATCATTTTCATATGCAATCAATGTAAGAATAGTAATGGGATATTATACATCCTTTATGTAAATTCAGTGTGTATTTCAGGCTTACAGCGCTTCTCAAATCAGACCAGCCACATTCCAGGTGCTTGACAGCCACGTGTGGCTTGTGACTTCTCTACTGGGTGACACACTTCTATTGTATTTGGATATGCATTTGTGTTTCTTCCCCATTGCCGTCAAGAGTGGAGATTATATTTACCTTTCTCCGCTGTGTACCTAGCACCCAGCACATAGTAGAAACTTAATAAATGCTTGATGAAAACATAATTGAACAATCTCAACTCTGCCACTATTTAACCATGTGCCTTTGGGTTAGTTGATTTCTCTGGAGCTCATGCCTTATTAAAGAAGATGTCATATTCCATGATCACCAAGGTCCCCATAAATGTAAGCATTCTAGGTCACAATTCAGTTCTCCCCCCCCCTCATTTAAAGTATCTAAATGCATGCCCTTGATTTTCATTGTGTTTTATGGCTAGGGTATACCCAAATTTACCATGCCCTATATTTTTACATTTTCCCAACTGGTCTTTGAATCTTGGAGACATTTTGGATTATGATACTCTTTCCTTTTTAAAATAGTGTTCATTGTTTTTCTTTTATTATAAAGTATTTTCATAATAGAACATTTGGATAACACAGAAAAGTACTCAGTAAACAAATTGCTTGTATAGCTACTACAGAGAGATAACACAGTTAACATTTGTGCATCTATCCTTCTGGTGTATTTTCTCTATTTATTAGTAGTAATATGTGTATTAATGCACATTTGTTTCTCCTTTTAGCAAAATGAGGGTCATAATATATATAATTTTTAAAAATCATCCTTTGTTATTTAACAATATTTGGGAATGTACACTCAAGTCATCAAGTATTATTTTAAAGCATAATTTGCTGGGTGCAACATCATTTGACTACTTGGAGTTGCCACCTTTAACAACTGAAGGAGCAAACCACGTCTATATCTGGGGAATGATGTTTACCAGTGGAGAAAATAGCAAGTGCAAAGGCTGAGAGTTAGGAACAAGCTCAGCATGCCAAAGTGGCTGAAGAAGAGGCAAGGTAAAGATGCAGAAAATGAGGTCAGTAATGGAAGGCCAGATACTGTAGTGATTGTGGTGCTTTCCTCTGAGGGATAAGGGAAGCCGCTGTAGGGTTTTCAGCATCACAAGTGGTAGCGGGGTGGGGGGGGATTGTACTGGCATTTGGTGGGTAGAGTCCAGGGATGCTGCTGAACACCCTACAATATCCAGGACAGCCCCTAACAATGAAGAATTATCTGTACACAAATATCAATAGTGCCAAGATCGAAAAAACTTGCTCTTTAGAAAGAAAAGAACAGTAACAAGAAGACCAGCTTAGAAGTTGCTGAAAGGAAAAATCTAGGCTTGAGAAGTGGTGCTCTGGACCCAGGTAGGGGTGGTGGAGGTGCGGATAGTCAGATTCTGTACGTAGTTGAAGCTGGAGAGTTGTCAGGATTTGATGATGGACTGGATATGGAGCATGAGGGAAAGAAAGGAATCAGGATTGACTTACGTCTGAGGTCCAAGCAGTTTGAAAGATGGAATTTCCATTGACTTGGATGGGGGAGCCTTCAAAAGGAGGTTTGGGGAGAAGATTAAGAGTCTGGATTGCAGACATTTAGAGATGGACTCAAGGTGGCTTGAAGATTGGTCGGAAGTGAGAAGTAAAGAAGAAAGAGCAGTGGAGGATGACTCCAGGTGTGTATCCTGGGCCACTGGTCGGGTAGTAGAGTCATGCACCAAGCCAGGGAGAGGGTCAAGTCTGCACCTAGAAGATGGCAGGTTTGCCTTTAGACATGCTGAGCTGAGGTACACCCAAAGTTAAGGATAATAGCTCTTCCATCACGCTCACCTGCCTCTGTGAGTACCAACTAAGATCATGGACGAAAACCACATTGAAAAGTTAAAGTCTCTTGTATACAAAAGTTATTTTCAAAGTCATATTACTTAATAGGCCTTTGGGCTCCTCTACCCAATTTCCTGGGAAACCATAATGTATGTCCTGTCACAGTTTGCCCTTCAAGATTCTGACGAGAGTTGACTCTCTGCCATTAGGAAAAACACATATTTATTTAGGGTGTTTAAAAATTAAGTTTATAGCAATTGAGCTTCCCTTTATTTGGCCTCAGGGCACATTAACATTCTTTGAACTACACTGTTAAGAACATTTTAAGGGTTATTTTTACATCAGTAAAAGGCTTTCAAAGCCAGAGAGCACACAGGATGTATCATTCTCAAGGAAGACCAACCCTAGGTAATGCTGGAATAATTTTCTTTTATGTGGTAGGTAGGACTTAGGGCTATTATTCACTGAGTCATACTGATAACTCTGTAAAAGTAAATTTTCACCTTCCTCATTCCATGTAATCTTCACATAATCCTAAGAGGTATGTTATGTTATTCTTCCCATTTTGCTGATAAAGAAAGTGGGGCTTAGAGAAAGGAAGTAACACACTCAAGGACCACTGGGGAGAAGAAAATCACAAGCTGGGGAAAAGATGGAGTACGAAGGGATCCTAAAGATCATTTGTTTGCCAAACCCTCTACTTTATGGATGAGGTAACTGAGACCCTCATGAGGCTAAGTCACTTAGCCAAGGTTCTATAACTAAAAGGCAGAAGAGGCAGCCATGGGCAAGAACTAGAGGCAGAAGATGGCCTTCTGTGTTCTTGGAATCTACAAGCAGCTTCCTACCACAGGACACACAGGTGGAAGAAAGGGTAAGTCAGCGGGATGATGAGGCTGTACAGGCTCAAAGATTCCAGATGAGTAAATCACCTAAGGCCTACCTTCAGTGGCCTAGACTTTATCCTTCACTCCAGTATTTCCCAGAGCACGTTCTGCAAACACTAGCTCCCTAAGAATTTACCAAGTGTTCTATGAAAGCCTTCAGTGGTTGTGAAGATTTGAAAAATGCAGGGAATCCCAGAGCTTGCAGTGGACATTATGACTCTCCCAGGGAGAGAGCTGGAATACACAGGAGTTTCTCAAATTTATCTGGCCAAGGAATCCACGTCCTCTCAGAACTCATGTGGGACTAACATTCCAGGGAACACGAATTAAGTCAAGCTGCTGAGAAGGGCAGTTGTAAATGAATATTTGAAATGGAATTTAGCTTAAAACTCTGATTTTGTCAGCATTTTCCTTTTATTTTATTTATTTATTTTTCCTGGTTTGCTGCACTGTTTCACATCCACTATTTGCAATAGGTGTCTGATAAGAGATTGTGTGAAGTGATGGGGGAAAAGAGGAAAGGGCTTGCAAAGTTTCAGAAATTCCTGGGAGGCTCTATGGAGCCTAAAGTCTCTTTATCTGTTTGCTTGTTTATTTTCCCAATATAGAGAGATACCAAATATAGACTTGAACTCAAATCTATAATCCATTCTCTTGAGCCTACCTCATGCATGAATCACAAGTCTGATTCCCTTGCTATGTAGGACATGGTGCTGGGGAGGGTTATCTATCTGTGGCCCCATGATGGAAGGGAACATGTACATTTTTATAGCACTTGTCATGCCATACTGCAGTTTGTTTATTTGTTTATCTTTTCCTTCTGTCTCCTGGACATATAACTTTGGCTAAACTATTTAACCTCATGGTTAAGATCATGGCAGGAAATGTAGGGACTTCAGTGGAAGCACCGTGACTTGACATCTCTGTACACTTGGCATCTAGCACAGAGCTGCCCATTACTTCATTTATCCAGTGACTCTTTATTTTTTGCTTTTTGATTTCAGCTTTGAGGTTTAGTTGACATATAAAATTGTAAGATATCTAAAGTGTACATTGTGGCGCTTTGATATACATATATGTTATGAAAGGACTGCCTCTAGTTAGCACATTCATCACCTCATATATTTGTCTTTTTTTTTGGTGAGAGCATTTAACTTTTACTCTTAGCAAATTTCAATTATGCAATACAGTGTTATCAATTATAGTCACAATGTTTTCCATTAGATCCTCAGACCTTATTCATCTTATAGCTGAAAATTTGTACCCTTTTTCAACCTCTTCCTAGCTCCCCTACTCCTCCAGCCCCTGGCAGCCACTTTTCTACTCTCGGTTTACATGAGTTTGACTTTTTTAAAATAAAATATTCCACATATAAGTGATATCATGTAGTATTTCTCTTTCTCTGTCTGGCTTATGTCACTTAGTATAATGCCCTCTAGGTGTGTCCATGTTGCTGCAAATGGCATTATCTCATTCTTTTCTATGGCTGAGTAATATTCCATTGTATATATGTACCACATCTTCCTTATCCATTCATCCATTGATGGACACTTAGGTTGTTTCCATATCTTTGCCATTGTCAGTAGTGAATCTAGGGGTGCATATATCACTTGGATATCCTGTATTCACTTCCTTTGGATATATACCCAGATGTGGGTTTGTTGGATCATATGGTAGTTCTATTTTTAATTTTTTAAATAACATCCATATTGTTTTCCACAGTGGCTGCACCAATTTACATTCTCACCAACGGTGCACAAGGGTTCCCTTTTCTCCATATCCTTGCCAACACTTGTTACATCTTGTCTTTTTGACAATAGCTATCCTAACAGGTGTGAACTGATAGCTCGCTGTGGTTCTGATTTCCATTTCTCTGATGATTAGGGACTTTGAGCACCTTGTCAGGTACCTGTTGGCTTCCAATGACTATTTTTGATC
The DNA here is from genome assembly GCF_964341445.2 of Mesoplodon mirus. Taxonomy (NCBI): domain Eukaryota; kingdom Metazoa; phylum Chordata; class Mammalia; order Artiodactyla; family Ziphiidae; genus Mesoplodon; species Mesoplodon mirus. The sequence goes on from NC_138991.1 coordinate 9,209,278, forward strand.
ATCTGTTATGTGCCAGGTGTAATGATCAGTGCTGGGTATCTACTAATGAAGAAAAGTGAAAAGTAATGGTCCCATGGAGTTCACAATTGAGTGGAGAGAAAGACAACAAGCAATGAAACAGTGTATAATGACAAATTCTGACTATCATATAAAGGAAATAAACAGGATTAAGAAAGGGGGTTTATAGTGAAGAGTCTGACTCCATTTTTGATGTTTGACCCCTGACAAAGTTTGGGTGCTCCCTCATTTAGCAAGCTGGCAGGAAGTTCAAACATGCAAGGCCAATCTGGGAGGGGGAGCCCTTACCCACTCCCATACCTCCTAACCACCATAAAATGCTAAGCCAGTTGCCCCTCTCTGCTGTCTCAAGCCACTTAGGACCTGCTCAGGAGGCTGCACTGCTCTCCCAGAGAGCCTCATTATACGAACGATGAAACTTTGCATACTCCCTCATGTGTGGCATGTGTGGGGCATAATTAGTTTCAACATACAAGTCAAATTTCGGGTGGCAGGTCCATCTCTGTGAGATAAGCACAACAGAACTGCTACACAAATAACACAGTTGTAACTAATATAAATAATATAATATAATAAGAAGTATATTTATAATTTAGATGGTTTTGATTTGTCTAGCCTTCTTACAGTCATGGCATAACTTTTTAAGGATTCCAGAAAGAAATCTTAGGCAGATTTGACATATATAAATACATATTGAATATATAAAATCAATATATAAAAATACTTCCAGATATTTCTTTTAGAATATTCAGAGAGTACATTAAATTTAGCTCCCAAACTAGGATCAGCTCTTCAGGTAAGTCAGCTCTGCGGTCTGCAGTACAGAAGGTTTCCACAGCCCAAAATACCTACTGCAAAGATACATTACTAACCCCACCTTTAGACTCACTCTCAACAGCTTTCTGAAATAATTTGTTTTAATCGTGGGAAGGCATCAAATTACCTGGGGAAAGAGAACTCTTGAGGAAGACCATGTTAGGAGCAGCGGTCCCAAGGAAGAGCATCCTGCCTGGTGTTAGAAAGCCTGCTTTCAGGTCTCAGCCCTGCTGGTTTCAATCTGTGAGGCCATGAACATTTGTTTTCCTCCTCTTTAAAAATTATGATTTTCTTTGCAGTTTCTTTTTACTTATATTTTAACCTGCTTCATCTGGTTGAATGTGACAATGTGTGCGACCCTGAAAAGTCTGATACAGAAACAAAGTATCACTTTTGTAATTATTTTCTACTTATCCCATCAACAATAAAGGTTAGCTGGTGGGTGAGTCAAGACAGGTTAAGAGAGCCTGAAGTGTTGAAGTGTGGGGTGATGCTGTAAACAGAGCCCAGTAGGAGTTTAAGATTTGGAGACCCAGGGACCAAAGCCTGGCTCTGCCCATTTCTCATTTTCCTTAGGTACAAAACAGAGATTTTAATAGTAACTCCCTGGTAGGTTTGTTGTGAGAATTAACTGCAATATTTCAAGAAAAGTTCTGAGTAAGCATTCAATAAATATTAAATAATAATTATTATTTTTTAATAATCATTTTGATACTTTTTAAAGAACAGGGAGAGACCAGGAGAGTTTTAAGAGGCAGGCTCTAAAACTAACTGTGCCCAGATCTATCATCCTACCACTCAAAGGTCTCCATGGTAATTTAAAAATGAAACTTGAGAGAGAGTGAGAGAAGTTATTTCAAAACATTTTCTATAAAGTAGTGATAGGAGTGAGCACAGAAAGATTTACTTTAAGAATATTGTTGATGCTTTTTGTAATTTATTTTTAAACTAGGATAAAGTACCTAGCTCAGCAGAAAAGGACTCTCAAAGTCAGGTATTTGAATAGTGTCTGTGGTGGAGCGGTCACACGAATGATATACAGTTGCTTTGTAGTCCCGGGCTCTTTAATTGAGCAGACTGACGTGTTGCTCACATAATGGATGTGTGGAGTGCAGTGAGTGCCAGGCACTATTACCCCCCTTCCCTCAAAGCTGTGCATTTGAAGTGTAGGTGAATACAAACCATTTAGGAAATAATTGGTCTGACCCAGTAGCAGAAGTAGCCATTTTGGCAGCAGTGAGAGAGGTGCTACTCAGGTGACAGGAGAGAATGAGGCTAAGATACAGAACGCAAGACTTCCCCAGTTTTAAACCTGTCAACATTAAGAAATAAAGAAAAATTACAAACACAGTCCCAGCCTTTTTCATGCTAATCTTTTCAGATCAGTTAAAAAAAAATTAACAACAAAAAAAGCATTCTGTCTCATCATTTAACTAAGTTAAAGCAACCGAGTTAAGATAATTATCCTTTTTTTTTTCTTTCTGGTTTTATTACTTCTATATCGGGGATTAGCACACTGTGGCCCAGGGACCAAATCTAGCCCACTATCTGTTTTTATAAACAGTTTTGTGGGAACACATCCATGCCCAATCACGTATGCATTGTTCACAGCTGCTTTCATCCCACGATGGCAGAGTTGAAGAGTTGGTGCAGAGAGCTTATGATCCACAAAGACAAAAATATTTTCCATCTGGTCCATCACAGAAAAAGTTTGCTGACTTTGTGAACTGTTGTCATAGGTCAGTCAAAGCCATTCCCATTTCTTTGATTAAAATCCTTAAGTGACGTGTGGGTGCCCCCAGGATAAGTCTACATTTTAAACGTGGTTTAAAAGATCTACAAAGTAGCCTCTCCCTACCACACTAGCTCCATCCCTCCGCAATCTCCTCCACATGCCATCTTTTCCAGAAGCACAGAGGAAATTTAGTTCCTCCAATAAGTCACATACACTCTTGTCTCTGGGCCTTTGCATATACTGTTCCTTCTACATATAACACTCTTCCCCACTTTGCCTCACTTTCTTTACCAAGGTTGTTTTACAACATTTTTTCATTGCTGGCAAGCTCTTAGATTGCTCTATTCATGCTGTTTCTTCAGGTATAAGTTCTGCTTGTCTTTCTCTTATGGTTTCAGCATTTCTCAAATGGTGATTATTGATGGCTCTCCATTTTTATACTTGAGATTCTTCATCTATCTGTGCCACCCACTGAAAGAGGACCTGGAATTGTGGCTCTCATTTTGGTGAGAACTGGTGAGTGGAGGCATGTTTGTAGCTGCTCTTCTGAGCATGATGACTCTGTATCTCACTCTGGCACTCTGAGTCAAGCTCCCATATTCTCTGCTCTAACCCGCAGGTAGATACTTGCCTGACTGTTGGTTTAAAAAGGAGGATTGCAAGGGTCAGCTATCTTGGCCTGGCACTCTGATGAGTTGCCTTATCACTTGATTATGGGTTCTCTCTCACTTCTACTTTTCCATCTCTAAACACGGAACACTGTTGATGGAAAGTCAGTCTCATGAATAGACTATTTCTTCTTTTTATTATTGAAGTATAGTTGATTTAGAATGTTGTGTTAGCTTCAGGTGTACAGCAAAGTGATTCAGATATATATACATTATTACAAGGTATCGAGTATAGTTCCCTCTGCTATACAGTAGGTCCTTGTTGTTTATGTATTTTATATATATTAGTGCGATGAATAGACTATTTCTTATCTTTATGTGAGACTACATATTTCCTTTTTTTTAAGAAGTGTTTTTTTCTACCATTGTTTTTTTTCTACCAATGTTTTTTCTACCATTTCTAGGGACTTAATGCAGAAGGATTCAGCCTGTAGCGTATCCTCAGCCTCTCAATGTGAAAGAGAGGATATTGTTTACTGTGTCTTTCCTTCTAGACCATAACCTACATGATGGTAGGGACCTCCATGCCTGTCTTTCTCATCATTGTATAATTGGTACATATCATGAAATCAAAAGATGGCAGGGGGCTTCCCTGGTGGTGCAGTGGTTGGGGGTCTGCCTGCCGATGCGGGGGGCGTGGGTTCGTGCCCCGGTCCGGGAGGATTCCGCATGCCACGGAGCGGCTGGGCCTGTGGGCCATGGCTGCTGGGCCTGCGCGTCTGGAGCCTGTGCTCCGCAACAGGAGGGGCCACAACAGTGAGAGGCCCGCGTACCGCAAAAAAAAAAAAAAAGATGGCAGGTGCTCAATAAATATTTATTGAATGAAGAAAAAAAAAGAAGAGTGGAAGATTCTTGGTAACTCGTGTTTGCTATCAGGAGAACCAACAGCCCACAACATAACTGAGTCCAGAGCCCAGTTTCAAAAGACCAAAAATAGCAAAGATTCTTAACCAAAATTTCTTTATGCTTTTAACTCCCATTCATGTCTATCTTTGTTGTAACAAGAAGAGGCTCTTTGGTTTTTAACAGGTGTTCTAGTACCAGAGAGCACCTGAATGATGAGCTACAGGCAAAATCATGAGGAAAGTGAAGGCACAGTCATGTCTTTCTTTTATGACTTTCTCCATATGTATGTAGTAGCATGGATATCCTCATGCTGACCCTTTTTCAATCAGTGACAACCCAACTGGACTCTCCCCAGGATGTCCACTGAAGCGCCAACCAAGCGTGTTAATGTTGACAATACTTTTTATTTTCCTGATTTCCACATCCACCCAACAAAACTTGCCTGTCTCGTATTCCATTCTCTTGAGACTCTCTTCTCAGCTAAGCAATCTTCTAACAAACACTAATCTTAAGTTTTGTATCACTGTTGCAACACTGGATGATATTTAGGTACTACATCTGCAAAATAGAGCCTCAAAGCCTTGAGGTATGGTTTCACATTTAAAAGTATACTTGAGGGCTTCCCTGGTGGTGCAGTGGTTGAGAACCTGCCTGCTAATGCAGAGGACACGGGTTCGAGCCCTGATCTGGGAGGATCCCGCATGCCGCGGAGCAACTGGGCCCGTGAGCCACAACTACTGAGCCTGCGCGTCTGGAGCCTGTGCTCCGCAACAAGAGAGGCCGCGATAGTGAGAGGCCCGCGCACCGCGATGAAGAGTGGCCCCCGCTTGCCGCAACTAGAGAAAGCCCTCGTACAGAAATGAAGACCCAACACAGCAAAAATAAATTAATTAATTAATAAACTCCTACCCCCAACATCTTCTTTAAAAAAAAAAAAAAGTATACTTGAGTTAAAACAGCCTTAGAAGAAACTTAGGAAAAAAAAATATTTAGGGACTACTAGTATAAAAGGCATATATGTATAGAAAAAAACGGAAAAGAGTTTTCAAAGGACTGGAGACTGGGAAATAACCTCAGTAACCATGCTGCTATAGTAAAATGAGCTCACTGCTTAATGTCATATACTTCCTAACGATAAAGTAATATTGTTCCCCCTAGGATATTTCTAGAGTCCATGTTTCATCCCAAATAGGTGACTCTGTCTCATTCAACAGGCAGAGAAGTTTCTGAGGAGCAGCATCTTCTCCTGTATAGATGGCATTTTTGTTCCTACAACCTCTTGACTGGCCCAAGGCACAAAATGCTAGGTTTAGGTATAAATCACTGGGGCTGCAAAAGGTCATCAAAAGGGCTTGCATCAACCTACCTTCATGTGTATTTAAAATCCAGCCAGGACACATGATTGCCCATTTTCTTCTGAAAGAGCTATCAGCATAGAGATATGGCCCTCGCCTTTGCGTTGCTGTGATTTTTCAGTATGTATTACAGCAGTACCACTGATCCACCACCTTTAGTGGTGAAAAGTACTTTATCCTGTGCTTATGAGTGGAAGTTCATTTGGGTGAACCCCTAACCTCCTACATGATCATTTTCATTTTTAGCAAAACCAAGTATTTAAAAAAAGACGCTCAGCAAGACTTCCAGATTCTGCTTTGATCTGTAAAGAGCTTTGAAATCAGCATCCCTAGCCTTACAGCAAGAAAAATCTAGACAAATTGAAAACCAACCAATTTTGGGAATTTTGGGACCCATCATAGAACCGACTTCACAGGGTGAACCACTACCATGAAATCTGGAGGGAAAGGCAAATGCAGAGTCAAAGATGAGACCTACTTACCCCCCAGCAAAAGCTGCAGGAGCAGAAAACTGGCAGTAACACTAAAATGCTATGATTTGCTAGAGGCTGAGTGTGGGCTAGCATGAGGGTGAGAAATCCTGGGAACCCAGTCTTAATGGGGAGCCCACGCTATCATGGGCCTCTAAGAACCAGAACCACACCAGGCCCTCATGACCAAGATCTGAGGAGTCTCTCCTGACTCTGGCAGGGGGAGAAGAGAAATCGTTGTGACATAAGCTCAGCATGTTCTTCATAACAATGGCTCAGAATCCAGGAAAAAAGACTTTACCTGAGCCCTGTCTCAACTAGGGGTAGGGAATCCCACCCACTCTAGCCCACTCCAGCCCCATGGCCAAAAAAGGAACGAACTGAGCAACAAAATGAATAAAGTAATATTGGGTTATAGCCCGAAGTATAAAATAAATATCAATACTGATATAAATGAATGGGTAGATAAATATACACATGCATATATACACATATATACACATACATGGGGAAGAACTGGCCAATCTCCCATGCAGAAGAACTCCAAATAACTTACAGAGCTCTTCCACCCTCAAGTAGGTGGAGCAAAACTCCTCACTCTTTGAGCATGGGCTATACAGAGGAACATCCTTCCAAAGAATACAGTATGGAAAGTGGGGTGGGCGGGAGATCTTTACAGTGGAGAGGCCTGGCAATCACCACCTCAGCCAGTGACCAAGATGAATGTCAACAGCGGTAGGTCAGGTTGACAGCATGTACTCTTGACCTGATGTGATGAAAAAGACACCTTACCTCTGTGGTCTCTTCCTCCCAAAACACATAACCCCAGTCTCATGGTGAGACAAATATTAAACAAATCCCAGTTGGAGAACATTCTGCAAAATACCTAACCAGTGTTCCTCACAACTGTCAAGGTCACATCAGAAACAAGGACAGTCTGAGAAGTTGTCACAGCCACAAGGAACCTAAGGAGACATGACAACAAAGTGTGATGTGGTGTCGTGGATGGGATCCTAATGGCATTAGGTAAAAACTAAGGAAATCCGAATAAACTATTGACTTTTGTTAACAGCAATGCAACAATATTGATTCCTTCATTGTGACAAACACAGTAACATACGATGGTAACAACAGGGGAAACTGGGTGTGGGGTCTATGGGAACATGGCACGATCTTCAAAACTTTGCTGTAAATGTAAATTTTTTCCAAAATAAAAAGCTCTTTTAAAAAATCCCCCTCAGCTCACCCTAGAATCAGCAGCCAATATCGAATAAAAGCCAGTGTCTGGCACTTCTGTACAATTGTGCTTTTTCATCATATCCACCCTCATTCCCCACTCTCTGATTCATTCTGAAGACCCCCAACTCCTGACCCTGGTTCTGACATTTGCTTACACAAGGAAATAAGTGCCTAAGACGAGATACAAGATTCTATTTCATAAATATTTAGAGGGATAGAGATACAGAGTCCGATGTCTTCTCCCACCTATCAGAATTCTGCATGGAAGATATTTAAAATGATTACTAGCACAGTAGGGTCCAGAACATCTGACCTATTATTAAGGCCCCAAGTTCAGTTAACACTTAGCAAATGCAGTTTTCCGGTAGAAGCCGTATTGGTGAGTATGGAGATTACAGGGCTGACCCTCCCAACCCTCAAAGTGTAGAGAAATCATTGAGGTAGAGAAGAAGGGAGGGAAAAGGGGCGGGGGGGTGGGAGAAGAAAAGAGGAGGAAAGGGGGGAGAGAGGGTGGGGAGAGGGAGAAACTAGTTTCCCACAAAGCAAAGCTAGTAGTTTTCTATGATATGATTCTGTGCTCATTTATATTTGGGAAATTGTAGACAAAAAAAAAAATAAAAACCTAAATATGCTTCTTTAGGGCAGAACTTCTGGATCTTTTGATATGCTGACAAAAGGAATATCTAATATGGAGATATAGAAAGCGGCAGTTCCTGAACGTATTTAATTATGGACTTTTTGTTGTTGGTGGTGATGATATACCTATTAGCATCATGAGATTTAACAAAAGGGAATTTCAAAAACACTGTCTTAGAGGCATAAATGACCCTGTGTCCTGATTACCATATCATCACAAATATTTGAACGTAAGTTATGTGTAAGACAATGACACAGCTGTAAACCTGCTTCTCAGGGGCTACAGATATGGACCTCGTCCTTTGCTCCAGTTCCGTCTGTGAAGGGTGGACATTCTCTGGGTCAGGTCAGACAAAGGAGATACACAAATTACTTAGTTTATTTCCTTCATCACCAAAGTCAGCAGGAGACATAAGACGTGCAGTTAAATACTCGAAGGTACCTTCCTTTCCGTTGTTGTACAGTTTTTCCTAAGACTTTCTTGGACCTTGCTTGCCCAATGTGCAGCTAGCCTCCTCCATCCAATGTGTCACGTCTTCTCTTATTGCTTACTTCATTTGCTATTGGATATTCTAATTTTTATGTCCAAAACTTAGAGGGAGGCCCCACTGCCAATGAAACCAGGAGTGGTTAAGTAGACAATAGGAGTTCCACTGTGACTGAGACCTCTGTTCTCTCTGCTTAGTCGGAGGCCAGCTGTCCTTCTGACTCACTTCAGGTCTGCAGTCAGAAGTCTGCAAGCTTTCTGTGCTATCACAGTCTCCCTGTTTGCTCTGTTTCTCACCCCTCCCCACCCCCAGTCAATGGCTTTTCAAGCGTTTCATTCTACCTACACTGATTAACAACTCAAACTACGTTTCTTAATGAACACTGGAAACTTCATCTAACAAAAGTGATTTCCTGTTTGATCATTGTTGCATTCTCACGCAATCTAATTGGAGAGAGAGAATAGAAATATTTCAATATAAAAATAACATGCGAAAACCTAATGCAGAATCTAGAAGTAAACTGATAAATTACTATTTTATGGAGTACCCTTGTGCTAAACTCTTTAAGATAAATTGGATTTGAATCTCACCTTTTTGGACAATAATTATTATTTTCCCCATTGTACAGAGGAAAGTGAGTCTACAAGAAGTGTACAGGATTTGCCGATGTGATCAAGCTGTATTAAGCATAGGTCCTTGGACACCAAAAAGAGCTGCCTCCCTGTAGATGCTCTGATATGCTTCTCTGAGACGTTCCAACAGAGAGCATGTTTGGTAGAGCAGGGCCTTTCAAATGGGGTGGGGCAATTAATACATGTCAATTTTTTTAAAAAAAGAAATTCATAAATATCCAAACGTTAGATACATAACCACGATATTACTCCCTGATCCAATGTTCACCAAGTATGCTGCTGCTTCTTAGAGCTGATTTATAAACGACATGCCAGAGACTAATGCAAAATGGTAGTGCTTTCCTGTTTTACTAAAACACATTAGGAGGATTACTGATGTTGATTTTTATGTACATCAGATCTTCTAGACTATCACCCTCCACCCAAGCCTTTGGTCCATGGCATGCTATAGAATTACTCAAAAAGCAGCATATTCGGGAGTTCTGATTTCATTCAGATCGGAAGGATGCAGTAATGAAATCACTCCTTATAACATGTTTCAGGTCTATTAAATAAGCACATTGAAGGATTCCCGTTTCATCTGAAATGGACTTGTCAAGGTAACCTAATTGCAGTGTCTGTGCACCAGGAAGAACGTAGCCTTCTTGGGATGATTTTAAGAATTAATTATTTAAGTTTCCTGTTTCCACTTAATAATCTCTACAGATTAGTGCATTACACTTATCCTTTTATGATTTGTAATTTGTCTAATTATTGTTCTTGGTACTGCCAAGCATGACATTCTTAAATGTGTTCGTTCCAATCCATGGGAAGGATTGCTGAGCTAGGGGAACTGTAGGTAAGAAAAAACTTTGTAGGGCCAATTTACTAATAAAACCTGGCATGATGCTTGCTGCAAAGATGCTGCCTGTCAAAGGCTTAATCAGGGGGAATAATCTTGCCCACTGTTGCATCCGGGAAAGTCACTGTTTATGACTTCAGGGAGTACTGTCTTGTTAATTCAAGAGATAAGCTGAAAGAGAACCCTTCTAGAAAAGTACATAAAGGGCTAGGGATGGGGGAGGTTTCTTCAGGGTGCTTTTCACTTGTTCCACATCAGTGAAATTGAAAAGAACTACAGGTCTTCTACACTGAAGTGTGGGAGGGGGCTAGGGGGCGGTGCTGGCTTATCACCTTCAGCCTCTCTGCTCCCTCTACACTGCTCCTGACCACTTAAAACTTCAATTTGCATCGGGATTTAGGTCAGTAATAGAGAAGCTACAGAATGGATCCTCATTTCTTAAAAGTGTGGTTCTCAGACCAGTAGTATCAGCATCACCTGGGAGCTTATTAGACAAACAGAATCTCGAGCCTCACCTCAGACGCCCTGAATCAGAATCAGACATTTAAACAAGATCTCCAAGCTATTTATAAGCACATTAAAATTCGAAAATACTAGCTTGAAGCATTCATCTCCAAAGTGGGGTACGTTTCCCCTAAAGGGTGTCCAAGAAGATTCCTTGGAGAATATAAACAGTAATAAGAACTTATTTATCTTTATATACTTACATAATTTCTATTTTGGAATTTTAATAATATGTATAATATTGCATAGTAGTACATGAATAAAACTTATAAATAATACATACTGGTTGTGCATGCTCAAAATTTTCCCTGGGCTCCACCCTGACCCACTAAAACAATCTCTGGGGGTGGGCATCAGAAATCTGCATTCCAAACAGTGTTCAGGGACCATTCTGCTGCATGCTAACATTTGAGAACCACTGTGTTAGACCCACTTCCACCTACTTTGTTTGGAGTATGACATTAGATACTGTTTATTTGCTTTCCAGAACTTAATTATCATGTCCATTGTTTTTTATGTGGCCCAACACCCAACCAGCAAGACTTTTATTTTATCATTATGGCATTTTTATCATTTGTACATCTTTATACAATTTCATTAGATCGTTTAATAAAAATACTGCTATTATGATTTTGGAATATGCCCTTTACACATGTGTCACGAGCAACAACAACAAAAGCAGGAATATTTCTACATACCTCCCTTCTCTAGAGTTAGTTGATATTTAGACTTGTGAGCCTTACTCTCTGCCTCCAAGATTGGGAGGTAATAGACAAAACCAAATGGAGCTTGGAAACCAACAGTGTTCAGAGGGCTATTCATACAGTGTCATTTCTTAACATTCCTCTCCAGTGAGGTGAGGGACCAGGTGTGGATTCTACAGGTGTCTTAAATTTGAAGGATATCAAACCCCATTCCTTATTTTTCAGGGAAGACCAAGAGACAACTTTGGCTAAGGTCAGACACCACTCAAGATACACCTAGTTTTCCTATTTGTTTCCCACTGGGTTTAAAGAGCGTGCAAACAGTAAGCAAACTCTTCATGAGATCCCACTGTGCACTGTAGGCTCACAGAGATAAATATTTGCCTTGTGTAGAGTAGCTTGAAGTAGGATATGGAAGAGTCACATAACCAATTAAATATGTTATAATGTGTAACATGAAAAAAATTAGATCTGGGCAAAAAATATGGGCGTACTCAATGAGACAGCAATTCCTTCTTCCTTGGCAAGGTAATAGTAGAAGTCAAGGAAGGCTACACAGCAAAGATTCTCACTTGCTAGGCTAGCCTTGAAGGATGAGTGAAATTTTATCACTAGAGAAAGGAGAAGTGAAATAAAAAAGGAAATGCATTATTTCTAGGCTCAATTCCTGCTGCTTCTCGTATTACCCATTTTATATAGTTTTTATAGAATGCAGCGTGGGATGGGCTCATACTATCATTATCATCTTCATCAACAATATTATCAGGTCTTGACTATGTGCCTTGCACATGTATTTTCTAATTTAATCCTCAAACCGCCCTGGGATTATATTCTATCATTACTCCTATTTGACAGATGGGGAAATAGAGGAACAGAAGTTGTAAGTAACTTGCCCAAGGTCACACAGCTCATAAGATGTATGATGGGATTCAGACCTAGGTATTGGGACTCATGACATCTCTCAAGATGACTAGTTGGTCACTGACCCCGTTAATGAGACATACATCTGTTGATAGAGCCAAGTGCCATGGCTGTGACACCAGTTCTTGAATTAACTCGTCAAGTAAAGTCTACGAACAGCTGCCCCCGCTTGACCAAGTTATAGTGCTTTTCAGAAAGCCGGCTTGTGCCATATCACTTTTGTTCCTGAACAAGGTGATTTGTTGTAATGCTGCCAATTGCCTAGCAATCAACTGCCAGCTTTGAAAATAAATCCTGCTACTGTTTAGAGAGCAATAAGGAGGGGCCCTTGTTGGTTCAGAGTTGGCAGGAAGTTGTGGATCCCACCGCCATCTAAATGCAACCTAGGTGAAGTTAACTGTCCTTGCGGTACTTGGCTGGTGACCTATATGGGCTGCAAATTTCGTCCCCATCCTCTTTGGATTATGGATCTGGTCTCTGGAACTGTGAATATGGTCCTTTTTCTGAGCACTAAATTTCTCCAAAAATTTATTTTCCAAAACATTATTTTTAATGTTAAACAACCCCAAAATGCATTTTTCATGTTTATTGCCAGTGCATAAAATTACAATGCTGTGAACATTTTTAGCAGCATACCAATATCGTGATCCATAATTTAAAAGGTGACTTTAGCATGGCAATAAATTTCACGAGACACTGAAACCTCTGCAGAAAGTATACAAATTAGGGGCCAGCCATTCAGCCAACATTTGGGGGGATGTGGTTAATGACTATGCTTCCATGATTAGAGAGAACTGTGGAAGTGACGTTACCTGCTCCATGGTGGACGTGTTGGACCAGGAAATAATGAGGGACTGGGTTTGCAAACTCTCCTTTAGGAAGATGGTGGTGATGTTAAGTGCATGTAGTGAGGGTGATGAAATCAGGGTAAGAGATATATGCCTTCACAGATTTCCCCCCATTTAAAAAAAGAAAAAAATCAGCAAACACACACACTCAGGCTTTGTTGCATTTACCAGAAGGCGAATGCTGTGTGTTGGGAGTGGGGCTATTAGCTCTTGCTGGCTGAGTTTCACAGTTTGAAATTAATTTTTTTTCCTGTATTTTCGCCCTCCTGAGGTCCTGACCAATTGCCACTTTGTTGGTGGGCTTTTTTAATTTTCAAGGAAGGTAGGTGGTGTGTGAAACAAATCAACCGCTCCTTCAGAAACCACATCTCCATGGCTTCTCACTTTAGCTTCTGCCAAGCTGGAGGCAACTCAGGTTTTTTTTTCTCCAAAAGGTACAACGTCCAATTAGGAAGCCAAGTGAGAAACAGTTTCATCAGGCAAAGAAGCTGCACAATGATCACTTTCTTAGCGGAAGGTGGTCGCTGATGGAGGCTGGGGTGAGACTCTGAACAAGGAACACGTACCTTGAAAATCAACACCAACGTCACCTATTCCCTCTGTGTGATCATATGAAGGGACTTGGTGATGTCAGGAAATTAATTACCAAGTGCAAAGCTCTGATGAAGCCAAGGGAATGAGCACAACCCTACAAGTTGCAGGGCTGAACAAAACCATACAATATGCACACACAGGTGCACGCACATACACATGCCCCAGATTATGTGTTCAAGATGGCTCCCCACATTGTCATCATTACTCTATTTAGGCTAATGATGCCTGAGACAATCAGCGCTATCACGGCTCTGAAAGTGGTAAGTACCATATAGAAAGGCCCCCCGGGGAAATTTGGCCTGTTAAGGCTTTTCAGGTCTGATGGATTTTTTTAATCTAGCTGCCAGACTGCTTTGAAAGCTAAATAGATGCCCATCAACAGGCTGTCAATGGTCAACAATTTCACATATTTTGCTTGTGTTGACATTTTTATTTCAATCTAATGGGTCATTTGCCAAATGGCGGCCCTCCTCATTAGGGACTCTTAGCACATCCAGCGAGTATTTTGGGGGCTGGTTTAGGTACAAAACTGGACGGCCCTTTGTTTCTAACTTTTTTCTTTCAAAAGATCTGAATTACTTGATAGATGTGAGTTTTTTGGGTTTTTGTAAATGTCTTCATTGGAGTATAATTGCTTTAGAATGGTGTGTTAGTTTCTGCCGTATAACAAACTGAATCAGCCATATGCATACATATATCCCCATATCTCCTCCCTCTTGTGTCTCCCTCCCACCCTCCCTATCCCACCCCTCTAGGTGGACACAAAGCATCGAGCTGATCTCCCTGTGCAATGCGGCTGCTCCCCACTAGCTATCCATCTCACATTTGGTAGTGTAGATATGCCAATGCTACTCTCTCACTTCATCCCAGCTTACCCTTCCCCCTCCCCGTGTCTTCAAGTCCATTCTCTACGTGTGCGTCTTTATTCCTGACCTGCCCCTAGGTTCTTCAGAACCTTTTTTTTTTCTTAGATTCCATATGTATGTGTTAGCATATGGTATTTGTTTTTCTCTTTCTGACTTACCTCACTCTGTATGACAGTCTCTAGGTCCATCCACCCCACTACAAATAACTCAATTTCGTTTCTTTTTATGGCTGAGTAATATTCCATTGTATATATGTGCCACATCTTCTTTATCCACTCATCTGTCGATGGAAACTTAGGTTGCTTCCATGTCCTGGCTATTGTAAATAGAGCTGCCATGAACATTGTGGTACATGACTCTTTTTGAATTATGGTTTTCTCAGGGTATATGCCCAGTAGTGGGATTGCGGGGTCGTATGGTAGTTCTATTTTTGGTTTTTTAAGGAACCTCCATACCGTTCTCCACAGTGGCTGTATCAATTTACATTCCCACCAACAGTGCAAGAGGGTTCCTTTATCTCCACACCCTCTCCAGCATTTATTGTTTGTACATTTTTTGATGATGGCCATTCTGACCACTGTGAGATGATATCTCATTGTAGTTTTGATTTGCATTTCTCTAATGATTAATGATGTTGAGCATTCTTTCATGTGTTTGTTGGCAAGCTGTATATCTTCTTTGGAGAAATGTCTATTTAGGTCTTCTGCCCATTTTTGGATTGGGTTGTTTGTTTTTTTGATATTGAGCTGCATGAGCTGCTTGTAAATTTTGGAGATTAATCCTTCATCAGTTGCTTCATTTGCAAATATTTTCTCCCATTCTGAGGGTTGCCTTTTCGTCTCGTTTATGGTTTCCTTTGTTGTGCAAAACTTTGAAGTTTCATCAGGTCCCATTTGTTTATTTTTGGTTTTATTTCCATTTCTCTAGGAGATGTGTCAAAAAGGATCTTGCTGTGATTTATGGCATAGAGTGTTCTGCCTATGTTTTCCTCTGAGAGTTTGATAGTGTCTGGCCTTACATTTAGGTCTTTAATCCATTTTGAGTTTATTTTTGTGTATGGTGTTAGGGAGTGTTCTAATTTCATTCTTTTACATGTAGCTGTCTGGTTTTCCCAGTATGACTTACTGAAGAGGCTGTCTTTTCTCCATTGTATATTCTTGCATCCTTTATCAAAGATAAGGTGACTATATGTGTGTGGGTTTATCTCTGGGCTTTCTCTCCTGTTCCACTGATCTATATTTCTGTTTTTGTGCCAGTACCACACTGTCTTGATTACTGTAACTTTGTAGTAGAGTCTGAAGTCCGGGAGACTGATTTTTCCAGCTCCGTTTTTCTTTCTCAAGATTGCTTTGGTTATTAGGGGTCTTTTGTGTTTCCATACAAATTGTGAAATTTTTTGTTCTAGTTCTTTGAAAAATGCCATTGGTAGTTTGATAGGGATTGCACTGAATCTGTAGATTGCTTTGGGTAGTAGAGTCATTTTCACAATGCTGATTCTTTGATGGATGTGTTTTAAGGGGTGTGTGCCTATGGCTATCAAGCATGTGTATGTATAAGCATGTATGGTGGGTATTGGCAATACAACTCCTTCTTGTATACATAGCTGAGAATAGAGGATGTGCTACATCATAAAATACAAATTTAGGAAAGTTGGACATTAGTTAACTTTACTGATAGCAACTGAAAGTTTGAACTCCTTAGAAACAAACACCACATCAAGCATCCTTTAACATCTTGGCTTCTGAGGGCTGTAACAGTCTTCTTTGTAGCATGATCTTTGGCACTTAAACAGGAGAAATTTTGCAAAGATCTAGGCACTTCGTCAGTATGAGAGGAAACCAAAAATACTTTTTCCCCCACAGCATCCTCCAAAATGTTCCCCTTTGCAATAGGACTTCTCAGTAGATTTGCAATAATCACTCCCTACTTCCTTACCATCTGTGCAGGTTGTTGAGCTATTGTAGGTCAACTCCCAACCCACCCTTCTGTATTCCTGTTTGAGAGAAAGCCCTAGTCACCTTCATCTAGTGCTATGGTTTTAAATTTCATCTATGGTCAGTAACTTCCAAACTTTATCCCATGCTCTGATTTTTTCACTGAATTCCATTCATATACCCAGCTACATATTTGATTTCTCCACCTGGAGGACCACATATTCATCTCAAACTTAACATATATTTAAAAGAACTTTCTAAATATCAATATCTTGCAAAAATGTTTCTCCTATATTTGCCCATGTCTTGGTAAATGGCAGTACCATCTACCCAATTTTTCAAGCTGAAGACTGGGAGTCTTCCTATAGTTCTCTCTTGACCTCATTCTCCACAGGCCATCCATCCATCAGCAAGTCCTCTGACCACAAAATATCCCTCATCTCTTTACTTCTCTCCATCTCAACAACCACCAACCAAAATGTCTTACTTGAACTACTGCAACTGCCCTCCTAATTTGTTCTTTACTTCTACTCTTGACCCTCAACAATCCACTTTTCTTAGCAGCAAAAGTTATCTTTAAACACAAATTCAGCAGATCATGTTAATTTCCTCCCTAAAACCCACCAATGGCTTCACGACATTTGTAGAACAAAATCTCAACTGCTTACCAAGTCATCTTGCGGACCAACCACACCTGCCTCTCAGTTTCCATCTCCCACCATCCCCTTCCCTCTAATGCTCCGGAGATGTCCTAGAACATGACCAGCTTGTTCCTCTTAAGGGCTCTGCATTTTTTTCTCAGCCTAGAATTCTCTGCCCTTAATCTTCATGTATCCTGCTCTTTCTTGCCCCTCAAGTTTTCCCTCAGAGATCCCTTATTACCCTATCCAGAGTATTCTACCCCCAAGCACTATCATTTTACCCTATTTCAACTTCTTCCATCACGTACCACTATCTGCAATTGTATTGTTTATGTATTATCTTTCTGGTTTATGGTATTGTCTTTTTGAACTAATATATAAGTTCCGTGAACCCTGTATTGTTCACTCCTGTATCTCTGACATTTATGCCAGTGACTAGAAGGCATAAGTGCTTAATACTTACTTGTTGGACTTATGGATTTATCTGTATAATGCAATTTAGCACAGAGCTACATATATTCTTTGCCATTTTATAGAGTTTTGGATCTTCATCAACTAAATTAAAAACTCCTTGAAGGTAAGGACTCTGACAATTCTTCACTAAAATCATTACGAATAATTGCTTATTAACAAATTGACATGTAAATAATGCCATCTTTTAGGATATTTTTCCTAAAGGACAGTTGTAGTCAACATTAGGCAAACTGAAAATAAAATAAAAACTTTGCGTGTAGGGGGAGGCCAATGCATACTTAAAATATACAAAATTCAACAAAGGAATTCATAGAAAAAGAAAGGAAAACAAGGGAATCCAGGGGAAAACCATACAAATCATGCAGTACACATAGAAAATGTGGTAATGAAGAGCATCATAAAACCCAGGAAGTTAAGACTTCTAATGAGTAATTTATTCACTCATTCAGAAATTATACATAGAGGTCCAACTACATCATGGGCTCTAGCTGTAGAACAGTGAAATAGAGACACTGCTCGTGACCTTCGAAGATGATTGACTAATAGAGGAGACAGACAATTGTTCAGATAATTATAATATACAGTAACTAGTAGTAGGATGGATCATCACAGTGCTTGGAAAGACCCCAAAGAAGCCCTCATCCAGGCATGAAGGTCTAAGAGAGCAACCCAGAAGAAATGTTCGGCCACACAGTGTTAGTGCTATGCTCATCCCATTTTCATGCACTTAAGAATCACCGAGGAAGCTTGGTAAAGTGCAGAATTACAATCCTCTCCCCAAGATCCTGATGCAAATGATCTGTGAATCACACTTGGAGTAACTATGTTTAGTGAGTAGGAAGAAATTCTTTGGAGTTGGACCTTTTGCTCTGAGTCTCAGCTCTGCTCACATACTCTGGCTGTCTGGTCAAGTTTCCTTCCCTCTCTTACCTCAGCTCTCCCACCCACACAGAAGCATTCAGTCAACATTTGCAAGTATCACCATCATCATCATTAACAACCTAACAAAGGAAAGGAACATGTTACAAGTAGAACAAGCAAAATGTGGAAAAGCCAAAAGGCATGTGAGAAAATTTACCGTAACTATGGTTTGAATGACCCACATAAGAGAACAAGAATCCTAACCAGTGTGTATAGTATAATGTAGCCTAGACCAATGGTCAGTAAATCTGGCCCACTGCCTCTGTTTGAAAATAAAGTTTTATTGGCACACAGCTTTGCCCATCCAATTAAAGATTGCCTATGGCTGCTTTTACACTACAACGGCAGCTGTACTTGTCTAACAGAGATGAGCAGTTGTGACAGAGACCACATGGCCTGCAAAGACTGAAATACTTACTATCTGGCCCTTTATAGCAAAAAGTGTGTTGATCCCTGGTCTAGAGAAAGTGTGGCATAAGGGGTTGGGGCATGGATTCTGGAGCCAGATCCCTTGGATTTGAATCCCAGCTTTGATACTAGCTGTGAGACCTTGAGTAAGAGACTTAACTTCTTTGTATCTCAATTTCTTCTTCTGAAAAACATGGATAACGAAGGTACCTTCCTCATGGAGTTGTTATATAAAGATTTTAATCAGTTAATACATGTAAATTCTTTAGACGAGGGCCTGGTATAGAATAAGCAGTCCATAAATATTAGAAATTATTATTAATAAAGGCTAGGGCCTTATCTGTTGACTGAATTTGAATGATTTATGAAAACTGGCTTGGATGGGGTATCTCTGAATCTCCACTAAGGTGGAGAAGATGAAGGCAGAACAGTCTGCTATAAATGAAGTGAAAGAGTTACTAACTTACCCATCACTGATTGTGCCCTTCTTAGTCTTTATTATTTTATATATATGCAGGGAAAAGCAACGAGACACTTCACAAAGGTCTGGCAAAAAACAAGTCACCTACTCCAAATATGGCCAAATTCTGTTCATGTAAAGATAGCCGTTCATTTTTTATTCCCACACATATAATTTCATTTTCTTGGCCTGGCCACCATCCTGTCTGTTGCCTCAGCTGTGGTGACAGTCTCTTCATAAATACTGTGTAAACTCATTTTTCATTTTTAGTTCCTTTCTCCTCATGAATCATATATCCCGCCTTAGATGGCTTTGTTGGAAGGTACTGCAAACAGACCTGCTTTATAAATGATGTTGAATACAAATAGAACTTTGAAGCGAGACAGACAGATCTGAGTTTGAATTCCTGCTCTGTCCCTTACTTGCAAGTTGACTAACTTCTCCTAGCCTCAGTTTACCCACCTGCAAAATGGGGATTATAATGATCTCCACTTCATAGGCTTGGCATTGGGGAATAAGTCAGATAATACATGTACAACACCTGTCACCCGTAGAAATTTCCCAAGAAGTGATAACTACAGTTATCGTTATTAGTAAAATGCAACACAGAAAATTGTGGTTGGTGTGTTTGTGTCACACTGTGCTGAAATGCCTCATTCCAAGTATCCAGCAAGTGAATAGATTCTGCCCTCGTAGGAAATGGTATTTTTTTCCTCAAGAACATTTAGGTGCTTTCTGACTGTTATTAAATTAAAAGGTTTATCCCTCAGGAGAGAAAACAATCAACTCCCACACCAATTCTATTTATGAAACAAAATGCTTTGGTTTTTCCCTGACTCAAATCCTCCTTCATGTACAATCTCTTTGAAATAGCAGGGTGTTTAGAATAATTTTCACACAGTGCACATGTATGTGCTTGTGTGCATGTGTGGTGTACATGCATTTATGTGTTTATTTCAGGGCTAAGTTGCTACTTGGGGCTTGTCTTGAGAGCCATCCTTCATCTGCTCTTGGATGGAAGCCAAGACCATGGTGGGGGGTGGTTCCTGGCAGCAGGAGAGCTTCTGGGTCCTTATGGTGTGGGTGCTTCAGTGCTATGTGGATGTGGATAGGAGGGAAGCTCAACAAGAGGCAAATAGGACCAAAATTTGCAAAGACATTTGTTATCTTTCCTGGGGAAGTTCAGACATAGCCAGACACCAGTCTTCTAAAATTCAGATGAACGCAGAGGCTTCTACGTGGTTATGTCCGCATCTGTGTACCTCCCATTTCTATGGCATATGTTAAGCTGCCCGTCAAGAGGATGTCACTCCTGGGGAGAACCAAGTATCTTTCCATGTTTCTGTTGATGTAACCCACACTTTATAGTTGAGCTTAATGGAAAAATCATTTACTTGGAATCAGGAGTCATGAACTTGATTCTATTTCTCCTTCAAAACTGACATCAGAATGTTCTTATCTGGGAATATTCTTATGCCCAACCTCATACACAGCCTTTATCAGGGTTGGGTCACTTTCCAATACAATTGCATATTATGACACTGCATTAGAGCTCTTACTGCCTTGTTATTGTCTGTTTGTCCTTCTTTGGCAGAAGACACTTAGTCTTTTATCTGTGAATCCTCATAACCAGCTTAGTTCAAGCCTCTGGAAAGTGCTCAGGAAAAGCTTGGTGAATGACTGGGGCATGAGAAAGAAGAAAAGACAACGCCAGACAGAGTATGAGGCATGGTTCTAATGGTACTTTCTGGATAAGGTGACCAGCTCATTCCAGTTTACCTGGGACTTTCCCAGTTTTAGCAATGAAAGTCCAGGCAAACCAGGATGGTTGGTCACCCTATTTCTAGATGAGGATTCTTGCACAAGCTATCTGATCACTCTGTGTCACACTTTCTTCTCTTTTACCATCAGAGTCAGCATCTTCAGAACTATCACTTACTTCTACCTGAAGTAGCTGGCTGTCGACTGTGTCTGCCCAGTCTTCCACTTTTCCCTCTGGAAACAGCACCCAGTTCTCCTTTAGGGGGCCATTCTTTCTCCAATCTTAGTCCAAGCGGTTGACTCACCCTTGGCTCCAAGCTTGGACACATAACCCAGGCCTAACCAATCAAAGTGATCTATAGTTTTGGCTGCCATGATTGGAAATTATCAGGAGACCCAAGACAGGCCAAGAAGACACAATTCTGAGACCTTTGCTGGAAATACAGAGGAAGATGTGCCCTTATTTCACCAAAGCTTTTAGCTGGTAGGCTGTGAGTCTGATGCCGTAGAGGACAGCCACATAAAGGAATGTACTGCTTGAATGAGCCAACCCAGAAGGAAGCAAAGCTGAGAGATGGAGAGAGGCACATCCTACCATTATCACTGAGCCCTCAGATCAAGCCCTGCCAGATTGGCCCTGGCGGGTTTTGTGATCGGAATATACTTTTGTGCTTTAGTTCTTTCAATGTAGAACCAAATTTGAAACCAAAGAGTCCTAACATAGTAAATTTACAGCAATACAGGATGTTAGAAATCAGACTGTATATGTTTCACTTCCCAGTTTCTGAATCTACCTTAAATTTCCAATATTTAAAAAAATCTCCCTTTCTATCCATGACCATACAACTTTGCACTTTTGTGCCTGAGTCAAATATTGCCTGTGCAAACAGTGGCCGTGTAAAGAGTAGTTTCCTGCTCACAAGTGTCTGCTCCCCCTCCCCTTCCTACTGAACACATAACGTAACCAGACACAATGCATTTTATCCCTTCACTCAAGTCTTACAACAAATGTAACAAGAGGTACTCATGTTGTCCCCATTTAACGGGTGAAAAAACAAAAACTTCCTAAGGTGGAGTAACTTAATCAGCATTATGCAGCCAGCAGTTCCAGAGATGTAAATGGAGAGGAATTATAAAATAATAAAAATGTATTCTTTTATTTATGCATTAAAGCAAATGTTAGTAAGTGTCTGCTCTGTGTCAGAAACAGAATGTGCTGAAAATACTAAGGTGAACAAGACAGTCACAGGGATTTGCATTCTAATGGGGTGACGTAATACCCAAGAAACCACAGGAATATCACTGCTGGCAGTTACAAGAGACAGGAGGACAATGAAGGGGGTAGTCAGTGCCTGGAGAGGGTTGAACATTTTACATCAGTTTGTCAGGATGGCCTCTCTGAGGAGGTGACATGTGCATGGAGACCTGAGTGATGAGAGGGATGAGACCAAAGCATGAACTGAGGGGTGGAGGGTAGTATTCCTGGCAGGTGGTTGGAATACCGACCTGCAGTGTGTCTCACTTAGATTAAGTGATTACGTGCTTGTACATGAAAGCACTTGGTGAATTATGAAGGGGGTGCCATCACTCGTTTTGATGAGTCTTCATTTTGAGTCAGACCCCAGTGACCCACCAGCCCTAAAACTCTCTTCCTGGGGGTGAGGCTCCTGGATTGAGGCTCAAGGTGTTTTGAGGTCTGCCAACCCCATCCATCTCCTTTTTTTTTTTTTTTTTTTTAAAGAAGATGTCGGGGGTAGGAGTTTTAATTAATTTATTTATTTTTGCTGTGTTGCATCTTCGTTTCTGTGCGAGGGCTTTCTCTAGTTGTGGCAAGCGGGGGCCACTCTTCATCGTGGCGCGCAGGCCTCTCACTATGACGGCCTCTCCCGCTGCGGAGCACAGGCTCCAGACGTGCAGGCCCAGCGGCCATGGCTCACGGGCCCAGCCGCTCTGCGGCATGTGGGATCTTCCTGGACCAGGGCTCGAACCCGTATCCCCTGCATCGGCAGGCAGATTCTCAACCACTGCGCCACCAGGGAAGCCCCCCATCTCCTTTTTGTGGCATTTCCTTTCTGAAAACCAGTTTCCTCATCTGTAGAGAATGCACGTAAGGCATTTCACACAATGCCCGCATACAATAAGCACTCAATAAATAATTCTTCACCATTATATTTAATTTCAGGAATGCATGAGAAGGACTCCTGTGGGGAAATGGTCTTTTTTCTTTAACACTTGTCTATCTTGATAGGTGTATCTGTTAAGATTCTTTGGCTGCTAACAGAAGTCTATTTTGGCTAAGTTAAGCCAAAAAAAAAAAAAAGAGAGAGAAAGAGAACTTACTGGAAGAGTAGGCAAGAGGCCACGAAATCAAAAGGCAAGTTTAAAATTAGGTCTCAAAAAGTACAGGAACCAGGACTGTTCCATGAACGTGCAGAGACGAAGCCGATGAATAGGGCCAAGATACACTAGGGTTTGAGTCATTCTTTTCAAGATTCAAATTGCAAGGAAATAGAACCATTTGGCTTAACTTGGGTCACACGCCCATCAATTAGCCTAGGAGTGATGGGGAAGTTTGGTTGACAGTCACTCTAACACTGTGATCAAAGGGAGAGAAATGCGCTCCAAATGTAGAGCAGAAGTAGTTAAGATTCTGAGCAGACAAAAAGGCATAATGACCATTACCATGGGCAAATTTGACTCTAATAAAGGGATGTGGACTTCCACTGCCAAGGAGGAAAACTGTTTGTTTGGAGTTGTAAATATGATACAGGAACAGAAAATGAGAATATATAGGATAAATCAGTTTTTAGCATCCTTTGCCGAAGTAGTACTGTATAATTATTAGGAGCACAACCACTGGGGTTTGAGCCCCAGCTTTTCTGCTTGCCAGTGTTATGAGTTTGGACAAGTGATCTCTCCCTCCCTATCAGTTCCCAGAGCCTCATCTAATAACTGAACCTGCCTCATAAGGCTGTTATTAGAATTAAATGAGTTAATACATGTAGAGATCTGAGAAGAGTGTCCAACATGCATTAAGTGATCAATAAATTTTAGTTATTCCTACAATAGTTGATATTATTCAATTATACATATTATACAGTAGATAGGCTCTTGCTGTCTTCAGATTCAAAAGTGGTTCTGAAGATTACTGATGTGCAGAAATCTGTAAATTTTCTGAGGCACCAACTGGTACCTTCACTTCAGGGTGGTTTTCTTGTTCTCTAATATTATAACGTGCTTAAACCTTTGTTTCTTTACAAAGAGGACCATAAGAAGAGTGAAATCTCTAGAAGAACTTTATAAGGTGGTTTGGTGTCAGGATGTCTTCAGGAAGCACTAGCTCTTG
This sequence comes from Mesoplodon mirus, assembly GCF_964341445.2. Classification (NCBI taxonomy): domain Eukaryota; kingdom Metazoa; phylum Chordata; class Mammalia; order Artiodactyla; family Ziphiidae; genus Mesoplodon; species Mesoplodon mirus. Next base: position 9,233,404 of record NC_138991.1, read on the forward strand.
AGGGAAGGACATCAGGAGAAAGCCAGGAGCATGAACACACATTTTCAATGTCAAGCATCACTGTCAATACTCAATTGCATATAACTTGGTTTGCTTAACAAAGTTAATCATGTAGTGTATTTAGGAACAGCAAAACCACCACCGACAAACACAGAACATGGAAAAAGGAAAAGATAAGGAAGGAAGAATCCTCCCCTCCCTTCCAATATTTTGATTTTTCACATCTTTTGTGCCAATAATTAACCTAAATTGCAGCTGTTTGAGACTTTCTTATCCGTAGCTTTTCCAAACCAAGTCCAGTCCTGTACTAATTTGACCTCACGTTCAGGAGCACAGCAGTGGATCAAGACGGGGCTGTCGGGACTCCAGGAGTGGAAATACGCATCCTTCCATTTGGAATCCTTCATGGAGCCAAACGCGAAGTCAATGAGGGCCTCTTCCAGGGCCGGTCAGGAAATGAACAAACTCGGCAAAGTCGTAATGTCCTTACTTAGGGAATACAGGATGGGATTCCATGTTGTTGGAGTTCCTTCTCTCCCTCATTGCTGTATGTTTGAATTTCCTTTTTACCTGCCAGTGGTCAAAGTGAATAATGACATATTTTTGTTGTTCTTTAAGGGGAGCCCTTGAAAGCCATTCTGAGACTGAGGTCCAGAAATCTAATCTTTGTTTGAGTCTGTGTTTAGTGGGGATTCAAATCCCAACTTAATTTAATCTTTTGACGTATCCTGCAGGTACTGCCTGATTATATTCCATTGCCACCAGTAATAAGATTGCAGGGACAGAATCTTGCTGTTAGCACTTTGAGAAACAAAAGCAGGACAAAAACTGGCACTGGTATTAGTCAATGAGACCTGCTGTAAATGAATGACGACCTCTGCCAGCATTTCCCCTACCACCTCGTTTTAATAAGCTATCAAAAGGCTACATATAAAAAGTTGCAGATTCCACTGATCTCCAGAAAACCTCCAATTTCAACTAAACTGGAGAACCTGAAATCCTTTGGCAATAGATATGTTAAAAGAACAACCCCCAGTAACAGACAGGTTCTGGTAATGATTTGTTAGTGATTTTGATGATTTGCTTATATAATCATGCTTCTTAGGGTTTTATGGTAGTTGGTAATTTTTAATGAACATAGAAATAATAGCCTAGTGAAATGGGAAAGATTTCCACCTCTGTAATTAGGCTGCCTGGGTTACAATTTTCTTGCTAGACTGGTAACCTGACAGGAGTTAATAACCTCTCTATGGCTCAGTTTTCTCACCCAGGAAATGGGAACAGTGACACTATCTATCTCACAGGATTTTTGCAGGATTACATGAAATACTGTATGGAAAGCCCCTAGAAAATTTGTTAGCAGATAGAAATTATACAAGAAATATTACCTGTTCTTACTATTAAGAAAAAAAATACAGAAAAGTGGGAGAAAAAAATAACACTCCTTGTCGAAGAACCATGATCTATCATTTTGTGCTCTTTCTTTGCTGAGATTCCTTAGCTTTATGGACTACGAGGAAAGTGGAGCAAATTCTATGGGGAAAAAAGTAGAGTGCAAAATCCAGTTGACAAGTAAACATGTAAAAAGCTTCTCAGACTCAATAGCGATCATTAAAACAAAGGAATATCAGATTTTCACCTAGCATGTGAACAGAGATGAAAACTATTTTAATACTCAGTGCTGTTGAAGGATGGTGAAATGATGTATATAAATATTAGGGGTCTTCCTTGCAAGCAGTAGTGACCTATTGAGCCTGATTTTAGCAAGAAGGTAATTTGTTACAATGTTATTGGGTCACTCACAGCATTTCTGGGAAAGCTGAAGAATCCAGTCCAGGGTTAGAAGCCATCTGAACGGCCTCAGATGACAAAGAGAATTGGTCCAGCATTAGGTGCTGCCCCACGGCCAGCCAATATCCCACGAAACTGACCGCTGCCTCAGCACCCTGCCAGGTGCTCCCCCAGGAACCTGACCTGGAACTCAGAACCCCGCAGCTGCCACGGGGATGTCCCTGCAGCCCCTTGCTTCTTTGTACCACCAGCTCCCTTTTAAATTCTGGGCAAGCCTGGGCATCTCACTGGAAGAACCTAGATGACAAAACCGCTTCAAAGCAACATGGAGAAGTGAGCATGTGACTTTTCAGCAGCTCTTGGGGGAGACAGCCTCTACCTCAAAACTAAGGGGATTTCTTAAACATAGAAAAGGATTTATGGTATATAGGGAAAAAAAGAACAAAGCATATATACACCAGCAAAAGACAGCATCTTGTATTACCTGTGAGACTATAAAGTAGCTTATTCTTTATCTGAAAGCAATTTCACAGTATGCTACAATAGGCTTAAAAATCATTCATATCCTTTGACTTTATAATAATCCCACTTCTGGTAATTTATCCAAAGGAAGTTATCAGAGAAGCAAATACTCATTAACCAAAGCCTTATATATTGATCCAAAAAAGTTGACAATACTCTGTTTTTTTTTTAACAATTAAAAGATGATTTAACAAAGGTATATTATTTTAAACTTTATTTGAATTATGTTGTTAAGGGAAAAAGTGGGAACAATAAAAACTTATATTTACAATGTAATTGTGAGCTGGATGCTGTTCTAAGAGCTTTACATGAACTGTCTCACCAAATCGTCACAACAGTTCTATGAACCACAGAAGTGAAGTGCCCTTTTCAAAGGGAATTTAAGTAAATTGCCTCAAGGGAAGAGGAAGAGGAGAAGAAAGAGAGGTATCAGAAGTCTCCGAGTGGCAGCCTAGACTTTGTTAAGGTGGTAGGTACATCTCTCTTGCTGTGTTTGAGCAGAAAGTAGAGTTGCTATCTGCTGCTGTGAAACATTGATATTTCTGATCTCCCTTTAGAAACGGGATTCTTTCCGTCCCAAATGCTAAACAGATAATGCTTATTTCAAGCCTAAGCCTCACTCCTCACACATCACCCTCTATAAAGAATTACTATTTTTTGCTCTTTTTTAAAAAGCACTTTTTAATTTTAGAATAGTTTTAGATTTACAGAAAAACTGCAAAGACAGTATAGAGTGTTCCCATATACCCCAAACCCAGTGTAACATCTTCCATTGGTATGGTACGTTTGTCACAATTAACAAACCAACAGTAAGCCACTATTATTATGTAAAGTTCATATTTTATTCAGTTTTCCCTAATTTTTCCCTGTTGTCCGTTTTCTGTTCCAGGATCCAATCCAAGATATCACGTTACACTTAGTCATCATGTCTTCCTGGGCTCCTCTTGGCTGTGATAATTACTCAGACTTTCCTTATTTTTGATGACCTTAGTTTTAAGGAGGACTAGTCAGGTATTTTGTAGAATGTTCCCCAAATGAGATCTGTCTGATGTTTTTCTCAAGAATAGACTGGGGTTATGGATTTGGGGGAGGAACACCAAAGAAGTAAAGTGCCATTTTCACCCCATCATATCAAGGGTTCATACGATCAACACAACTCATCACTGCTAATATTACCCTGGGTGGCCTGACTGAGGTAGCTTTGGTCAGATGTTTCCACTATAAAGTTACTCTTTTTTCCCCTTTTCCACGCTGTAATCTTTGGAAGGATGTTACTATACACACCCTACGCCTAAAGGAGTCAAGTTCCACCTCTGTGAAAGCAGGTATCTATGGAAATTATTTGTAATTCTTCCACATGGGGTACTTGTCTATTCTCCCCCATTTATTTGTTTATTCAATCCTTTTTATATCAGTGGGAACTCGTGGATATTTATTTTGTAATTTGGGCTAATACTACTTTGTGTATTTTAATGCTCATATTGTTTGATCTGAAACACCAATAATGATGGTGAGTAAAGCCATTGTCCAACCCCAACCCAAGACACCTGAAGACCACTGAGTCAACACCCAACAAATATTTATTGAGCACCCACTGTACACCACAATGAAATGGACTTCTTGTGCAGATAATAATGCAATTGGCCATTGACCTTTCTGTTTGTTATTCTTTGTTTAAGATCAAGCATTTGATACCATCATGGAACCAATTTGCCCAGTGATTGGCTTCCACAACACTCCCTCTAAAGATATCTTCATGGAGAGGTCTCTACCTCACATTCATTCATTGATTCATTAGTGAGATCAAAAGCTTTTCCTAGTCTGCTGTCCAGCACTCCAGGTCAGCTACCTTTCTCACTCCTCACAATGTCTATTTCTTGTCTTTCACCTACTCCTTATGTGTCTTCCCCTTCAGCATTGACTTTGTTCATTGAATAACAAGTACTTGGATAGAAGATCTTAATGCATGAACTCATTCATCTTTCTTCTTCATTTCCAAACTTACAGACCTGTTTCTACCACTACTCCCTTTCAATCTGCCTCCTATAATGCAAAGCCAGTTTCTTCATCTCCAGTCTTGATACTCTTCCTACTGCCTTAAAGACTAAGTCCGTTAATTGCCCAATGTCCCTTCTTGTCTTTTTAGTCTCTGTCTGCAAACACGTCCATCTTCACCATCATTATCACTGCTAATATTTTTTGAATACTTAACTATGGGCCAGATATTGTGATGTGTTTCATTTCATCCTAACATCAACCCCATAATGTAGGTACTATCATTAACCCCATTTTTACAAAATAGGAAATAGCCTCTACCAGATAAAGGAACTTGACCAAGATCTTGTTGCTAGAAAGTGGCAAAGCCAGGACAGACATTATAGCAAGGTGCTGCAGAAAATCTCCAACCATGCCACAAACATATTAATTCCTGCCTCTCCTTCAAAAAGTCAATGTTCAAGTAAAATTTTAAAATAACCATATTAAATCCTCAATCCCCTCCAGAGGGAATTGTGTCTGGAGCAAGTTAACTGTTGGAGTGGAGCCAGCAAAGAGAACAAACAAACCTTACAAACAAAAATGTGGATTATCCAAAGTCTCTAGGCAGTAAGTTTTAAGCCAAGCGAGCTGGGAGAAAACATTACGCTAAACACACACATAATGACAAATATTTCAACAAATGACATCCTCAGGGGTAAGGAGTGTGAAAGGTCATCGGAGGGAAGAAATATATCTTGGGTCCGCAGGATGAATGCAAAACTAAGAAAACAGGGCTTTGATTCTGTCCTCAAATCCTTTTGATTTCTCTTCTTTTCTTTCTTTCTTTTAATGACAAAAGAAGCCTTCTAACCGGCAAGGTAAATAGTTCATGGGTTATTTATTTTATCTCTATTCCTAGTTAAATTGAGTTCAAAATAATTAGATAACCCTGGAAAAGCTGTGGCTGGTACTGCTAATTCCACCTAATGATTTTCCTGTGAAGTTGCCCAGTGAAAGGGGTTATCTGTTAAAACAAGCTTTAAACTATTAATAGAGTGAAATTACAGCTTCAGCAGCTGACCCCAGGTAATATGGCTCTGGTAGGGTATTAAGACTCAGGATTGGGGGCCAAGTTGTTCGTTTCCCCCAAATGACCTTTCTTCCTCACTCGCGGTTGACTGTACCATACCAGATGTAACAGTTAACTTGCTCCAGACACCTTACACTATTTGTGGCCTTAACTGAGGGACCTAAACAAACAAATTAATCACCCTGGCCCATAAAAATGACAGAATTCATATGGTAGCATTCTTCATTCTCTCCAATTTGTTTTCCTGAAATCCCCACAGCAATTTATTTGCTGAATATGCGAGTTTTTTCCCCCTTATGAAAATTACAAATTGTTGTCAAGGTTAACGAGTTAATATTCTCATTCAATATTTATTTTATGGGGAGACGCAGGAACACGCAACTCTTCCTGTCCTTCTTTCCACTGCAAAGTCTGGTTTCTTAATCAAAATGACAAGGACACTGTCCTTTGTATGATACTCGGAATCATCGGGACTAAAAAATGAGCTTTATTAATCAACAGACCCTGATTAATTATTATAAAGTGCAGCGCCTACATTTCTGTACATTTTAATAATTCTTGCAGAAGGCTAACAATGTCCCTGGAGATTTGGAGTCTTTGGGGTTTGAATTTTTCTAAGTAATGTCACAATAAATAGTCAAGAGTAGCAGTGTTCTTTCTCTAATCCACTTCGCTTCAAACTGGCAACCCAGGGAAAATCTTCTTTTTCCTATTTCCCATCTATAATTCATCATTTGCATACAAAGTAAGGAGCCAAGAATCAGCCGTTTCATCAGTTTTCAAAATACCAAGGGACAATGAGGGTGATTTATCGTAGGCCACATGATCTAGTTCACATAATCAGAATATTTCTGTGGAAAACAGCCTGACATGATTTTGTGATAAGAGTGACCACACAAAAGATAAACGGAAGAAAGGTCAGGGGTCTGAGATCTTCCCGTGAGCCACCACTCCCTGACCTCTCTTCCCAGACACGCCCGACCCAAGTCCCTGTCAACAATGGGATATTATCCATCCTAAGGGCTGCAGGCATACACACATTTTTTTAAGACTTCTGAACCATCCCTTTAATATATCACCAGAATATTGACTACAGCTGTGGAGATATTCTCTGTCTTGACTGGGGTCACGTCAGGGTATACACTGGACAAAACTCATGGGATTGTACACTTAAGATCTTTGCATTCCACTATATATTAACTTGACCTCAATTTATATTTTGAATAAAGAGCTTATAGAAGAGAATTTAAATAGCAATGTATATATGTCTATAGCGTAATAATGATATAAGCATATAGAAGTATGTATGTTTATGTATGTGTGTATATATAAAGTCATATATATTTGCATGTGTGTATATATATACATAATGCCTATGACCAGCAACATTCTCCTGTTCCTTGTTCTCAAAAATAAATCTGAAGTGCACATGGATGTAAACCTGCTAAAAGAAGGAATGGTGGCTTCCAGGTCTGAGATTCTCTTGGGGCTTAAATGATTCTACCCCTGAGCATTTTGTAAGGTGACTATGGGGTTGGCAGATCCTCATGGCCACTGATTTTTTTTTTTTTTTTTCGGTACGCAGGCTTCTCACTGTCGTGGCCTCTCCGGTTGCGGAGCACAGGCTCCGGACGCGCAGGCTCAGCGGCCATGGCTCACGGGCCCAGCCGCTCCGCAGCATGTGGGATCTTCCCGGACCGGGGCATGAACCCGTGTCCCCTGCATCGGCAGGCGGACTCTCAACCACTGCGCCACCAGGGAAGCCCAGGGTCTCTGATTTTTGATGCACTAGAATAGGGGTTCTCTGTTCTCTACTATGAAGATGATGATGAGGCAGCTCCAAGGGTCTGACTGGAAGGCCACCACAAGAACATCTTTGCAGCAGTTATCAACCACGGTGTTTCTACATATTGGCATGTTACAGTGTTGCGAAGTGGGTTTCAAGATAATCATTGCCAATAATAAGGTAGTAAAATGTGTAATGATCTAAAATATAATAGTAATGAATTTGAACAGGTACAAGCTTATGTCTGCCTACATATGGCCTGGACCACCACATTCATGGCAGGAGTAGGCCCCCGTAAACATGGTGGGATCATGGGATTCTCTGATTTTGATGCATCAGTTTATGTGGAAGGAAAAGTGTATCTTGAGCAGGACCTAGGCAGATGCGTCTGAGGCAATGTTATGAATTTTCCTTCAAACAAGAAAGGTTTGGGAGTAGTGGAGTGTTCCTTGTGCAACCCAGGGTAGAGACAAATAAATAAATAAATAATAGCCATACTGTGGTCAGAACAAGGAGAATAGGGGTGTAATCTGCATGGCTAGCAACCAAGGTCCAGATGATAGCAAAGAAGTTCGTACATGCTGCATAAATAGAGGATAAGAACAAAGACAGGATCCCACACACCCTACCACACACCCAACTCTAATTCCTATCTAATCTTCTGGAACTTAAAAAACAATCTTGAGAAAGAGGAGAGAACCCTGAATTGAAATTTTTATTTTCATCATTTGACCTGATAGGGACTTGCATCAGTTATGAATTAGGTCCAAAAGTATATAATAGAAAATCACAATAACAGTGACTTAATGAGATAAAGAAGTATTTATCCCTCATGTAAGCAATGCCTGTTGGTAGGCATTCTGGGGCTGGTATGACAGATTCAATATGTCACCAGGAGCTTGGGCTCCTTTCTTTCTGTTTTTCCATCCTTAAATGAGGTTTCCAACTTCAAGCTCTCTTTTGGAGTCCAATAGAACTGCTAGAGTTCCAGCCATTGCATCAGTATTCCAGGGGGAAAAGAAGCAGCAGCAGCAGGAGAAAGGCAAAGAACAGTTAGATGTCCCATTTTTAGCTTCCACATATCAACTTGCACTTTCATCTCATGGGCTGGAAGGTATTACATGACCATTGCTGGCTTCAAGTGTGGCTGTGGAATGTTGCTTTTTAGCTGGGCTCACTATGACCCTGAATAAAATTGGATATTTGCCGCAAAGGAAGAAAGGAAGTAATAGATATTAGGAAAGCAGGTGGCAATCTACAATCAGTAGTCTCCATCACAAGCCTCACAGTAGAAATTAAGTTGACTTAGAGAACATCAGAGATGCTATGCTTCTTCTTGTAAATTTGAGTTTGTGGCCTGAGATCTGTACCAGTCTCATCATGGATGATGTCTCTCCTTGAGTAGGAGAGAAAAGAATGCAGTCATAGGCACAGCACATGGATTTGGGAATAGCACACAGTCTCTCTTCTCCAATAGCCCCAACTATTACAATGTGTCATTTGTAGTTCTAGCAGTTATGGATTACTTTCAAGCTTTATTTCTTAATAAAATTCTTTTGAGCTTTCATCAAAGTCTAAATGCACCACTGGAAGTCCTATAAGTGACTCCACCACCCAAACTAGATGTCACCATGAAAAAAAAAAGGATCAAGAAACCTGGCCTGCCCCACGGATACACCAGAAATACAGCTACACGTGGAACAACTCCTACAGAACACCTACTGAAAGCTGGCAGAAGACCCCAGACCTCCCAAAAGGCAAGAAACTCCCCACATACCTGGGTAGGGCAAAGCGGAGAGATTCCCGCACAGAGGATCGGTGCCGAGCGGCACTCACCAGCCCGAGAGGCTTTGTCTGCTCGCCCGCCAGGGTGGGTGGCGCTGGAAGCTGAGGCTCGGGCTTCGGTCAGAGAGCAGGGAGAGGACTGGGGCTGGCGGCGAGAACTCAGCCTGAAGGGGGCTAATGTGCCACAGCTAGCCGGCAGGGAGTCCGGGAAAACTCTGGAGCTGCCGAAGAGGCAAGAGACTTTTTCTTCCCTCTTGGTTTCCTGGTGCGCGAGGAGAGGGGATTAAGAGCGCTGCTTAAAGGGGCTCCACAGACGGGCGCGAGTCACGACTGAAAGCGCGGAGCCCAGTGACGGGCGCGGGACGCTGGGGCTGCTGCTACCGCCGCCAAGAAGCCTGTGTGCGAGCGCAGGTCACTGTCCACACCGCCCTTCCGGGAGCCTGTGCAGCCCGCCACTGCCGGGGTCCCGGGATCCAGGGGCGGCTTCCCTGGGAGAACGCACGGCGCGCCTCGGGCTGGTGCAACGTCACGCCGACCTCTGCCGCTGCAGGCTCGCCCCTCACTCCGTGCCCCTCCCTCCCGCCCGGCCTGAGTGAGCCAGAGTCCCCGAAGAGGCTGCTCCTTTAACCCTGTCCTGTCTGAGCAAAGAACAGACGCCCTCCGGCGACCTACACGCAGAGGCGGGGCCAAATCCAAAGCTGAGACCCAGGAGCTGTGAGAACAAAGAAGAGAAAGGGAAACCTCTCCCAGCAGCCTCAGAAGCAGCGGATTAAAGCTCCACAATCAACTTGATGTACCCTGCATCTGTGGAATACATGAATAGACAACACATCATCCCAAATTGAGGAGCCAGGAGTCAGTGCTGTGCCTCTGAGGTGGGAGAGCCAACTTCAGGACACTGGTCCACAAGAGACCTCCCAGCTCCACATAATATCAAACGGCAAAAATCTTCCAGAGATCTCCATCTCAACACCAGCACCCAGCTTCACTCAACAACCAGCAAGCTACAGTGCTGGACACCCTATGCCAAACAACTAGCAAGACAGGAACACAACGCCACCCATTAGCAGAGAGGTGGCCTAAAATCATAAAAAGTCCGCAGACACCCCAAAACACACCACCAGACGTGGACCTGCCCACCAGAAAGACAAGATCCAGCCTCATCCACCAGAGCACAGGCACTAGTCCCCTCCACCAGGAAGCCTACACAACCCACTAAACCAACCTTAGCCACTGGGGACAGACACCAAAAACAACAGGAACTACGAACCTGCAGCCTGCAAAAAGGAGACCCCAAACACAGTAACATAAGCAAAATGAGAAGACAGAAGAACACACAGCAGGAGAAGGAGCAAGATAAAAACCCACCAGACCTAACAAATGAAGAGATAATAGGCAGTCTACCTGAAAAAGAATTCAGAATAATGATGGTAAAGATGATCCAAGATTCTATTTCCCAGATCCAAAATCTTGGAAATAGAATAGACAAAATGCAAGAAACAGTTAACAAGGACCTAGAAGAACTAAAGATGAATCAAGCATCGATTAAAAACACAATAAATGAAATGAAAAATACTCTAGATGGGATCAATAGCAGAATAACTGAGGCAGAAGAACGGATAAGTGAGGTGGAAGATAAAATAGTGGAAATAACTGCTGCAGAGCAAAATAAAGAAAAAAGAATGAAAAGAACAGAGGACAGTCTCAGAGACCTCTGGGACAACATTAAACGCACCAACATTCGAATTATAGGGGTTCCAGAAGAAGAAGAGAAAAAGAAAGGGACTGAGAAAATATTTGAAGAGATTATAGTTGAAAACTTCCCTAATATGGGAAAGGAAATAGTTAATCAAGTCCAGGAGGCACAGAGAGTCCCATACAGAATAAATCCAAGGAGAAATACGCCAAGACACATATTAACCAAACTGTCAAAAATTAAACACAAAGAAATCATATTAAAAGCAGCAAGGCAAAAACAACAAATAACACACAAGGGAATCCCCATCAGGATAACAGCTGATCTCTCAGCAGAAACTCTACAAGCCAGAAGGGAGTGGCAGGACATAATTAAAGTGATGAAAGAGAAAAACCTGCAACCAAGATTACTCTACCCAGCAAGGATCTCATTCAGATTTGATGGAGAAATTAAAGCGTTTACAGACAAGCAAAAGCTGAGAGAGTTCAGCACCACCAAACCAGCTTTACAACAAATGCTAAAGGAACTTCTCTAGGCAAGAAACACAACAGAAGTAAAAGACCTACAATAACGAACCCAAAACAATTAAGAAAATGGGAATAGGAACATACATATCGATAATTACCTTAAATGTAAATGGACTAAATGCTCCCACCAAAAGACACAGATTGGCTGAATGGATACAAAAACAAGACCCAGATATATGCTGTCTACAAGAGACCCACTTCAGAGCTAGAGACACATACAGACTGAAAGTAAGGGGATGGAAAAAGATATTCCATGCAAATGGAAACCAAAAGAAAGCTGGAGTAGCAATTCTCATATCAGACAAAATAGACTTTAAAATAAAGACTACTAGAAGAGACAAAGAAGGACACTACATAATGATCAAGGGATCGATCCAAGAAGAAGATATAACAATTGTAAATATTTACGCACCAAACATAGGAGCACCTCAATACATAAGGCAAATACTAACAGCCATAAAAGGAGAAATCGACAGTAACACAATCATAGTAGGGGACTTTAACACCCCACTTTCACCAATGGACAGATCTTCCAAAATGAAAATAAATAAGGAAACACAAGCTTTAAATGATACATTAAACAAGATGGACTTAATTGATATTTATAGGACATTCCATCCAAAAACAACAGAATACACATTTTTCTCAAGTGCTCATGGAACATTCTCCAGGATAGATCACATCTTGGGTCACAAATCAAGCCTTGGTAAATTTAAGAAAATTGAAATTGTATCAAGTATCTTTTCCGACCACAATGCTATGAGACTAGATATCAATTACAGGAAAAGAGCTGTAAAAAATACAAACACATGGAGGCTAAACAATACACTACTTAATAACGAAGTGATCACTGAAGAAATCAAAGAGGAAATTAAAAAATACCTAGAAACAAATGACAATGGAGACACGACGACCCAAAACCTATGGGATGCAGCAAAAGCAGTTCTAAGAGGGAAGTTTATAGCAATACAATCCCACCTTAAGAAACAAGAAACATCTCGAATAAACAACCTAACCTTGCACCTAAAGCAATTAGAGAAAGAAGAACAAAAACATCCCAAAGTTAGCAGAAGGAAAGAAATCATAAAAATCAGATCAGAAATAAATGAAAAAGAAATGAAGGAAACGATAGCAAAGATCAATAAAACTAAAAGCTGGTTCTTTGAGAAGATAAACAAAATTGATAAACCATTAGCCAGACTCATCAAGAAAAGAAGGGAGAAGACTCAAATCAATAGAATTAGAAATGAAAAAGGAGAAGTAACAGCTGACACTGCAGAAATACAAAAGATCATGAGAGATTACTATAAGCAACTCTATGCCCATAAAATGGACAACCTGGAAGAGATGGACAAATTCTTAGAAATGCACAACCTGCCAAGACTGACTCAGGAAGAAATAGAAAATATGAATAGACCAATCACAAGCACTGAAATTGAAACTGTGATTAAAAATCTTCCATCAAATAAAGCCCAGGACCAGATGGCTTCACAGGTGAATTCTATCAAACATTTAGAGAAGAGCTAACACCCATCCTTCTCAAACTCTTCCAAACAATATCAGAGGAAGGATCACTCCCAAACTCATTCTATGAGGCCACCATCACCTTGATACCAAAACCAGGCAAGGATGTCACAAAGAAAGAAAACTACAGGCCAATATCACTGATGAACATAGATGCAAAAATCCTCAACAAAATACTAGCAAACAGAATCCAACAGCACATTAAAAGGATCATACACCATGATCAAGTGGGGTTTATTCCAGGAATGCAAGGATTCTTCAATATACGCAAATCAATCAATGTGATACACCATATTAACAAGTTGAAGGAGAAAAACCATATGATCATCTCAATAGATGCAGAGAAAGCTTTCGACAAAATTCAACACCCATTTATGATAAAAACCCTGCAGAAAGTAGGCATAGAGGGAACTTTCCTCAACATAATAAAGGCCATATATGACAAACCCACAGTCAACATTGTCCTCAGTGGTGAAAAACTGAAACCATTTCCACTAAGATCAGGAACAAGACAAGGCTGCCCACTCTCACCACTCTTATTCAACATAGTTTTGGAAGTTTTAGCCACAGCAATCAGAGAAGAAAAGGAAATAAAAGGAATCCAAATTGGAAAAGAAGAAGTAAAGCTGTCACTGTTTGCAGATGACATGATACTATACATAGAGAATCCTAAAGATGCTACCAAAAAACTACTAGAGCTAATCAATGAATTTGGTAAAGTAGCAGGATACAAAATTAATGTACAGAAATCTCTGGCATTCCTGTACACTAATGATGAAAAATCTGAAAATGAAATCAAGAAAACACTCCCATGTACCATTGCAACAAAAAGAATAAAATATCTAGGAATAAACCTACCTAAGGAGACAAAAGACCTGTTTGCAGAAAATTATAAGACACTGATGAAAGAAATTAAAGATGATACAAATAGATGGAGAGATATACCATGCTCCTGGATTGGAAGAATCAATATTGTGAAAATGACTCTACTACCCAAAGCAATCTACAGATTCAATGCAATCCCTATCAAACTACCACTGGCATTTTTCACAGAGCTAGAACAAAAAATTTCAAAATTTGTTTGGAAAAACAAAAGACCCCGAATAGCCAAAGAAATCTTGAGAACGAAAAACGGAGCTGGAGGAATCAGGCTCCCTGACTTCAGACTATACTACAAAGCTACAGTAATCAAGACAGCGTGGTACTGGCATAAAAACAGAAAGATAGATCAGTGGATCAGGATAGAAAGCCCAGAGATAAACCCAAGCACATATGGCCAACTTATCTTTGATAAAGGGGGCAGGAATGTACAGTGGAGAAAGGACAGCCTCTTCAATAAGTGGTGCTGGGAAAACTGGACAGGGACATGTAAAAGTTTGAGATTAGATCATTCCCTAACACCATACACAAAAATAAGCTCAAAATGGATTAAAGACCTAAATGTAAGGCCAGAAACTATCAAACTCTTAGAGGAAAACATAGGTAGAACACTCTATGACATAAATCACAGCAAGATCCTTTTGGACCCACCTCCTAGAGAAATGGAAATAAAAACAAAGATAAACAAATGGGACCTAATGAAACTTCAAAGCTTTTGCACAGCAAAGGAAACCATAAACAAGACCAAAAGACAACCCTCAGAATGGGAGAAAATATTTGCAAATGAAGCAACTGACAAAGGATTAATCTCCAAAATTTATAAACAGCTCATGCAGCTCAATAGCAAAAAAACAAACAACCCAATCCAAAAATGGGCAGAAGACTTAAATAGGCATTTCTCCAAAGAAGATATACAGACTGCCAACAAACACATGAAAGAATGCTCAACATCATTAATCATTAGAGAAATGCAAATCAAAACTACAATGAGATATCATCTCACACCAGTCAGAATGGCCATCATCAAGAAATCTAGAAACAATAAATGCTGGAGAGGGTGTGGAGAAAAGGGAACACTCTTGCACTGCTGGTGGGAATGTGAATTGGTACAGCCGCTATGGAGAACAGTATGGAGGTTCCTTAAAAAACTACAAATAGAACTACCATATGACCCAGCAATCCCACTACTAGGCATATACCCTGAGAAAACCATAATTCAAAAAGAGACATGTACCAAAATGTTCATTGCAGCTCTATTCACAATAGCCCGGAGCTGGAAACAACCTAAGTGTCCATCATCGGATGAATGGATAAAGAAGATGTGGCACATATATACAATGGAATATTACTCAGCCATAAAAAGAAACGAAACTGAGCTATTTGTAATGAGGTGGATAGACCTAGAGTCTGTCATACAGAGTGAAGTAAGTCAGAAAAAGAAAGACAAATACCGTATGCTAACACATATATACAGAATTAAAAAAAAAAAACGTCATGGGCTTCCCTGGTGGTGCAGTGGTTGATAGTCCGCCTGCCCATGCAGGGGACACGGGTTCATGCCCCGGTCCGGGAGGATCCCACATGCTGCGGAGCGGCTGGGCCCGTGAGCCATGGCTGTTGAGCCTGCGCGTCCAGAGCCTGTGCTCCACGACGGGGGAGGCCACAACAGTGAGAGGCCCGCGTACCGCAAAAAAAAAAAAAAAAAAAAAAAAACGTCATGAAGGACCTAGGGGTAAAACGGGAATAAAGACACAGACCTACTTGAGAATGGACTTGTGGATATGGGGAGGGGGAAGGGTAAGCTGTGACAAAGTGAAAGAGAGGCATGGACATATATACACTACCAAACGTAAGGTAAATAGATAGTGGGAAGCAGCCGCAGAGCAAAGGGAGATCAGCTCGGTGCTTTGTGACCGCCTGGAGGGGTGGGATGGGGAGGGTGGGAGGGAGGGAGATGCATGAGGGAAGGGATGTGGGAACAGATGTATATGTATGACTGATTCACTTTGTTATAAAGCAGAAACTAATAAAAAGAAAAAAAAATCCAAAAAAAAAAAAAAAAAAAAAAAGAAACCTGGCCTGCATGTTCCAAAGAAATACAGGAGAGGGAGAAATGTGATCCCACTCCATCGTGCTTCTGGGAGGCAGTCCCTCTTGCATTCTCAGGGCAGGAGTTTCCATTACATGTACGGTAGAGTCCTGATAAAACATATGTCAGATTTCTTTATGAGGCTCCAGCATTGTGAGTTCAGGACACATGCAGGTGCCCAGGTCAGAGATCTGTGCCTTTTCCTGCACAGTTTTACTATAGAAGTTCAGTAGGTACGTCTTAGGGCTCTGGAATCCCAGGTCTCCTCACCACACTTACATTTTACCCTGTAAAAGTACAATTTGGAACCACAGATAACAAGTAAATGAGATTATGATGTTAGCTTTCTCCAGAGATAACAGCAGTCCAGGTCATAAAACTACCATATGGCAGATTTGGCAGTCTTTGCTGAGCGCCATGGATTAATTATCACATAGACAGACTCCGGTCCCCATTTGCAAGCGCCTTGGGCCCCTGTGGCAGGGACTGGCAACCCGGTGAAGGCGAGAGCTTGTATTATGTTTGGCAGGGACGCGATGTGACCTTACTGTGGCCAGTTCTGTCATCTCTTAACATTTCGCTCATGATTAAGTTTATCATTTCAAACAAACACAAAATGTCAGGTCTCTGGGTCTATTTAATGTAGAGAGCCAAAATAGACCTCTTTGATTTAAAGGGGTCCAGGCCAAGGGAACGATCTGATTAGCTCTCCCATCTGACTTTTATTAGAGCTATCAGATAATACAGTGAGGGCAAAACCCTTGTTCCAATTGGCTGATGGCCACAAACCAGACCCACAGGGTACCCCACCATGTTTCCCTTGACATCTCCAGGTTACTAACTCAAAGCAATGGTTGCTGGGTTGATCCTCCTGAAATTTCACCTCTCAGCCTGGCACCTACTGGACCTGAATCACTTCTGTTCACCTACTGGACCTGAATGACTTCTGTTCATATCTATTCTGGTTCTCCATCAGTTGAGGATACCTGCACCTCCTGGACTTTCTGTCTGTTCCAACTCTCACTGATAAGGACAAATCAGAGGGCTTATCAACCTCTCCCCATCTGGGGCTTCAGCTAATATTCCATTCTCTCAACAGATGCCTTGATACCATTTGACACTGGACGCGGAGTGTCTGATGGTTTATTTCTCAAGCACTTCTTCACTTAACTGGACACCACCAAGTGGAAGGGAGGAGGGGGAAATGCTCTGCATCAGCTTAGTTCTAAGGATGTTGCTGTAGAGATGTAACCGGTTGAGATCTGTACTCAAGGAGCTGGACACTTCCATCAGCTCTGCTTTCGTCCTGATCTCTGGTTTGTTTTATGATTATACCAGTCAATGTCACAATAACTACAGAATTCAGGCGACGATTTTTTTTTTTCCAACTGGAGCAGAAGTTAGAGCCTCAGACTGCTCTGAGCTCATTCATTTGTTTATTTATTCAATAAACATTAAAATGCCTGCTCCGGCCCCTATCCCCTCATCAGATCATTATGAGGATCACCCTCTCTCTCTCTGTCCTACAGCCAAATGGGCTTTCTGAGTGTTTCAGATACGCCGAGGTCCCTCCCTCAGAGACTTCTGTCATGTCTCCTCATTCAGTGCCCTCCTTTTCCGTTTTATCTGACCACCACTTGCCTACTTTTATTCATCTTTCACATCTCTACTCAAGTGTCACTTTCTCAGAAAACAAACTGGGAAACTCCATGGTATCCCTTCACAACTAGAAGAAGAAGCAAATAACAAGGAACAATGATCACAGTTATAATTAATAAATTAATCGTGATGAATTTTTTAATATCCACCTTCCTTGCTAGCATGTACACTCCATGAAAGCTATGACTGTTTTTTTTAATAGATCTTTATTGGAGTATAATTGCTTCACAATGCTGTGTTAGTTTCCGCTGCACAACAAAGTAAATCAGCCATACGTACACATATATCCCCATATCCCCTCCCTCTTGAGCCTCCGTCACACCCTCCCTATCCCACCCCTCTATGTCATTGCAAAGCAGGGAGCTGATCTCCCTGTGCAATGCTGCTGCTTCCCACCAGCCAACTATTTCACATTTGGTAGTGTATATATGTCAATGCTACTCTCACTTCACCCCAGCTTCCCCCTCTCACCCCAAGTCCTCAAGTCCATTCTCTATGTCTACCTCTTTATTCCTGCCCTGCAACTAGGTTCATCAGTACCATTTTTTTTTAAAGATTCCATATATATGTGTTAGCATACGGTATTTGTTTTTCTCTTTCTGACTTAATTTACTCTGTATGACAGACTCTGGGTCCATCCGCCTCACTACAAATAACTCAATTTGGTTTCTTTTTATGGCTGAGTAATATTCCATTGTATATATGTGCCACATCTTCTTTATGTGACTCTATTTTGATCAGTGCTGATCCTCATTGCCTGCCCCGGTGTCGTACATGAAGCGGTGCTCAATAAATACTTGTTTATTGATAAATTGAGTATTTACATGTGTTGCCCAGAGGGCTGCTCTTGAGATGATAAATGAAATGGTCCCAGAGGAGCCCACAGGTAAGGTGTGAAGGGTAAACAAAGGATGGAAAAGCAGTGTGATACCTGTTATAATACAGTACAGGTCTTGCAATGGGTAAAATGTTGGTATTAAAATATGTGGGTTTTCAGTGTCTTTCACGACATTTCTATACCCCCGCAAACACTTTCAAGGAGATGGTAGATACAGCCTAGAATTTTTTTTTTAAAGCCAGTTTTCAATTCATTGAACTTGTAGAAAAAATAATACCATGAAAGCCAAAGTGCTTTTGATTTTCAAGAACCAGGCTTTTTTTTCAGGGGAAATAAAGAGGTTTTATCAGAATTCTAAATATCAATGTTAGAAATTAGAAGACTAGATAAACACTATGTTTCATAAATAAACAGAAAAATAGGGGCAGATATATGATGATGTATTATTCTTATTCCAACTTGAGAAGGAAACTAAAAAAAAAAAAGTAAAATGGTTGGGAGAAGAGTTTTGGAAAACAAAAAAGCCATTGGTGGGTATCCAAGAAAAAGCTCTTGCCTTTGTCCCCACATAAGAAACAGCCTTTGATGGGAGACATGGGATGTGAGACAAATGTCCAGATAGGTTTGGGAAAATTCTGGGTCAAGAGGATTTGTAACTCACTTCCTCTGGCACAGCCCAGTCAGCCTGTAAGCCTCTTAGAGAAGGCTCTGTCCCATTCAGCACAGAGAAACACGGTGCCAAAGAAATGTGGCATCCAAACAGTCTACTATCAAGGGCTAAGGGACATCTCTAGATGCAGACATCTAAGGACAGTGTCATAGAATACTGACTGTGCCAGCCAAGAGTTCCTGGGTTCCCAGTTGCAGAGGGTACATGCTAAGATGCAGAGAATGGACAAAAAATGCAGGGATGCCAGACATGAGAAGGAGATTCCAGAACATGATCCCCAAACACCAGATGGAATAACCTATCCACAGTCGAGGTCAGTGGGGCCATAGGGTGGTGTGACCCTGAAAGTTCCTCCCTTAATGCCAGGATGACCTTCTCATCATACTGCAATGCTCCAAAAATGACAGAACCAAGAGGGGAGGGTGATGGGTACAGAATCTTGAATATTACTTAGATTTAATTTGGAAGTGATGGAGGTGATGAGATGAAGAGTTTCTAGCTATAAATAACGGCCCTTGAGTTAAAATTTTCTTTTAGCTGTAAGAAAATAAATCTACATTTTTGCAGCCCAGAGTCTATGACCGTCAACACTTGCACCTGTTACAAGTTGCTGTAAGAGCTAAAAAAAGGAATAACTAGGTCTGTCCATGGGTGAATAGAAAGAAGATATTTGAGTTGGGTCAAGAAACATAATTAAGGGCCTCCCTGGTGGCGCAGTGGTTGAGAGTCCGCCTGCCGATGCAGGGGATACGGGTTCGTGCCCCGGTCTGGGAGGATCCCATATGCCGCGGAGCGGCTGGGCCCGTGAGCCATGGCCGCTGGGCCTGCGCATCCGGAGCCTGTGCTCCGCAACGGGGGAGGCCACAACAGTGAGAGGCCCGCATACCGCAAAAAAAAAAAAAAAAAAAAAAAAAGAAACATAATTAAGAGTGCGCCAACTGAAGGTGGTGGGAAAGTAGAGAGAAGAGCAGGTGAAAAGAAGAATGAAAGAGCCCGGCCCAATCAGCGAAAAGGAAGGGGATCAGAGTGGCCAAAGCACAAGGCTTTCCAAAAGGATGAGGCTAAGCTGAGCAATGTGGACTCCATTTGCAGCCTTTGAAAACAGACATTTTTACAATGGAGAATAAAGTCGGAGTCTTCTGTAATAATAGAGAAAGCAGAGCAACTTCTCTAAAGAATAGTTTGGCTTTATCTCTCAAGGTTTAAAAGCACATGGCCTTAACCAAGAAATTCTACTTCTAGAAATTTGAATCAGAAGTGTTTGCTTGCCCATGTTCACAAAGCTGTGTGTACTTAAAAATTATTATTGGAACAGTGTTTAAAACAGGAAAAAAAGAAGTAAATAGTCTAAATGTTCGTTTTAGGGGACTGATAGTGTAAAGAGTGAAATATTATATAGAGGTTAAAAGGATTAAGAGTCATTACTATTCTCTGAAGTTGAAAGATCTCCAAGGTATAATTAAGCTGCAGCTTCATCCCTTTAATAACTTATGTCCTGAAGCAGTTTATTTAACCTCTTTGTGCCTCTGTTTCCTCATGTGTAAAACAGGGAGAGGAATATGGACCTCTCATGAGGATTAAATGAGTGGATACATATAAAGGGCTTAAAACAATGTCTAATGCATATTAAATACAATATGTATGCATGATTGTTATTATGTATTAAGATAGAAAAATGACATAGTACAATATGCATTGTGTCATCCCACCTGTGTAAAAAAAATACTTGCATGAAAGTTACATAACAAATATTTATAATATCTTTCTGAAAGAAGATACAAGAAACTGTTGGCAGGTGATATATCTAGAAGTTGTTAACAGAGGCTAAAGACTGGCCGGAAAAGGGGCCATTTTATCATTTTATTCCCATCTGTACTGTTTTTAATTTAAAACAAAGTGCTTGCATTATTTGTAAAGTGACCCCCAAAAAGCCAATACCAAAATTAATGATAATGTTTGAAACATTTATTTACTAAATCACTTTGAGACTGATCTACATGAATTCAACAAATAAAATATTTGATGGAAAATTGTAGTGAGCAATGCAATATACAGGTCATGATGCTGTGACAGGTTTGTAAATTCTCAAACTCAGAGAAAACGACCATGGCCCCGTTTCCCAGACTGCCACTTTTAAGGTGGAAATGGCTTCCAATTATTATTACTAACATTATTAAGTATTATTAAATATTATTCTTATCATTTTAGTTCTGCAACTTACTAGCATAGCGAGCTTGGCAGGTTTTATAACGTCTTTGGCCTCTTTTTCTTCATTTGAGTGTAATAATTGTTCTTACATCAGGACAGCAGTGAGGATTAAATGAGACAATGCATGTTAAGCACTTTGCACTAGCACATAGTAAGGGCGCTAAAGTGCATGGTAATAATAGTAACTTTACCCTCATCATCTTATATTAACCACACTCAGGGGCATTTTCCCCTGCTAAGACCATTCTCCTGAACCCCATGCAAAGGAAGAACTGATTCAAAGAAAAGCTTCTGAACAATTTGAGCTTCTTTCTTACAGACACCATTCTCTACATCCGCAGATGAACCCTTCTGGATAGTGGGCAATGGAGAAGACTGGTGTAAAAAGGAAGAGTCCATAAAAAACTGACTTACTGTTTTCCAGGTATTTTGAAGCTCTGGAACCCTGGCAAATCAATATGCTTGGGTAAAATGAATTTCCAATTCTCAACAAAAACCAAACCAAAACCAAACCAAACAATAACAATTGCTTTCTCTGCTCTGAAAGAATGCCCCACATCCCTGTCTTTGGATAAGATGATATCATCAAGACACCATCATTCAATGCCAATTTATGAGAATCAGCAATGCAAAGTAGAAAATTAAGTCATGGTGGGGATGTAGGACAGGGGTATAATTAACACTGACAGGTGCTTGGATTTTTTAAAACCAACATCAGGAAAACCACACAACTACAGTGTAATGTAAAACATTCTCCTGAGCTGGCAGGGAAGTGGACTGTGCAACCCACAGGGTCTCCGTTCCAACTCTAATTGCTGTTATTCTCTGGGATGTGATATCTTACTCAGAAACAATAGCTTGTCTAATTGACTGAGCTTGGGAGGAGGTCTGCTACCCCTCGCAGAAAACTGAACAGCGAGCACAGTAAATGAGTAATGCGGTGAAATTAAGGAAGGACAGTTCAGACAGTGAGATCAGTTAGGTTGTGAACCATCATACAAGCGGAGGCCCAGAAGCTTCTTCACTTGAAATACTGAAGACTAGAAAGGTGACATAGAGAACATCTTCTGAGGAATTACCTTTTATTTGCAAGATCGGATGGTCCATTTTCTTTTTCAAAAATAATGTGAAATAATTGCTCACCTTTATAATGTGTCTTTCATTTAAGGAGCTTAAACTATATTCACATATAGCATGTTTGTATCTCTGGTCATCATGACAAAATGGTTTATTGTAATCTCAAATTTTCAGATGTGGAAGTTAGGACAAAAGTGATCTATTATCTCCAACATACCAGATGTATTATCATACAGAAAATGAAATATAATATAGGAAGGATCCTATATGAGAAATAATGAGTCTAGTACAAAACTCTTATGTCCCCAAACATATATGAGGAATATTCAGTGTAAACAACACAGCATAGCTATTTTGATTCAAACCTTCTGCTGGCATGTACCTGGACAAAAGAGAAAACATCTTTTCTCTGAAAGTCATTTTGTTAGAGAGTATTTGCTTATACAGTTTGAATATACTTAATCTATAAGTCTGACTGCAAAGTCAGAATGCAGCTTGAAAGCAAAGGACCGAGAGCCAGGAGAGCCTGCTTCTTCCCGGCAAGGCATGTGATTTTTTTAGTCAGGTCACTACGTGTCTCTGGAGTGACACTTCCTTTATGTTTCCACCGCCAAGGACTCCTTTCTTTCTCTCCCATCCCAGAAGAGCCACCCTTCTCTGTCACACTTCATCTCCTACATCATGGACCTATTGTTTCTCACCCCTTATTTTATGATTATTGCTATTTGCTCATCACCTGCCCATCAACTTTTGATTAGGAGATAAATATTATTAGTACACCCAAGTGAACCAACAACCTGATCTGTTGAATTACTCTGGGTTAAGCATCCATTAATCCTCTAGAACGTTACAATCAGTCCATGCCTCTCTGTTCCTCCCTATCAGGGCTTCTACAGGTCCAGGGGCCCCAAGCTGGGAGTACTAGACAAGGTTCCTCAAACTCCAATGAACGAAGAAGGGATGATTAAGGACAGGGTATACCTGAGAGCCTCCTCTTTCAAGAACTCCATTCCACCACAGCTGCCAAGTGGGTGCCCAGGCTTAGGGTTGAGAGACCTTCCAACTTTTAGTTAGAAACTGGGATTTTTATGTGAAGCTCATGATGTTTAAATATCGGCTACCCCTGTATTCATCACCTCTAAGATGCCATCATTTTAGATGCATCTTAATTTCTCAGAAGTTAAATATTTTTCAAGTGCTTTCTAGAATCAGTGAAGTATAGTAGGTTTATGTTTTTTTCAACAGTCTATAATTTTTGCTTTACAAAATTTTAACTTATATGTAAAAGGATCATGGGACTGAGTTGAGCCACTGGCCAGCAGTTTTGCTTTCTTAATTCTTGCCTAGTCCACACATGCTCCAATAGCCTTTCCAGCTCTAATATTTGATTATTTTACTCAGTCAACAACATTGAAATAATAATAAACAGAAACCTTTTAAAATATAATCTTCTCCCGGAAAACCAGTATTAGAACAAATTAACTAAGCACTTTGTAAGTCCTCGGTAAGACATATCAAACACACCCCCCTTTAAATAAACCCATATAGAACTAAACGAGAGTTGGTTCCAATTTGGTTCACTGACATATTATGCGTCCTATAAAATTAAGAATTTATTTACGTTACTCAGTTAAACTTTATATTCTGAAACCATGATTTGTGTTTTCAGGGCTTCAACATTTTCCTAGCACTTCGCAGCACGTCTACCTCCCAGACTCCTGGCGCATGTTGCCTCACAGGCCCTACACAAAGCACTGGTCTATTTCACCCTTCAGGTTAGGACCTACTCTGTGTCAGGTGCCAGGGGATTGTATGTGTTTTCATTTCATCCTCACACAGCACTCTGAGGTAGGTGTCGAGCAGCTCTCATAGTTAGATGGACACTGACTCTTAAGGAAGTTAGAAGACTTGGCCTGAGTCACAGCTGATAACATTTGGCCCTTCCTCATTCCTCTGGCCATCGCCGTGCTCTCTGTGCCCTGGAAAACGAAGCAGTACTCCCTAGCACAAAGAGTTCTTCTTCCCAAAGCTTCTGCTTGAGTTTGGCCAATGGAGAACATCAATAGGAAGTTAGAAGGAAGGAGGAGAGAGCGATCTCAGTATAGTTTCCCTCAGGCTCCCTTCCTGAGTGGTCATAACAAGCTGATGGGGACCCCCCTGTTATGAGGTGGTCCTCTCCACATAGCCCTCTGTCCTCTGAGTCTGGTCATCTGTCCTTTCTCTTGCCTCTCCAGGCACAGGAGTTATAGCCCTCAGGTTCTCCACTATTCCTGGACGTTTCCCTGTAACCTGCCCACAGCTTTGTAAATAGCCTCTTTATTAACTCTCTTAAAAAATATGCATTTTGGGGCTTCCCTGGTGGCGCAGTGATTGAGAGTCCGCCTGCCAATGCAGGGGACACAGGTTCGTGCCCCGGTCCGGGAGGATCCCACATGCCGCGGAGCAGCTGGGCCCGCAGGCCATGGCCTCTGAGCCTGTGCGTCCGGAGCCTGTGCTCCGCAACGGGAGAGGCCACAAGAGTGGGAGGCCCACGTACCGCAAAAAAAAAAAAAAAAAATGTAAAAAATATGCATATTGTAGGTGCCAGGCTGAGAAAGTTCCAAGGACCAATCAGAGACTCAAATTTAGGTCCCAACAATGCAGAATCAAGAATTCTTTTCACCAAACCACAGAACTTCTCAAATATCTCCTTAAAAAGACTCTGAGTATGTGGTATCACACTGGTCTGTTTTTAAAAGGGGGAAAAATAATTTAAAACAGTTGATAGTTGCTTCCTGTGGCATAACATCAAATACCATTTCTTTGAGAATCACCTAGCACCTTTGAACTATTTAGAAAAAAAATGTTATGTAAATCCAAGGTATTAATAGTATATCATTTTTGCCCAGTGATAAAAGTGTCAGTGACACAAGGCTACTATAGGATAAAACCATTTCAGCAGGAGAAAATCTTTAGGAAACAGATTCTACTACAAAGGAATTCACTTTGTATAAAAAGTATAGGTTTGTTGAATTCAAAAAGGTGTCAGAAGATTTACTAATGCAAGGAAGCACACAAGATTATCTGTACTTTGAGAATGGAATGTTTCATTTCCTATGGCATTAGTCAATGGTATCATTAATTGCACAGGTGGTCACCTGGAACTGCTTCAGGCATACCTCAATATCTGGTTCCAATAGACATTATAAAATAAGTTTCCTTAATGCCGATAATATTCCTCTTCTATTGCTTTTTATTCATATAGCTTCAATTCATATACTAACTAGCTCACCAAGCAATTCTGGGTTCCAGTTTATTTTTCTGAAAACTAATGATAATATAAGAAGTAAAACAACAAGGTTTTTTTTTTTTTTTTTTTTTTTTTTTTGCAGTACGCGGGCCTCTCACTGTTGTGGCCTCTCCTGCTGTGGAGCACAGGCTCCGGACATGCAGGCTCAGCGGCCATGGCTCACGGGCCCAGCCGCTCCACGGCATGTGGGATCTTCCCAGACCGGGGCACAAACCCACGTCCCCTGCATCGGCAGGAGGACTCCCAACCACTGCGCCACCAGGGAAGCCCAACAACAAGTTTTTTTTTTTGTTTTTTTTTTTTTTTCTTTTTTGCGGTATGCGGGCCTCTCACTGTTGTGGCCTCTCCCGTTGCGGAGCACAGGCTCCGGACGCGCAGGCCCAGCGGCCATGGCTCACGGGCCCAGCCGCTCCGCGGCATATGGGATCCTCCCAGACCGGGGCACGAACCCGTATCCCCTGCATCGGCAGGCGGACTCTCAACCACTGCGCCACCAGGGAGGCCCCAACAAGTATTTTTAATGAACACTTACTATGTTCTGTTTTCCCTCTTTTAAAAATGGCCCATGGTAAGCCATCTGTATGCATTGTCGTATTTAATATTTACATCATAGAATCATACTAGTATCATTATCCCCAAGTTACAGATGAGAAAACTGAGAGCCAGTGTGTTTATCTTGGTCAAGGTCAGACAGCTCAGAGATAACAGAACTGAGACATCAATCTACTGCAAAGCCAGCACTCTTAAGCGTTTTCCAGAGGTACAAAGTCAAATGCAACCTAAGACCAGGTAGGTACATAGAACTGATGGTGCCAGCTGGGAGCAGAACAGGGAGGGTTATAAAATTGGAAAGTAGATGCCTCACCTAAAGGGACAGTCACTGTTCAGCTCCAGCTGATCAATCATTTCCGTAAGAAATGAGGACACAGTGTAGCCATGTCTTTGAAAGTTTTTCAAGAGAAGTGGAAATCCTGAATTTTTATATATGAATCTCCTAATTTTTAAATGCAGGTTATCACCCAGTAAAAATAGTTTTGGTGTTCAAACTAAGCTCATGGACCACAGGTCTGTGGTTTGCGCTTCTGTCTTAGCTCCTTGGTAAACAGAGAAGGCTCATTTCTACAATCCTTCGAACCTCACCAAGGCCCTGGAGTTAGTTACAGCAAAGATGACCAACCCATCTTCGTTTGCCGGGGACTTTCCTGGTTTCAGAACTGTAAGTCCAAGGCCCCGGGAAACCCCAGCCCCAGGCAAAGTGGGATGAATGGTCACCTAGTTAAAGCAGAGAATTGGCTTCTGGCATTTACAAAACTCCAGAAGGTCAAATAACCTGACCTTTAGAATGTGTCCTTTCGGGGGAATTTCACTCTCCTTGGAGGTGCTAATTTGCTAAAGCTTTTGGTCTCCACTTCAAAAATTAAACTGCCCATGAAGCCAGGATGTAACATTCCCTGGGACAGCCCCCCAAAGCGAGTTTCCGAGAAACTCTCTCAGTGAGGAGGGGAGGGCACCAGAAGGCAGGCGGACATCCCGAGAAAGCTTCTGCTTGTTGTTTGTCAGAGAATCCTAATTCGAATCCAAATGGGAGCTCGCCATTATCGGGGACTCACACAGCTCCAGGTAAACAGCTAATGAGCAGGCTGCCAGTTCCATTTTTATCAAGAGCCCTCCGAGACTCAACCGTGCCATTTCATAAAATATGCAGATGATGGTGCGGGGAGAGGAGCAAAGGCTTTGAAAATGATTCACACAACCTAAAAATGATGTTGAAAAGGGAGGAATTAAATATTCACAAAGTGAGAGAAATTAAGGCATATTAACTGTTAGAATGTGGAAATGAAATGAGTAGCATGTACAGAGTTGATGAGAACTGCATGATTACAGATCTGTCAAAAGTTTCTAATTCTGACACCGCGCGATGCGGAGGTGCTAGTTGGCTGGTAAGGGCAAAATATTAGGTATGGGACAAGCCGCACGACGCTGACAGATCAGAGTCAAAGGGAGGAAGACACAGCAGTGATTAACATCAGGCTCCGCTCTGCGCTGAGGGTGAACTCCACGTTCGCAAAATGAATACTAATTATGAGCACAGAACAGACTTTAAGTTGGCCAGACGCTGATGCTGAATGTGGCTATTAGGTCTGTAATGAGGAAGGCACAAGAAGGCCTGAAGGCCAGAGAGGCTAAATTCAGTGAGGTCATCCCACCCTCCACTTTTAGGGGATGGGAAGCCAAGTTGTGGCCCATCCAAACTAGAATTAGCAGTAATTATTATATAATATGTAATGATGGGATTTAAATGGCTAACACATTTTCTCTGCTGAGATCATTTAGACATGATTCATACAAATGATTAAATTAATAGATCTTCCTCTTTTCAGTCTGCCAGGCAGCTTAAACTAGATTTTTCAACACAGACTGATCCTAGTGAAATCATATGAATAGAGAGATTTACGGAAATTGCAGGAGGAATTGGTTCCATGTATAAGGGCACACTAGGGTTTAGAGAAATTCACAAATTCACCTAAAGGATGAACACAACTCTTGGCCCTTTCTCCTTTTTTTTATCTACCTATATTTTTAAAGGAGGTTTTAGAGGTAAAGATATAAAATCACCCTCCTCAAAAATAAAGAGATACAACACCAAAGGCGAAACAAGTATTTATAGAGTTGCTTTCTTTACATCTAAAATGCAGCCGCTTTTCAAAGAAAACAAATGATGTATGTAAAAATAGATTTTAAATAATAACACGGAGCTGATTCAGAGAATTTTAAAATTTAATGCCAATGGAAAACAGTTTAAAAGATGATAGTATTTGCATATCAGGTATTCATGATTTCAATGCAGCATAGAAATTTCCAAGACAAAGTCAAGAAAAGATAAACAAATTGCAAACAAAAAGAAAAGCTTAGAGTCATCTTTAATAAAGCATTTCTCTGCTAATATTCCTCCTTAAATCCCATCATTGTCATTGGATTTGGGTTTTTTTCCTCCTGCAGAAGTATAAAGCAGTTATTAGGGACCTGAGGAACTGCCAGAGACCCACCATGTTTTCTGAGTGGACGGTTTTCTAGTCCCATCAGCTGCACAACATACGAGCAAATTAACAGGCACTTGGGGAGGAAGCCCACAGTGTGAGGCTCAGGCATGTAATAATTAACATAGCCTTGCTACCTCCGTGGCATCTTGGGATGAAAATATTAATCATTCACAGCTGTGATCGCCTCAAAATCTATTTTATGGCTTTGACACATCCATGAATAATGCCACTTACTATAATGTGCAGAATATCAGAAAGAATATTTTTACAGCATGGCTGTTCTTCTGTAATACACTGTCAAAAGCCTGGTTCCTGCAGCATCTACGGAAAACAGAACATAACACAAACCTAATTCTATACTATACTTTACTGAGCACCTACTATGCACCAGAAATTCCATGTATTTTTTGCTCACGCCTTACAATGGCACTATGAAGGCAGTGCTGTTATTATCTCCATTTTATAAATGAAGACATGGAAGGCTGAGAGGTGAAGGTCAAACTGTCCAAGAAATAAAGGCAGGATATGAATCTCAGTCTGCTTTGGTCCAAAGCCCATGCTCTTCTGACAGCATGAAATTCAAAGGGTACTCTAAATATTACTGTGACATTGGTTTCCACAGAACCCTCACCTTCCTTGGTCTCTGGGAGAATCACCTCGGTAATTAATTCATTTATAGAATTATTCAGAATGTTTTCTCCACTGCTTCATCACTTTCATCACCCTTCTTTTTTATATTTCCTACCCTTGATATGAGCACTTAGCTCAAGTTCACACCCTTGCCAATTCATTCTCCACACTGCAGTCAGAGGGAGTTTCCCAATGTAAATCTAGTTGGGGGGCTTCCCTGCCTAAAATCGTCACTTCACTTAGGATAAAAGTGGACAATACATTGCCTACAACATCCCAGGTGACCTTGAACATCCTTTGCGCCACCCTCCCCCACCAGCTTCATCTCCTGTATCCCCCTTTTGAGATCTTTTACTAACATCCAGAAAAGAGGAGGTCTCTGCGTTCCTCAAAGCCATCAATCTCATCCCATCTCAAGCCCTTCCATATGACTAAGATGTTTCTGGCCATAACACTGCTTTTCTAACACTACTGTCCCCAGTCCCGTATGTTGGCTAATTCTTTCTCATTCTTTGGATCTTCCTTCACTTAAATTTCACATTCTCAGAATTGACCCCCCTAACTCCTTAGTCTACTTTGAGTTTTCTAGATGCTCTCAAACTCTACCCATGTTCTCCCTGGCAGTTGTCACTATCATAAGTAAACTGTTCTTTGTGTGATTGTTTGTGGCATAACATCTGGCCCCCACGAGAGATTTTTTTTTTTTTTTTTGCGGTACGCAGGCCTCTCACTGCTGTGGCGTCTCCCGTTGCGGAGCACAGGCTCCGGACGCGCAGGCCCAGCGGCCACGGCCCACGGGCCCAGCCGCTCCGCGGCACGTGGGATCCTCCCAGACCAGGGCATGAACCCACGTCCCCTGCATCGGCAGGCGGACTCTCAACCACTGCGCCACCAAGGAAGCCCCCCATGAGAGATTTTAAACTCCATGATAGCAGAGGCTATGATTTCAGGGTCAGGCACATAGCTGGTGCTCAGTAACTGTGTGTTGACAGAAGGAAGGAATGAAGGAAAGACTGAATGAAGCATTTTCATTTTCAGCCAGGATCCTTTCCTCCTGCACTTTCTCCATTGTCTAAATTCAACAGGGAAGGCTTTCCTTGCTGACATTCACACTCTTGGCAACAGCCAGGAGTGACTGCATCAGGAGCACTGTTGTTTTGTCAGGAGGGGGAGGCTACATTCACGCCCTTGGAGAATCTTCAGGCTGCAGGAGCACGGACTCCCCCCAGGCTCCCGGAACTTCTGCAGCACACCTGTCTCAGGTAGTTGTAATATTGTGCCATAATTGCTTGTTTGCACGGTGGGCTCCCTCCCTCTTAGACTATGAACTCCCCAGGGCAAGAACTCACATGGTATCTGTATCCCTTCAGCATCCAGCACAGGGCCTGAGCACACAAGGTGCTCAGTAAATGACTGTTGAAAAACGATTTCATTAGGGAATGACTCAGTGAGTAATCGAACAAGTAACTAGGGGAATTAGTAAATTAGGGAGTTAATAATAAAATAAGTGAAAGTGAACGTGAAAACAATTATTCACCCAAGTGTTTCTTAAGGTGTAATGCCCATCCCATTGGTGAGACACAGAAAATTTTGAGGAATACACAACTTTTTAATTTTAGTTGCTAAGGAATGACAAAATAGATGTTAGAAAAAAATTAATTTGCACATTCTTTATAACACTGATATTATTACTTAGGACAATTCGAGTTAAATAAAAATATTAAGTGAATATAATATTAGTATTACCAAAAGTTACTTGGATATGGCAATAATGATGAAATTGGTATTATAAATGAGTGAGCCTTGGGCACATATGGTTTGAAAATGAGTGGGGGAAAAATGCCCTAAGATTTCATGAGCTTTTACTATGTACCAGGCACTGTTTTAAGTGCTTGATCTATATAAACTTGTAGAATCTTCATAATAGGAGTGAAAACCATCCCATTTTACAGTCTCTTCTCACTCTATGATTCTCTCAGAAAGAGTTTCACACCCTTTCCCAGGCAACAGGGTCATGACTGCTCCAGACCCAACCAACTCTCCTTCCCTTTCCAAATCGTTTTCTCATACTTCTTTCTCTGCCTGAAACGCTGTCCCTAATGCCCTTTGTGCGAATCCTAAATCTGAGTTCGGACTCGGCTCCTTGGGAGCTGGGGCCACCGGATAACCTTCCTGCTCTATATCCTCCTTTCCTTCAGGAGTCAAGTGGAGGCAATAACAGCCCACCTCCTCGGGCTGCTGTGAGGAGTAAGTGGGATGAAGGTATTGCAAGCTAGCGAAGTGCCGTTAACGGGCACATGTTATTAACCCTCAGCATGTGGAGGCTTTTATCCTGCAGTGGGTTGAGCTCAATCCATATACTCAGGAGTGCAAATAATACATTTATTTTCCTAACCCTAAATTTAATTTCATTTTCAAGCCCTGTTCCGCCAGGTGGTAGGAACGTAATTGATTCAGGGTCTCTCACTTCCTCCCTTTCTTTGAGGTTGAATCTTAAATTCCAGAGATGGAGTTTCCGGTCACTGGCCACGGTTACTTATCTGTATGGATACGCGATTATATGTCCTCATTTATCTTGGTCATGAGAGTTAAAGGTGCCTCTTCTCACCACAACACACAAAGCCCCAACAGCGATCCTTGCAGCTTCCAGGCCATGTCTGAACTCTGATTCTCCCCACTCTGCACTATGGTAAGGGAAGGCTGGGCACTGCATTAGACCATCTGCCTATCATCCTGCATCAGTCCGGACGTAGTCGCAGAGAGTATTTGTACACTGAGGCACTTAACGATTGCTGGAAGGATTGCAGTGTCACCTTCTAGGTGTGACTTCTGAAACCACACTGCAGAGCTGACTTGCCAGGGAGCTGCAACCTCTGCAAACATCAGAAATATGAAGAATCAGGAAGCCGCCCCTGGAACTGTTGGCTTCAGGACCACTTACTGATCCAGGATGAATCCATGACAGCTGGCTCCAGAGCCATGCCTGCCATATTTGCACTGGCAATAACACAGATGCTCCACACTCTGCCTCTCGATACCCACAAAGCCAGCAGCTGGGTACTAGGACTGCTTTTAATGCTGCTATGGAAACCCCAATCTTCCATGACTATGCACTGCAGAAGAAACCACAGAAGTGCCTTCAACCTCACCCCCGCCTTCTACTTCTTAGGAAGGTGCAAGGTGGGGCAAGGATGAGGAAGGAAGGAAGAACTTGAAGACAACTACCAAGGAGCTTCTAAGATACCTGGCACCTAAGGTCTCTTTCCAGCCTTTGTAGGCTCTGTACAAATTCTGGGTTCACAAATTTTGTCATGCAAGCCCTTTCCGATGCTTTATCCTCTCAATGTTCTCTTCACAACCACTCTGCTGGCATTATTATCTCCCCATTTTACAGGTGAGGGAACTGAGGCTGACATGAATAAAGTATTTTAATGCCACACAGCTGCAGGGAGACAGTCAGGTTTGTTGATTATAAAACTTATTCAACTTGGATTACTGATACAAAATTAGATTAAAAAGTGAATATCTATTTAGAATAAAAAATCAGGACAAATTATAAATTTTAAAAAGCTAACAAACCACAAAATCACGAAATCTGGGCAAATAATATTTTATTAACTGCCTGACATCTCTAAAATACTTTTCTTACATTTTTTTTTTTGCTTCATGCTCTTTGATTATCTCATCAAGACAAAGACTTTTATAAAACATTTTTCTATAGAGAAAATAGAAAAATTACTTAGTTTTTTCCCTTAGCATGGCTGATCAAAATCTTTTCTATTATTGGTAGTTTACAAATATTTATGCAAGCTTTACAACTCATTATTGGTAATATCCTATAAATTTTTAGGATAACTGTCAAATTTGGGAAAGTTTCTTCCCTAGGTGAACTATAGAATTTTAGAGAAATTTCAAGTGTTTTGTGTAGTGACTAATCTTAAATTCTTTGAATTAAGGACTCCCGGTTACCGGTTTGTTACTGATGTTCTTACTTAATGGTGTATTCTGAGTTTTATGTTATCTCATCTATGCTAGAATGTTGTGCCAAGTCAGCAAGAAATTTAAACAGTGAAATTAAGATAATTTTTTAAATGTCCATTAAAAATAATATACAGTGCATCTATAATTATGTATGTTGTATTAATGAGTATACTCCTGAAAGAACAGAACTTCCAACTGGACGAAGTGTTGATAAGAGTCAAATCCTCCACTAGTGTACATAGCTGGTATTCAGAAGCATACTCCACAGACTAGCTTCTGACTCCTTATATGCTAAACCATGTTTCTCTTCTACTGCCCACTGGTGGCGCAGACACTGCCACTGACTTTGCACCTCCCCACCATAGCACTGGGTTTATTGGCACAGTGGTTATAGGAGTGTTCCTAGAAGTCACTCCTACACCAGGACACCGGCTGTACCTTAACCATAAATAAAAGTGACAGAGGAGGACATAAAGATATTACATTAAGCACTCAATAAATCAATCATCTCATATTTCCTATAGCCAGACCTTAAAATGACAATGGCCATTCTAATGCCACCTAATTCAAAGGGAAGTAAGAGTGGGAAAAGACGGCATCTTAACTAACTGTGTTTGAAACACTTTACTTTCACAGATGTTAATAGATACATATCACCATGGCAACACACTGGAAGGACCCCTCCCAGGGCCTGAAATGTGCGAGTCTCTGAGGGTTAAGCATGCTTGGCCTCAAGGTATATCCATGCAGCCAGAAACCCAAATCTAGAACTTCTAACTCTGCAACAGGGCCTCTTTCCATGATGCCTGAAGACCTCCCTGTTCCAAGAAGCGTCTGCACAGGCTGGGGACATCTGTTTGCTTTATATTAGCCACAATTAATAATCAGAAGCAGAGACACAGCCACTTAACGTATATCAACCACTCTTCTGGGAGTAAGCTGTCATCCTCCAGGTCGCTTTTCCCGAGATAGGGAAATTGATAGGTCACTAGTGTCTGTGAATAGCACTCAAAAGGTATCACATTTATTTTAGCTGCAGCTTCGAATCAGTGGCTATCTGCATTATGAAGAACATCATTCTATAAAACACATTTGGTCTTCATTTTTCAAATGCTCCTGAAGGGAACATATGGTAATCTGTTTAACTCTGTATTCCACAGAGATACCCCATCCACCAAACCCTCATGCTATTTTTATTATAAATGCATGTCCTTTTTATACCCTAAATATTTCCCCTTTCTGCTTAGATGGGTAAAAATACCTGAGGCTACAAGACTACCCTGTTAACCATCAAATTCATGAGTCACACCCTCCAGTCATTAAATACAAGAGAAATGTTATTCTCAGCAGATTAACAAGTGCATATTGGCACAGACCCATATTCTTCTGGGTTTTAGACATGAGCTATTTTGAAGTTAGTTGCGTTTTACCAGCACCCATGCTAACGTAAGCTCTCTGTTTGAACTTCTGAATTATTCTTCTCCTTTAGAAGATAACCCCCTGGGCTTCCCTGGTGGCGCAGTGGTTGAGAGTCCGCCTGCCGATGCAGGGGACGCGGGTTCGTGCCCCGGTCCGGGAAGATCCCACATGCCGCGGAGTGGCTGGGCCCGTGAGCCACGGCCGCTGAGCCTGTGCGTCCGGAGCCTGTGCTCCGCAAAGGGAGAGGCCACAACAGTGAGAGGCCCGCGTACCGCAAAAAAAAAAAAAAGAAGATAACCCCTGCAAGTTTTCCTCAATTGTCCAGTTTTGAGGCTATATTTCAAAGTCTGATTATTTTCCCAGATCTGAATATTGCTCCTCCTTGCTTCTACTGCCCCATCAACAGTGTCATTTAAAACACTGATTTCACTTCTTAAATATCCCTAAGCTCACTGCCCATCCCTACTTTCAATGAGAGCTCAGTGTGGAATTATGACAATGGGAACTCCAGGCCTTCATTCCAGTGATAGTTATTATTGATGCTCAATCCATAAAACAGAGCTGGCATTTAATTGGAAGTTGCTTGCCAATGCAAGGAAGGAAGCACAGTTCCTAAAAGCATAGTTTGGTTTGTGCGAGAGGAAGAATTTCTTTATAAAAAACCAATGCAGTTCTTTCTCCCAAAGCAGGCATAAACATGATATATAACCTGCCTTTCTTTACACATATCAGCATTTACAAAAGATGGTCTATGACCAGGCAATTCTCTGTGGTCAAACATATTTAGAAAACACTTCATTTTAAATCCCTCTCTTTGGTTTTCATAATGCAAATTAGTGTATTTAAGGCTCTAGAAGTCCTTTGCTAAAACAAACAAAATCTAACTTAAAAAAAAAAATTTCCCAACCAATTGCACTTGATCATATGACTCTTTTTCCTCTAACATCCACCAAAACTAATGTTCCACAAAGCACTTTGGGTAATGCTGCCATAATTAATATTTTCTGATTTTTCAATGGCATATTATGCTTTTAATGAATAGATTATATGCAATTGAGGAGCATCTCAATAGGTTTCAGAAGATTTGATTAAACTCTTTTTTTAAGTTTGAAAAAAATACTAAATATGCTTGCATAAAATAATGTAGAAATTTTATGTAAACCTCAGAATTAAGTATCAAAATTCAGAGTCGGAGTTCTGAAGATCTTGAGTTGCCTTTCAGCAACATCTCCCAATCATAATTAACAGAATTAGGCAACTGATTAACCAATTATTCATTCATTGTTCACTTATTTATTCTTATTTATTAAACAACCACTTTATATACACTACCAAATGTAAAATAGCTAGCTAGTGGGAAGCAGCCGCATAGCACAGGGAGATCAGCTCAGTGCTTTGTGACCACCTAGAGGGGTAGGATAAGGAGGGTGGGAGGGAGATGCAAGAGGGAGGGGATATGGGGATATATGTATAGGTATAGCTGAGTCACTTTGTGATACAGCAGAAACTAACACACCATTGTAAAGCAACTATACTCCAATAAAGATGTTAAAAAAAAAACAAAAAACAACCACTATGTGTCAAGCACTGTTATAGGCACTGAGATACCATGAATAACATGTCCATAGGGAATTTGTAGCCTCTTGGAAAAACAAACACTTATAAATAATAACACAAATACATATTTAATTTTAATTGATGTAAGTCCTATAGAGAAGAAATTAGTGCAGTGATAATATGAAACAGGAGAAAATGATCCAACTTTGAGGAGAAGAAAGATGTCAGGGAGGGCTTCCTGGAGGAGGTAACATTAGGCCATCACTGAAAGGGTTATTTGGGACAGATCAGGATGAGGCAGCGCAAAGAGTATTTCTCAGCCCCCACAAAACAGAATATGCAGGAAGGAGTTTTGCTGACTCAAAGAAATGGAAGAAGGCCATGTGGCTGGAATCTGGAAAGAACAAGAGAGGAAGTGTGGGATAAAGCTAGAGAGGTAAGTAGGGGTCAGGCCTTCTAAGGCTTGGAAAGCCAGTACATGTATATGAATCTTTTAATCCCAAGATCAGTGCAAAGCATGGTTCATCAAACCTTCCAGTTTTAAGGTAAGATTAAAAAGAGTTCTTGGTTTGGAAAATAAAATGGATTCTAGCCTGAGCCGCTTAAGCATTATTTTTTATCATTAGATAAAAGATTACATCCAAAAATGATAAGAATTAAGCAGCCCAAATAAAAGAAGTTCAGTTATACAAGATGAATCAAGCCAGTTCTAAATCCAAGAATTCAGCAGTCATGAGGCGAAAATGTGCTACAGCCTATCCAAAAGCTGTATCTTGCATAAAAGCAACCAAGAGACCCATCACATAATCAGTATAGCCCACAGGGGAGCTGTGGCCCCAAATCCACTTTACCTTTTATCCCTCTCTGATACATCTGAAATATACTGGTTCTAATCACAGTAAGTGAATGAGGAGAAAAGGTAGGATTTCCATCTCCTTAGCACAATACGCTGCTCAGAACAAGCCATCTTTATAAATAATTCCGTATTATCCCAGTCATACTGTTTGGATATTTGGGACTTATTTAATGAAATGGTTGGCTTTAAATATTTCCAGAAGTAGGCTAGGCTTTTAAAATTCAGAGCATTTGTCTTCAAGACTAGAGGTCAGGATTTGTGATCAAACAGTATGCCCTCAGACTTGAAATACTGTATATGACCTATGACTAGAAGAAGGATGGCCTCCCAGAAGTTAGTAGCTAGTTCTGGGGGAAGAAAATGCCTGCGTGAGGTTATTTATGATCAATAACACTACTAACAAAATTGCCTTGGGGCTTCCCTGGTGGCGCAGTGGTTGAGAGTCCGCCTGCTGAGGCAGGGGACGCGGGTTCGTGCCCCAGTCCGGGAGGATCCCACATGCCGTGGAGCGGCTGGGCCCGTGAGCCATGGCCGCTGAGCCTGCGCGTCTGGAGCTGCAATGGGAGAGGCCACAACAGTGAGAGGCCCACATATAGCAAAAAAAAAAAAAAAAGGTGCCTTAATTCTCCAAACTATTCCATTTGTCTCCTTTATCGCTGAAAAATGGCATGTCCAAGATACGAGGCACTCACCAGTGAAAGCTTCCCTTTCCTATGCCTCTCTGCCCAGATCCAGGCAGTCTTTGAGTCTTGTTGGATCTATCCAACAAGATCTATCTCCTCCCCTCCCCTTCTCAAGCCAACAAAACCAGATGAGCTACTTTCTTAGGGTGATGAAAAGACCATGGGCTTCTCTATCATAAAGATCTGGGCTCAAATCCAGGTTCACATCTCAGAGAAGTTGCTGCCTTTCTCAAAGCCTCGTTTTCTACAGAATGGGGATGGGGTCAGGTTCGAGCGTGCAACCAGAAGCCAATCTACCTGAGTTCCATTCATGGCTCTCCCGTGTGATTTTGGAAAAATTATTTAACCCCTACAAATCTCAGTTTCCTCATCCAGAAAATGGGGATAATAATAGTAGGTCTGTTGTGAGAACAGTGAGATAATACAGTAAAACACCTAGGACGGTGCCCCATCCTGAGTGAGCCTTCGGTGTTGATTAGATCGTGAGTATTAAGACAAGATGTGGTCCCACTGGGGCTCATCCAGATGGCATCTCAGGAGGGCACTCAGGTCCTGCAGGATCACCTTCTCCTAATGCCATGTGCCCCTCAAAACGTCATACTCTGGCCCCGATCTAACACATTTTGTTACACAGATGCGCTAATCCCTGATCCCCTGAATCTCCCCCTCCTTTCTGTTCCCCTGGCTGTACCTCAAGGCAGCCTGCTTTCACCCCTTTCCTGGTTTGGTAGCTCTTCAGGTCAGGGACAACGTCTTGTTTCATGTACAGGTACTTGACAGTAAACATAACACATATTTTTTTTGGCAAAAAATATTTGGCACATTTGTTGCCTTGCCCCATAAAGCTGCATCCTCACTGGATTAATTCCTCACCCAAAGAAATACAGGACAGCAGGGCAGCTGTGTGTTGAGCTGCTGTGCCTGCTGCAAAAACCAGCCCCATACAGAAGGATGTGACATCCCCTCCTCACAGCCTGAAGACCACCGGACTCAATTTCACCCTAGGCATTGGAAGATTCAGGATTCCAGTTGCCCAAAATCAATCCTAAGGGGGACATTCACATTCTGAAATTTTACTAGTTTTTACTAGGTTCCTCTTTCTACCACACTAGAACAGTGTGATCAAACAAATAAACTTTTTTAGTACAGTCACGTTTGGGGTTTGTTTGTTTGTTTGAATTTTTATATTGTTGGTGAGGCATATTGTGAAGGCAGCATGTGATAGTGTTTAAGAGCAGGAACTGTACTTCCTTGACTGCAACCAGACTCAGTAGTACCCTCAAGCCAGTCACTGATCTTTCAGTCCTTTTCTCACCTATAAAATGGGAAATGATATTAGTTTTTCATTACACTGTCACGTAAATGGTTAGAATATTGCCTGGAACATAATATTCATCCATTAGCTAATGACATTAGTAGTTACTTCAAATGACAGTCTGTAGTAACCACGTGTACAACTTGATTCCCCCAGCCCCCAAACTCGGTCAAGTCTTACTGTTAGGTATGTTCTTGTAAGCTTCCTTTATAGGCTGTGTGTGGGGGGGGCACCTGCTCTGTGCCAGGCACTATTCCCCATGGTCGGGATAAAAGTGTCAAAACAGACCATGTTGCTGTTTTTCTGCAAGGGGAAAAAAAATTTAACAAATATATAAACAAGATAATTTGGCTTATACGCACCATGAAGTTCACAGTGTAGACTGATGTGACAGAAAACTAAGAGAGGGACACTTCTGTTAAGTGGTTAGGGACGAGTTTTCTGAGAAGGTGACATTCACACTGAGATCTAAGTATAGCAAAGGAATTATCATGCAAACAGACAGGAGAATAGAATACCAGAAAGGTCGAAAAAATACAATTAATCAAGTACTTATCTGAATAACATCTATCTCACTCATGTAGACCAAAGATCAGGAAACTACAGCTTCTGGGACAAATCTAGCCAGGGGCCTGTTTTTTTAAATGAAGGTTGGTAAGGACGAAGACACGCCCATTTGTTTATGGGTTGTCCACAGCTACATTCTTGCTACAAAGGTAGAGCTGAGTAGTTCTGACAGAGGTCATATGGCCCGTAAGTCTAAATTATTTACTATCTGGCCCTTTCCAGAAAAAGTCTGCCAACTCCTGGCGTAGACCATAAGACCCATGAGGGCAAGGGCCACATCTGTGTGTCTGTGTCCTGCTGGTTCCTTCCCTCCTAGTTCTGTCTGACCTAGTAGATCCCAGTAAATAGCTAGAAAGAGAATAAATGCGGGCTATCTTGCACCTTGGCCAATTTTTTAGGACTTTATTTACAATGAAATGTTTGAAGTGATAGTGTCAGAGCACATAGCCTTCCTTCAAGAGAACATCTTTGGTTCCCACATGTTTAGAGAAGCAGCAGTGCGACATGGTGGCCCAGGTAACAACCGCACATTTATCTCACCATATGAATCTCCTGCAAAGGACTTACATCAAGATGGGTTACAGGCTGAAATGAGACAGTGGTTCTGTAGGGCGCCAGCCAATCTGGCAAGGATGGCAGGACAAGGAAAACACCTCTCTGCCAGCTTCGAAGGCAACTCACCCTATGTATGGTATTAATTCAAAGCAGCAACCCTTCAACCTGGCATGTGCCAGGGTTTGTCACCCTTTGCACTATCAACATTTGGGCCAGAGAAGTCTTTGCTGTGGGGCTGTCCTGCACACTGTAGGATGTTTAGCAGCATCTCTGGTCTCTACCCACTAGATGCCAGTAGCATCCCTCCTCCCGATATGATAATCAAAACTGTCTCGAGCCTTTGACAAATGGCCCCAGGAGGGCTGGGTGGATGGAGGAGTGAACAAATCCCCCTCAGTTGAGAAGTACTGGCATACACTGAAAATATCCTCCTCTTTCTATGGGAACTTCTAGATGTTGGAAGCAAATACTCTCAAAAATGAATACTTAGAGAGCGGTAATACGCAATAACCACCCTTTCAATTCAAATCACCCTTGTGTATTTTCACATCCACCTAGGTGGGGGGTGGGTGCCAGTTAAAAATGACAATGCTGATAATTCCTAATAACATTATGGAGATTAATTTTCATGACTAGGAGCATAACTTTTTTTTTAACATCTTTATGGAGTATAATTGCTTTACAATGGTGTGTTAGTTGCTGCTTTATAACAAAGTGAATCAGCTATACGTATACATATATCCCCATATATCCCCCTCCCTCTTGCGTCTCCCTCCCACCCTCCCTATC
The DNA here is from genome assembly GCF_964341445.2 of Mesoplodon mirus. Lineage (NCBI taxonomy): Eukaryota > Metazoa > Chordata > Mammalia > Artiodactyla > Ziphiidae > Mesoplodon > Mesoplodon mirus. The sequence continues at coordinate 9,274,204 of NC_138991.1, forward strand.
CCACCCCTCTAGGTGGTCATACACAACCAAATGTCATATAGATAGCTAGTGGGAAGCAGCCACATAGCACAGGGAGATCAGCTCAGTGCTTTGTGACCACCTAGAGGAGCATAACTTTTTAAAACTTGTTCAATTTGATCCAAGGCTGAGAGTTGTACGCCCTCTTTGGGGTTCGGGTGGTGTTGTAGCAGTTATTTGAAAAACGCTCAGGCACAAATGCAATCTGTGTGCTGTGACCCCTGCACAACTCATAGGCCAGGCATGATAAGGAATCTCAGAATTCTCTCTCTGCTGCTGACAAAACCTCAGCTAAATCTTCCTGTCTGCCCATAGCTAATGCTCCACAAGCTGCAACACCAAGAGCAGATGCACACGTGGATGACATTTGTTTTTGCAGGGAGGACCCAGGAGGTGAGCCCAGAACAAGAGAGAGAGACAGGGAAGTAGAGAGTGTGGCAGGCAGCTAGGCGGATTCCGTTTTTCAACAAAAGGGTCATTAACATGACCTCCTTGGGAAAGAAAATTCAAAACAGTGCCATCTTAGCCTAAATGGATATTGAACCTAAAAATTCATTGTTGCTTAGGATGCTTTATACCCCCAACACCAGTGTAATTTTTGATATAGTACATTTCATTATACTTATCATTACATGTCAGATAATTTCAGCAACAATTTCCCTAAGAAAGAATGGATCATAGGTTTTAAACTAGCAACCCATAAATATATATAGTATATATGTATATACGTACATACATATATGTAATTATATATATATATGGCTCACATTTTGCTTTTAGCTTTGAATTGTCAACATTTAAAAAGAGATTTGCATGAAAAATTTGTATCTGGCTTCTCTTCACAATCCAGAAGATCTGCTCCCACCTTCTTAAATGATGACGATTCACTGAATATGAGCAGCAGAGAGTGTGCTTCCTAGTTTACCACACTCCCTACCACTCCCCAATAGTAATCCTTGTCTATTTCACACGTTCAGGTTAGCTGCCTGGAACCATTTGGCATGTCTGTTTGCAGCGGCTTGTATAGATTAATTTTATCTTTGTATTTGGCCACTTCCTGCAGCCAAACCAAGTGCGTTTTCACTTTCAAATAAGCTTGTTCCAAACGCATTGCTTCCATAAAAGTTTGTCTGACTAAGCTTATCCAAATTTCCTCCTCCGACTGTTTTCTCCACCCAAATATATCATATTTCATTTATGGCAGCACTTCCCCAAATGCACCCTGTGGACCAAATACATATTGTGTATAGGAAATATAAGGATACTATGGTTCAATTAATTAAGAAACTTCAATAGTACACAAGGTTAAAAGTGTCTTTGCATCAGTACTTTTCAGAGTCTATAAATACAAATGTGCTGTATGACTTTCCGGGGGTGGGGGAGGGTGCACAGTACATGAGCATTTCCTAGTTTTCCATGGAACTTCAGAAAACTCTACTATCATGTTTTCTTGCCTATAAAAAATGTGTATTCATAAGTCTCCAATATTTTTGCTAATTGTTTTCAACCACAGATAAGTTGCAGAGAAGGGAGGGGTAAGCCATCAACAGAGGTGGGGGAAAGGGGTGGAAAGCGGAGAAGTTTTGATTTTCATAGTAGGATCATTAAAAAGCCAAATGTAATCACCATCAACATAAACACCTTTACATAGAAGAGAAGTCATTTTGAACACCGCCTAAAGTAGGAAAAATAATATCTCTATCAAGGACCACCCTTCCACTGAATACATTTGGCTTGTAAAATGTATCCTGTGTTTTTCTTATTTCCTTTATTTCATTGAGGATCTGTAAAAACTTTGTCACAGACTGTCACCAACGTGCAAAAATGAATTTGGGAAACATTGGTCTACATTACGTTAAATCTGGCAACAACACAAACTCAAAAACCACTGTAAAAATAGTTCCCACATGAGAGAAGAGATGCTAAGTTTCCAAGGGAGGGATTGCTATGAGCTGTGGAAACACACTGACGCAAACAGGGAGAAAAGACAAGGATGAGATGAAAGTGGATTTTCCCTTAGAGTGGCTTTTGGAGATTCCCTTCCCTTATTCTGATCTTCCATTGAAGTCACACTGGGGAGGGTTTGCACTCCTGCATGAGCTCCAGGGGCTGCCCTGTACGGCCCGGCATTGACGGGCAAGAGTGATGATCAGGATGCAAAGTGGATGGATGACCTTAGCAGTTTGGGTCAGAACAAGAAGCAGCAGAAGTGGTACTTTGTAAAATGAGCCAGCATAGCCTAAAACCTTGAAAATATGTTACTTAAACCATTTCAAGATGAAAAAAGATGATGATGCTTACAAAATGCAAGATACAAATATGTCCCAATTATCCACCATATAGATGGTTTTGTCCTGTGACTGGTTTCTTTTTTTTTTTGGCCATTTGACCCTCACCAGTTGATTGGGGTGATAAAATATGGAGCCTCCAAATAATCCACTTTTATTTTAAGTAGGATTTTTTTTTCTTTTTTATTGCTCTACATATTGGTGTCTCCTATAGAGATTAATAAATCCTTGAGAGCAAAAACTGAAACTACACATTTTAGGATCCTCACTGCCTGGTGCCTGGTAAGTTCTTGCTAAATGCCTTTGTGAATAAATAAATGAATGTGAAAATAGATGATGAATGAAGACCAGAAAATAGCAAACTTAATTTTTCATTTTGCATTTTTTAAGTTAAACCTTTTAATTTGAGATAATTATAGACTCACATGTAGTTGCAAGAAATAATACAGAGGAACCTCATGTACCCTTGGTCCAGTTTCTCTTCATGGTAACACCTCGCAAAACTATAGCGAATATCACCACCTGCCTACTGATATTGATGCAGTCAAATATGGAACATTTCCGACATCACAAGGATACCTCATGGCAATGTCCTTTTGTAGCTACTTTCCTCCTGCCCCCACATGAAAGTCCAGGTTCCCCGCTCAGTCTCTGTTGATACCAGAAAGGGGGAGTTAGGGCTCCTCATCGCTGCTGGGTGGGTGGGAGTTCTAGTTCTCCACTGGGCCTCACTGACGCCCCCAGGGGAGAGGGATGGAACTGTTATTGGTGGGCAGTGGTGGAAGTCCTGACTCTCCCAGGGGCCACCTCTGACTCCAATCAGGTGTGGGCTTTGAGGCACCTTATTACAGCCTCACGAATGGACACCTCAGCTTCCCGTTGGCCTTTGCCGCTGTAGGTGGTGTTCCTGCCACATTTCTTGTGGTGGTTGTTATTTAAACGATTTCCGCCTTACTAGGCTGCCCCTTTCTTGGTCCTTTGGCTAGAGAGAGCAGGGTTTTGTTGGGGCTTTTTTCCCTGCACCTGCTGGTGTTTATGGGTTTCTGGCTTCTTCAGCTCCAAGTCTGGGATGCATGAAGCGAAAAGAAAACTAAGGAATTCACCACACCATTTCTTGAGTCCCGAGGTCCCTAGCTGCTCTGTTTCCTTCTCTTTGCTTTCTTCTCTTCACTTTTCAGTCTTTTTATGTTATATATATATATAATGTGCAGGGTCTTTAGTTGTGCTTAGTGGGAAGAATAGGAAACAATGCATCTACTCTATCTTTTTGGAAAGGGAAGTCCTCATTTTACATTTGAAAACGGGGTATTTTTTTTAAATGCCCTGACTTGCAATAGATGTTCTTCTTGGAAATTCCATGTGTTTTTCTCTAAATGGGCACTTATTCTATTATTATTAGTTTAGTGCTCATCCATCTACAAGCACTACTAGCTGGAATCTAACTGGTGAGCCAATGTCTACCAGGTGAGTCGATCTCTAACTGGTGAAGCCCAGAGTCAAGTTAGTATATAATACAACTTCTGTTTCAAAAACAAATTCCCACTCATCCTGACTTTTTTACTTACATGTATAAAATGTACATATTTACGTTTTGAAATATTACTTTTCCAAAGATATCTACTACCCCCTCTTAAAGGCAAATAGTTTACTCTGAATTAACTTTTCAGAACATAAGGGAAAAGAAAGTTCAAAAACCTCGAGTTGGAGACATTTGTTTTGATTTTACTTCCACTCTATTTTAGCTAGAGTTCACAAAACAACACCACCACAGAATGCATTTTCTCTAATTTTTCATTGAAAACACGCTTTTTCTTTCAAGAAAGTTCACAAATGTGAGACAACACTGAAGCCCTTTCAAAATAGGGAAGGAATTTTCAAAACATAGATCCATATTTGACATTCTCTCATTTAAAAAATCATTTTATTTGAGCACTTGGGGGTTTTAGCCCATATGATGTTTTGATTTGCCAGACTTTGAGGTCAGAGCAGGAGTAACAATGACTGTGGAAGCAAGTCCTACAAAGAAGGTATTTGGATTTTCCCACTTCCATGTCGGGGCCTTGGCTTCCTCCTTCTGCCTTTGCATGGGCCCGACCTACTGGCAGTCTCACAGGAAAAACGCACAGCTCACAGTCTAAGAATTGGAAGTAATGAAGAGAAACAGCTTACAGTCTTAGAACATGGTAGACGAAAAGTGAGGCCCCAGGGTTATGATAGGAAACTGGGGGCTGAAAACTGAAAATGACTTTTAATCATAAAGGTACAATTTGAATCCTCAGATACTAGAAACCTAGCTCAGAGAGTCACTAGATTAACTAAGAGCAGCAGGTTTATCCCCTCTTGAAATGCACACACACACGTATATGCATGCACTCATATCATGATTTTTTTTTAAATTTCCAAGACACACCCTAGGTCAGCAGAATTCACAACTCCATCTTCTCTCTGTGGTTCCTCTTTTTGTCTCTCCGTGCACAGCCTTAAATCATAATCCAACCAATAGATACCCTCAGTGATATCTACAGTGTGTTGAAGTCAGCAGACAAGATCACATGACCATCTACAGACTGTCTTTGCTGTTCAGGTTCAAAGGAATGACCTGTTCTTTTCAAAGGATGATTCCTAAGAGTGGAATCAAATTAACCACTGTCTCCCAGGGAACTTTCTCTAACCCTAACCTCTCCACTGTCTGGGTTAGATGGCCTACTATGTGCCATCAGAATCCCTGGGCTTGCCTCTCTCATACAATTTATTACTTGAGCTGCTGAGGGCAGGGGGGATTGTCTTACTGGATGTGATGTCCCCAATACCCAGCACAAGGCCTGACATATTGTTCCTGTATAATATTTAAAGGAATGAATGAATCTGCTATCAATTGGTCAATTTGGGAGAAAAAAAAAGAAAAAACAGAAATGGAAAACTTTTAAGTGACAATACTCTGACACCATATGAGCAAAGGGAAGAGTGACAGGCAGGCCCCTTTCTATGCTTTTCCAAGTAGATGGTTATTATAGCCCTGTTTATGATGCTGAAAAGTTGGAAACAATCTACTCCATCAACATGGGAATAGATGAATTAAATGTAGGATATTTAGCAGGTCAAAAGAAATGAGCAAGATCAATACGTATCGACATGGGAAGACCTCAGAAAGATTGTTGAAGGAACAAAACAAGTTGCAGAGCATGTACATAAGATACTTTTATATAAAAGTAAAAAGAAGTCCAAGCAATTCTGTAAGTTCTGGGTATAAATAACAAAGCTATTATATGTATTTTCTCAGGGAATATAACATAGGTACAATTTATTTAAAGACAAAAATGGTTAGAAGGCCATATTTCAAACTCATAATGGTGGTTTCTTTAGGGGAAGGGAAGAGAAGTAAGTGAGGGTATCAAAGGAGACTCTAGTACCATCCTTATTGTTCATTTTGATTTAGAAGGACAGTTCTTTAATTACTTGTATTACTTGCATATGTATTATTTTTTTTCTTATCCACTAAAAGTTGGTACATTCCTAGACTTGAAATGTTTGCAAATTGTGACCCCAGTGCTCCAGAATATCTTGGTAGGATTCATAGAATTTTTTTTCCCTTCTCCTTCTTCATTAAAAGCTGAGAAAAACATTTGTGAAGGATATTGCTTAGGCCAATCCTTCTCATTTTGGAACAATCTCATTGTTTGTCAACTGCCAGCTTTGACATTCTCTCTCACTTCCCACGGTCTGGCAGCCGAGAAGGAATCTGGAGCCAATTCGATTCTCCCCCTCTGAAGAAACAGCTTAGCAGTCTGCACTGTGTTTGGAGAGAACTAGTAAAATGTGCCATTTTTTCCCTCTATTCCAAATGCCCAAGTGTGTGTGTTAAGATGGGAAAAATCTGCCTCATGGCAAAAGTGTACTATCAGCATCCTCTTCAAGAAGAATTAATTTTTTGATACATCTTGCTGTTTGATGGAAGGCCTGATAGTACAACAGCAGAGTTTCCAGACTCCACCCCTTACTTCCAAAAGTTTGCAGTCAAAAACAGACCATATGAACACAAATGTTCCATAATAATTACAAATGTTGATTGCGAGCTATACAACTCAACAACTCTCTAAACAAAGTTCTACTATTATCACACCCATTTTACAAATTGAGTAAACTGAGGTTAAGTGAATTGCAGAGGGTCGTATCCTTAATATGCAACAGAGTCCAGTCCAAACTGTGGCCTTCTAGATCCAGAGAGACCCAATACCTTTTAACCATCCTTCCATATTGCCTCACGTCACAGTCTCCCCTACTTGGTGCTTAGCAAATAAAAGATCCTCAATAAACACTTCTTGAATGAATTAATGAACAGTTTATACCTGACAGACACTTGATTAAAGGACCTTGCACAAAACCAAGGGCACGGCTAACCCCCCCAGGTATACTGACAATGAGCAGTATAACCTCACCCGCAAAATAATCATGGGATTTGGAGTCATAAAGACATAGACATAACCCTTGACTACTCCACTTGCAAACTTAGATAAGTTTCTTAGTCTGTATAAGCCTCAATTTCCATATTTGTAAAAGAGGTGAAGTGTGGTAGGCATGATTCTAAAATGGCCCCCAAGAGTCTCACCCCCTGGTGTTACACCCTCTGTATGATGCTCTCCCCTTGAGTATGGATAGAACCTGGGAATATCAAGGGATATCATTCCTGTAATGAGTTACTGATCAGTTGACTTGGAATTAATCAAATGGAGATTAGCCTGGGTGGGTTCGACTAAGTCAAAAGAGCCTTTAAAAGAGGATGAAGCTTCAGAGAGATGATGTTGCTGGCCTGGAAGGCAAGCAAACCACCATGTTGTGAACAGGGGGACCACATGGCAAGGAACTTCAGGTGACCTCTCGGAGGTGAGAGTAGTTTCTGGTCAACAACTAGCAACAAAAGGGGTGTGTCAGTCATACTGCTACAAGGAAATGAACTATGTCCACAAGCAGTGAGCTCAGAGGAGGACTCAGAGACTCAGATGAGAATCACAGCCTCCACCAACACCTGATCTCAGCCTGGTGAGACTCTGAGCAGAGGACCCAGTTAGACCATTCCTTGACTGTTGATCCATGGAACTGTGAGATAATAAATTTATGTCATTTTAAGCTATAAAGTTTGCATTAATTTTTACATAGCAATAGAAAACTAATACAGACTGTGATACATCATATAGTAACTTAAAAATTAAATAAAATAATAAAGGCAAATTGCCTAGCACATACATGATCACAGTATATTTTAGCCCTCTTTTCTTGGAGAATGTGAAGCTACCCACATACCACTCTGAAAGTGAAGGTGATGGCTGGAGTTTCGGCCTCCATCTTGGCCCGTGAGGACGAGAGCCACACTAGAGGTGGCGAGTGGAAAGCTGGAGGGAGCCTAGAGCCCTTGACCCTCACATAAAACCACATCAGCTTGGACCTGTGTACACAAGCAACACTGTCCATAACTGACTCACTCTTCCGGCGTTTCCCCTTTACTATCAGCCCAACTCAATTCTGTTAACAGTTCCTCATCAGTGAGGTACAAACTCAATTTATTGACTCACAATCAGGCTCTCATCAGCAAAAGTATTGACAATGCTGACCTTCTTCACAGGTGCAGGATACCCTGGACTTTCTGGAACAGAGGAATTCAAATGATACCATACAAGAGGGTTGTTCCACTTGTTGGCCAAGAATTCTGATGAAGAGAGTTAAGATTTCATCTGTGCAGGAGGTGAGAGTAAACAATGAGAGAGATAGAGGTAGATGCCAATGTAGAGAGAGAAGGAAGGCACACAGCATTCCTCAGTGCCGTACCGCTGGATTCCTCGGCGTCCCCAGCGTATTTAAGAAACATCCTTCATCAGCATCATCATTATCTGCTCCATCAGAGGAGGAGGGTCATCAGCAAAGAAGCATCAGATTCTCTCACAAGCTCATTTCAATGCTTAAACTGCAGGCCTCTCTTTTTTCTGGAGAGAATTTCTATTTTATCGTTAAAACTGCTGATTGCAACCCCACTACTGCATGACTATTTTTCACACACACAGAAAAGGAGGTAATGCGATCAACGCAGCACACCAATATTAAATTACTGTAACTCATTTACCCTGCCGGCACGTCATTATCCCTCTCCCTTCACAAGAGCTTGCACACACACACAAAATCTATAAACTCTTTCCAGGAATACAAAAGCATCCTCTATGATGTTGATAAGAAACAGGACAGTCACTCTCTCCTGACATATTTGTTCTTTAAAAACAAATCAATGGCACGGGGATTTGGCACCTGAATGCAGAACAACGGCTTGATGAGGCAAAGATTGTCTTCATTAAGAACATTAATATTCATAGAAGTGGAAGACCTGACACAAGAGAGGACTCACTAACCTTTTCTCATATTAGATTTTTACTTCTTAACACAATTACAGTCCGGCAATGACTTAATTAATGCTGCTTTTCGTCAGACGCCTTTAAAGAGCTGTCAATTTGGTCCTGCAGAGGCTGTCAACGAAAGAGAAAGACAGTCATCTCGGTGAAAAAGACACAGGAAGAAATTCAAACACTTAATAATATTCAAAGTGCTAAGCAAAGTCACATATCAACTGGGATTAAGGAGAATTTTTGTCTTTTCCTTCCATCTTGTTGAAGCCAGTCTTGGTGATGGTGCATTGGGAATTGACTACTGGGTTGAGAAGGTGCAGAGAAAGATGCAGTGAAAAGTGCAGAGGTGGAAGGAAAGACCCTCCCTAACTTGAGGCTGTGGCACATCAACAACCTGTAAGCTGGGAGGACCTGCACGATTGGTTCTCTACAGTCATCGCATGTAGCCCTGGACTTGAAAAGTGAGCCTAGTGTCCAAACACCTCTCTCCATAGGTGAGGAAATGAGTCAATCCTATGTATCTCTGACCCAGATCTTGCAAATTTAAGCTCTGCCGGCCAAAATTTCACCTGCAGGTATTTTTTTCTTAGAAGGTACAGTGTTAAAAATGATTAAAGTATCTGCCAAGATATAGAATTTCAAGATGAAGGTCTTTCTTTACAACTTGAATATTTAGCAACCCTGTCCACTGCTCCTCATGGCCATGGCCTGCAGAACTCGAGAGATGGTGGCCCTCTCCAGTTTTATCACCATCCCCCCAGCTTACACCAAGTCAGCTCCACGCGTTTCCTTGACTGCCTGACCCCTCAAGGCCCAAGTGATTGACCCTCTCTCTTTATCCAACTTGACTTTGGCCTCTCTCCTAAAATCACCCCAAACTTCCCCAGATGTCAACACCTGTGCTCAACCACAGGATTATCAGTTTGAACAAACTATGCTGTTTCCAAGGGTATTTCCTCTGGTTATTTCTTGGCTAAAACAATGTACCTTGTCACACGGCTGGAATACACCTCCCAGTTCTTAGCCTGCATCACAGCACTACTGACGTTTGGGGTCAGATAATTCTCTACTGTGGGGTCTTTCCTGTACATCAGAGGATGCTTAGCAGCATCCCTGGGCCCTACCCATGAGATGCCAGTAGCAACCTCCTCTATCGCTTCAATGGGACAACCAAAAATGACTGCAGACATTGCCAAGTGTCCCTCAGGGGACAAAGTCACCCTTGGCTGAGAACCACTGGCCTATTGGTCCCGCCTCTATCTTCAGCCTCAATGCCCCTTCCTCAGAGAGGTCTTCCTGATCATTCTAACTCATTCTCCCGATTCTCTGCTAGGGCACCCTGTGCACGTCACACTCCATTTGCTGTAGGGTTTTTTTTCTTCTTTTGTTTAGTGGCTAGATTAAAAGCAGCATGAAAATAAAGGCTACTATAAATAGCATTTGAATAACTGATTCAGCATTTCACAATCCACTGTGAGGTTAATTATGCCTCGTCAGCAACGTGGTGTTAATCCAATCTCCAGGATGGTTCTGGGGAAGAGTCACAACATCGCTATTCCTTCTTGGTTAAGCTATCAGTGACTCAGGTCACACAGACATGACAAGCAAGCCCTCTTCCTTATGACTGTGCAATTCTTCTTTCAGTGTTCAAAGGTGTCAAATACTAAGTCCCATTTGTTATATTCTGGACACCGACTTCTAGTTTGGAAAAATGAGCAATCATGTAGAGCAATGACAGTGTGGTGAAGCCTTAATTTTTTCCCGCCTGAAAAGCTACTGGCTGCAACTCTGTGTCTGAAGACCCAGAGGAAAACCTGCAGATTTTCTTTACTCTGGGAAGAGTTACTGAAGGGGCACCACTTAGCCATGCAAGGAAAGTCCAGCAGCTACTTTACCATCAAAGCTGGTTACCGGAGAAGCAATGGTAAATAGGGACAAGGTGACTGATGCAAAGAAAATTTCCTGACTTTTTCCTTTGGTGACTCATTATTTTTAGACCTTCTCTGATTCACTGAGGTATTCTTACGATATTTTTTACAGGCCTCAAAAAGTGGTCACTGAGAAAGAGGGGCATCCTGGCTGGGGACCCAGAATCAACATCACTCCCTAAAGGTCTGTTGGAGAAACCTGCCCAGGGCATACCACGTGACTAAGGCTGGCGAGACCTCACATCCTGCCATTCCAACTCAGCAGGCATACTTCCTAGAAACTGTTGAGCACAGAAGGGAAATCCAAGAGGGATTCTAAGTTTGGGATATCACTTTGGTCAAGGCTAAAATCTTAAGCAGCTAGAAGGCCTCCTTTCAGGGGTGGGCAAAGCCACATAGGTGGGTGGGACCTGTTCTCAACAGTGACACCATGTGGAATCACCAGAAACAGCAGCAGCTGGGACCCGAGGTTGGGTTCCAGCCTTCCTAACCACCATTTCTCTCCAACTGGCTTTTGAAGCAAAGGTGAGTCTATGAAATGGCTATAGCTCCAGGGACTCAGGAACAATTCATGTGGGCATCAGAGGCAGAGTATGGGGTCAGGGAAGACTGCATGAAGGATACACTACAATTTCTACTTAGGAGTATTTATGCGGCCTCAAGCAATTAACTAGAACTAATAAAAGGTGTAGCTGTTTTTACTCCTCAAGTTATAGAATCTCATTATACCAGTGTGGCTTTCAGAGTCTGCAATTAATCTGGCTCTGGTGTCAAAGACAAAGGAATGTGTTATAAGACCACTAGGAAGGGTAACTTAGATTTTAAAGTTTCAGAACTGGACTTTTGAGAACTTACTGCCCCACTGTTGGTTTTTTTCCCAGTGCATTAACCCACTGATTGATGGAGCATATCCACATTCGGGCTGGCCAGTCCTAAGTTATGGAAGCAAAGGACTCATCACACTTCCCTTCTCTACCTAGTGATGTAGGGCTGCATATAGAGGTTTTGTGGGGACACAGGTCTGAGTTCAAGTCCCGGTTCTGCCACTTATTAGCTGTGCAGTCTTGAACAAGTTCCTCAACCTCCCCAAGCCTCCATCTCCTCATCTGTAAAACTATGATAATTATTTCATCCCAGTTAGCTTTTATCGAGAACTTACAAGCCTAGCTATGTGCTTTTCAAGCAGCATTTGATGTAATCTCATAATAGCTACGAGGTGCAGGCACTCACTTTCATGAGCAAAAAGTGAGGGTTAACAAAATGCTCAGGACAGTGCAGCTAGTAAGTTGTGAGGTCAGGATGTGAGCTTAGGCTGCCTTAGATCTTGTGCTTCAACTCCTACGCTGCACTTCTGTGATGGGTTTTTATGATCATCAAATGAGATCAGGTATTTACGTATTAAGTACCCTAACATGTATCCCTAACATGTAGCACATAGGAAGGGATCAATAGATGCTCTCCTACTCTTCACACATTAACCTCCTACTCCTAAATGTCATCTCCTTCTTATCCGTTTCTCTCAGCTAATAGTAGAATCTCTTTGTTCAATTATTTAACCATGGCCTAATTCTGCATGCTTCTGTCTTAGGGCAAAGTCTTCCTTCTAAGAACTTCTTTTTCCTCCTTTTGTTCAAGAAATCATTCTTATCATTCTTTGAGCCCATGTACTCTTACTTATTCACACGAAGACAGAAATACAATTTTTCATACAATCCTAACATAAATGTTGGCATTAGTTCCTGTCTAAATTGAATGTCTGGGGCCCATAATAGCATCTTTGCCCCTAATAAGACCTCCTCATGTTGGAAGTGAGCCTTTCTGTGTAACTGCATACACTGAACTGATTTTGTAAATATGTTGAAAGCTTATAGTTGACTACCAATGGGAGTTAATTTGGCCTGGAATTCTCTCCAGGGGTTCAAGTCATATTTCATCATTATTAGATTCTGTAGACAAAACTATTTGCCTTTAAAACTATCACTGGAAAAAAAATATCCTCATTTTCTCACTGCGGTTCCACCTAATCCTTAGCAGGCCCAACACAGTGGGGCAGGCATGAGGTCACTTATCTTCTCACTCTGCCACACTTGAACTCACAGAAATCTCATGCACAGGTGGTCCAGCAGAAGCCCACGGGGTGACCCACATTTATCATTGAATGAAGTCACTTATCTCTGAGGACCTCGTGTCTTTTGGAAGTCATAGGAAAGACTGAAAACACCTTTCAAAGAAAACTTAATTTACTTAAAGAAAAGTGTATGTACCCCTTCAACCATCTTTTTGTGTCTATTCCATGGACAGGATGATGGAACAGACAATTTCAAGCCAAGGAGCTTTTCTAAGACACCTGTCTGCTGATAACTGATTATGAAATACAAGTGTCTTGAATGCCCAAGAAGAGGGATTACAATACATCCACTGCAACAGGCTGGGGCAGAGATGGATGTTTGCACACCTGGGTTAGGCAAATTCTCCCCTCCTTAAGGGAACAAAGAAAGGTTGTCAGATCTAAGAAAGAGAGTCATCTTCCTTCTGGACTCTCCTTGCCTTCCCCAACATGGAATATGAATCATGTGTCAGGAAAGTTGAGAGAGAGAATTCTCATTCTATAAAATGGGTTGAAGGAAATTTGCGGAGAGAAATCAATGTAAATATTGATAAGTGATCGGCTCATCTTGGAATCAGAATGCAGATAAAGAGAATACACTTAAAATGCAGGTCTTACCACAATTTTCATAGTTATTAGCAGTTGTTTGTATTGATATATATCTAGATAAAGTCAGCAGTAATAACAGATATTATGTATTGAATGCCTACTACACGCCAGGTAACACTCTAAATTATTTACGTATCCTATCTTATTTAATCCTGACAACAATCCAGTGTGGAGGGAATCACTATTTGCATTTTATGGATAGGGAAACTGAAGTCAGTTCTCTGTGACTTTAAGGTTTATACTCTTAAATTTATGCTATATATATAATCTCATTTCACACACATGAATGTGCCCTGCATACACACGTACGACTGTGTTCACACTCTCAGAGGCTCATGTATGTCTATAGATTGCACTCTGGGAAGTCTCAGATGATGCAGAAATAGTGAATAACTGTGCACTGCAATAATCCTCAGGGTGGCTGTCAACAAGCCTTAATTTAAAAATAAACAAAGTAAAACAAAACATGCAAATACGGTAATAGCTGCATTCTGCCTTTACACTTCGTCTCTTTCATAAACAACTCTGAATCCTGAAGCAGAGAAGGGTTTTGTGCTTGGGTGTGTGCAGTCCTCATCGAAATGCCTCACACAGCTTCTGAATCAAAAGCACTCTGTGACAGGATGCATTACATTTGGCTGCACCCCGTTTGGGATACCTTTCTGAAGCAGTTATTGGAGGTAGAGATAAAAAGTGAGCTTTTCCGTATAAACTTGTGCTAACTCTTACATTCACTTTTAATGAACAGGTCATATGTGGTTCTGAGGGTGTCTGCATTTTTCTTTAGACCTCATTTCTTCCCTTCGGCTGTAATGAGAGGGGAAGAGAGAAGCAGAGAGCCTCTCCAAGTCCTCCAACAGTTCATAAATATCTCTTTAAATATGAAACTGTTGAAACCCTTGGTGGCCATTACTTATTTATTAAGCTCCCTATCCAAACTTCTCTCCGCATCATGACCACTCTCTGAACTCACACAATGATCTTTCAATATGTCAAACACTGAACCCTCCTCTCTCAAATCCCATCATCCTCTCTCGCCTCTTTGCAATCACCTTTGCATTGGCCCAACTTCTGTTTCACATTCATATTTTAATTCAGTGCAGTGTTCAATTTGCCATTGATTCTGCCATATTGCCTGCCCTGGAATCACGCATGAACACAGGAAATCATCCTTAGCACATGCACATATTTTCCAACCAAAATCCTTTTATCAAAAGAGATAGAACCACAATGTGTTACCTGGCATCTGCCCAACAACGTACTTTACTAAAAAGTAAGTCAAGTATATAGGTCTCCTTTAAAACAAATTTTTTTGAAATACAGAGAATTATGAGGAAGAAAATTCAACGATCGTAAGTACTATCATCTCAAAATAATTTTACATATTTTAGTGTGTTCCTAGGTGGTCTTTGCCTAAGCATTCTTTTGCACAGTTTAGATTATACTATATGCTGTCTTGTGAATTCTCCTCTTAACAGTAAAATATAAGATTTTCACATATCGATAGAAATGTTTCCTAATCATCAGGAAAGAAGAAGCGCAAAGAGGATATGCTTATTAAAACACAAACAAAATAACATAAAAGAGGGTAGAATTCTAATCTTCTGTGCTGCAGCTCGATCACAAGTCAAACCACATTCTTTCTAGTCTCAGATACGGTATATCTGGAATCTTCTGGATTGCTGGAATAGCTGAGTGGTGTCCTGATTATTCACACTTGTTCTGTCTGGTTTATAATCTCTGTTGATATTTTGTTTGACTATAATAAGCTCCATGAGGGAAGGGACCACAATTTGTCTTATTTTCTCTGTATATCCAGTGCCTAGCACAGTGCCAGGCACATGGTAGAGCTTAGGAAGTGTATGTCAAATAAATAAATTATTTATCTCTTTTTCCTGCCTAACCCTCAGGTGAGTATTAGATGCCAGTCAAGTGGCACTGGTATTAGACTCAGAGAACAGGAAAACAAGGGTGTTTCATTTTGTAGTCAACATAACAAGAGGAAAAAAGGGATTCCTATCTAACGTAGCACTGTTGTTTTTTTAATTATTCTGCTTGTTTAGAGAAATAAATAATTACAAATCCTTTTGCTCATTTCAATATGTTTAATCTCTGAAAGACTGAACCTGATCAGGGAGCCCTTATAAACATAGTAAACTTTCTCAATTGCCTTTTCACGAAATTCTAAGACTTCTTCACACTGGGTTGATGGTAATTAATACCATCCCCGCTGTGCACCTGAACACTTTATTATTCCACAAAGGAGAAGACAGGAAGCAGCCTTACAAAAAACAGAAAGCAGAATTAGATGACATCATTAAATGTTGGACACTGCACTGAACTTTGGGAGATGCTTTACAAATCTCAGTGCATGACAAAAGTTGTTTGCACAGGACTCCAGATGTAGAAAGAACTGTGGCTCTTTCCCAGACATATTTACCAATTGTGCTTTACTTTTCCCTTTAAAAATAGTAAGGGATAGGGCTTCCCTGGTGGTGCAGTGGTTGAGAATCTGCCTGCTAATGCAGGGGACATGGGTTCGAGCCCTGGTCTGGGAGGATCCCACATGCCGCGGAGTAACTAGGCCCGTGAGCCACAACTACTGAGCCTGTGCATCTGGAGCCCGTGCTCTGCAACAAGAGAGGCCGTGATAGTGAGAGGCCCACGCACCACGATGAAGAGTGGCCCCCGCTTGCCACAACTAGAGAAAGCCCTCGGACAGAAACGAAGACCCAACACAGCAAAAATAAATAAATTAATTAATAAACTCCTACCTCCAACATCTTAAAAAAAAAAAAAAAAGAGGAAGCAGAAACCAAGAGCTGATAGAAGCTATGCAGTGGCAGCTGTGAGGTCAGGTGGGGCAAGGATGAAATGTATAAAAGTTGAAATCATAAGGAAACAAAACCATCAATTAAAAAAAAAATAGTAAGGGATAAAAATAGTACCTACTTCATAGAGTTATTGTAGTGGTAAATTAATTAATATCTTAAAGAACTAAGAACATTGCCTGGCACAGAGTAAGTGCCCCCAATATTAACAATTCTCACCCTTAATTTATTCATATATATTTTTATTATTTCTCATAATATATATCATATCTAATATAATGTCATATATTAGGTAGTTATATATAAATGTAATATAATTCTATATATAATATATAGAATTAAATAAAATGTATAATTATACATTATATATTATAAATATATTAAATTACATATTTTAATATGTATTTAAAGTTAAAATACTTTATTGTAGAATTAAATATTTTTAAATTCTAAAAATATTAATAAACATTAAACATTTTTATTGTTGATATTTGGAAAAAACAAAAAAGAGTTAAAAAAAAAAAAGTCACATTCAACCCTTCACCAAAAGATAACCATTGCACTTACAAACGAACATCTCTTTACTTCAGTAAAAGTAGTGGTTCTAAGATGTTTACAAATTCTTTAACATTTCTTGCCTCAAAACCTGGAACCTAATGTTCCTCATCTTGAATGAGGGCCAGACTTAGTGATTCATTTGTACCCAGTAAGAAGTGGAGGAAGTGATGATATACGACTTCTGAGGGAAGCTGAGTCATTGTTACTTTTGGGTTATCGTTTGGATTGTCACTCTGAGGGAAGCAGGTCACCCTACTGTGAGGACACTCAAGCAGCCTGTGGAGAGACCCATGTGACGAGGAGCTGGGTCCTCCCACAAACAACCAGAACCAACTTGCCAGCCATGTGAGTGACCCAACGTAGAAGGGGCACCTTCCAAATGCAGGCCCAACCACATCTTTTTTTGTTGTTGTTGGTAGTTTGGCACTTGTTTATTCCAGCCCTTGTGGCCCATTTTGGGGGTGAGGGGGGAGCAGGCCGCAGGAACCCACGGGGACAGGGGTCTCGTACCCTCTGTGGCTGCTGCCTGAGTATGCCAGGCGGGGCAGGGCAAGGACTTGGGGAGCCCCCGGATTCTGCCCGTGATGCAGTCTGGGTGCTGTTCTGGAAGGGCTGGTTTCCGCTGCCTCAGAGGACGAAGCAGCAGGGGAGGCCCTGGTTTCTGGTGGGTGACACCTGGGAGCCCTGGTCAGGGCTGGACTGGAGGATCCTGGGGCTCCAGGGCCCCCACGCCATTAGGGTGCTCCACTCTCTCCAACAGGATGAGCATCTCACAGGGTGGGGTCTGCGGGAACAGGTCCACGGCCACAGCCTTGACTGGCCGGAAGGGACGGCCCTTCACCCGGTTCCACGGGGCCCTGCAGAGGTCCACACCACCCACATCTTGACTGTAACTTCAGGAAGGGCCAGGAGCTGGCATCTCTCAGCTAAGCCACTTACAACTTCCTGACCCAGAAAACCATGAGACAATAACTGTTTATTTTTGGAGTAATTTATTCCACAGCATTAGATAACTTATACAATGACTATCTATAGTCATGTATAATTTCTAGAATTTCTGTTGGTTTTCTTTTTAACTAAGCTCCACTGCTTTTCATAAACTTTGATTACAAATTCTATATGTGGCTTCATCGCTGTGAATATTTTAACATATTAAATCTTTTTTAGAAAGTTCTATTATCAATAGTTATGGGGGAACTAATTCTGTCACTTTTTGCGTGTTGATTTCTCATGGGGGTTCATATCCATAGTTAGTGGACTCCACATCCAGGCAAAAAGCAGGCTTGGGATGTAGATTTCTTATGGTTGGCTCTATCCACCCATAACACTGGGTAAATAGTAAATTTCCTTAAGGTTGACAAGTGGGGGAGTTCCTGAGTTCTCCTTTTACTAATTGGTGGCTTTTGACTTTATGCAACAAGCTTATTTCTAGCTCCTGCTCACTGTGTGAAATTGAGGCCTCATCCCACACACAGACACGAAAATCCCAGCTTTAAAGTCTTTCCTAGGCCCCTGTGAGGCTCTTCCACCCTTCCCAACACACAAACACATCCAATTCTGTTGTGTTCTCTGAACAAACTCTTCTCAAGCCATCTTGGTTTCTCCTTCTCTCTGTTGATTATCAGAGTATCCCAACTATGGAGTCTCTTCCCCTTTAAAAGTCTTGCATCTCAAAATAGTACACTCACTGAGACTTTACTTAATTCTGTTGACTCAATATTTTTTATTTAAGCCAAATATAAAATATTCCCAAACATGTATGCTTACTTACAAACTTCTCTACAAGGTCTGTTTTTCCACAAATACTATTTAACTCTCCTATTTGTCACTTCGTGACCACTACCCATGATCTAGTATATTTGTTAATATATTAACACCAAAAATTGTAGCAGATATTCTGTACTATTGACTCAAATGCCCTGGTGGATGAGAGGCAGTGCTTCTTGTCATAAATCGTGGTTTACTATTCAATTTTGATTGTAATAATCTACCTGTTGTGCAAGGTGTCTATGGCCACGCCATACTGTTGTTCTTTCTTCTTTGGATAAGTGGATGCCTTAGCCTAGTTCTGGACATCTCATAACATGTCAGCTCCCTCCCTGAAGCACAGCTTAGGGGCTGCCACACAACGTGCAGTGGGTCTCAGAAGTACACAGTGAGCACGAGTGTTCCATTTTCATTGAGAACAGCTGCCCATCTGCTGTGGAGAAGAGAGGCCTCAGGGTTAGAAGGGACGGAACGGCTCAGCCTTTAATGTTGTTGCAATATTATCTTGTTGACAAGTGCAGCATCATAAATTTGAATCCATTAGCTAAAAGGATCCATAAATATTTGAATAATGGCCTTTTTAGAGTTTTACCAGTCTATCAAACTTGTCACATGTCCACTTTTTACATTTTTCCTACTGCTGAAAAGAAAAGGGCTGAACTGAATCTCATGTATTTTATCCTTGCTTTCAAAATGGAAATGCTTTGCCAAGCAGAAGTTGATTAACAAAACCACACTAGCATCTGGTGGTGGTAGAGGGTATACTGTCCACTAAACTTTGCTCTCCCCTTCCACGTGGTGGCGTCCGGCCAGCCAGGGCTCTGCTTCCTAGCCTTGCATCCAGAAACGGCCGGATGACGTGTTCTGGCCCTTGACATGTGAGCAGATATGACATGAGTCCCATTCAGAGAGGGGTTTTATGGAGCCCGTATGTCTTCTTTGTTGTCTCTTTTTCTTGCTAGAAACTGAGGAATCTGAGGCAGTGTATGGTGGAGCCATAAGCTAGAAGGAACCTTAGATCTCGAACCACTTCCTGGAATAAAGTAATCCACATGCTAACCATGAACACCAAGATTGGTCTGTTGCATGTGTGAAAATGCACTTCTACTGCATTCAGCTATGGAAATTCTGGAATTGGTTTCAGGAGCTAGTCATACATACTGCAACTAACAAAGTGACCTATTTGAAGTTAAAATAGTAGCAAAACTACTGATTTTTTTTTTGTTTTCACTTTGGAATTACAGATTTCTTTGTTGTTGTTGTTGTTTTCAGAAGAGATGTAAATTCTGACAGAGTGACCCCTGAGTATGTTTCCAGAAGGTGGAGTATGGCCTGGCTCTCTCTCGTTTGTATTAGATCATGAGTCTACCGAGACTATCTGTGTAAACACCTTGGCACCAGGCAAAGGCACCGAGCAGACAGGTACTTAATATGTGTTCTGCCACCTGCTTGTCTGATTCCTAGAGAATTAAGAGCAGCTCTCAATCGACAACTCCCAATAACAGCACGATGAACTCTCACCAGGGAGTTCAGTCTCACACTGTCACATTTGGTGGTTTTGATGGTAGATCATTACATGCAGTTCAACCACATTTATAGGCTTTCTCAAGTCTATCCATAGATTAGACATCTCAACAGAGCTTCATCCCACATTCCCCTCCCAAACCATTACCGTAAGGAGTAACACTCTACCGCTACCCTCTCTGCCTGCGGGACTGTTTTAAAGGTTAACATTCACTGAGTTTTTACAATGTGCCGAGTCCTGTGCTAGATGTGATATAAACGTTATTCCTGCTAATCCTCGTAACAGCACTGTAGGGTTTATACACTTGTCTCCAGGACAGGAGACTTAGGGAGGTTAATTAATGTGCCCAAACTTACACAGCTGGTAAGTCGAGAAACACGGATTTAAATGCAATTTTGCCTTGTCCCAATTCCACAGGCTATGGGAATCTCGTAGACAACATTAGGAACATCCACACAATAAACTGATTTTCTAACCCCGGGTTTCTCAACCTTGGCCTATTGAACTTTGGGCCAGATAATTCTTTGTTGTAGGGGTCATCTTGTACACTGCAGGGTGTTTCGTAGCATCCCTGGCCTCCACCGCTAGATGCCAACAATACCTCCTTGAGTTGTGACAAGCAAAAATGTCTTCAGACATTGCCAAATGTCCCTAAAGGAGAACATTATCCTCAGCTGAGAACCAGCACCATAACCTAATGTTAGAAATAGATGTTCATCCCTTAAGGAACTGAGGAGGCAGTACCTTCTTTCTGATTAACAAAACTATGTAAGTGACCATGTCTCCGTTTTCACTGTGGCTACCAAGAAGCTCGAAGACAAATTTAAGTTTCAACGGTAGCAAATAAGTATGTCCAAAGTCCTGAGCAATTTCCATTCATCCCTAATTCTTGATCTACTGTCTTTTCCCCTTCCTTCTTTATTTCTCTACTTATACTTTTTCCCATTATAGTACGTCTTTCTCTACTTGAAGTTATTTGAAATACTTCACAGAAGATCCAAGGTAAAAATAAAAAACATTTTTATACTGATTTTGAAATCAACTTGCTTAATTATTTGATCAAAGGTGAATCTTTCTAGGAATGATAAATATTCCTGTTTTCTCTTTAAATCTTTTCAATAATTCTGATACTAAAAAAATCAAAGTTGGACTAAGAAATTGAAATTTATTGAAAATTTCTGGCTCTCAGAATCATATTTTAAAATGGGTTCAGGCATAGTAAAAAAAAATAATAAAAAGAATAATTTTTAAAAAGAAGCTAGAAAAGCTTTGGAAATTTTTTTTTCTTCGAGTGTTCTCATTGCAAATGCTGAAAACGATTATTTCATTAAAATACTTTTATTACTAAGTTTAGTAGGAAAAGATGTTGCAATAACACAGATACCTTTCTAAGATGTTTGTCTAAGATTTTGCTACCACCCATGCTCTAAACTGATACACAAAGACAGATCCAGCTAGTTGACAAACTCCACTTTTGGAATTCTACCACATGTTTTCACAAATGAATTTTCCAGTCTGTCAATTAGTGGGGAGATAAAAATTGGGTCCAGAACAAAGGATGACTCAGAGGCTCATTTGGATTTGGGATTTCTGGTTCTGCTTTGACAGATTTGGAAGAAGAGGCAAAACATTTCCTGTAAATACCATCGCCGGGATGGATTCTCACTCTCTCTCTCCTTCATCAAACAGAAATCTATATTGTGCCTTGAGTTGAGCCCCAGAGAAATTATCAATATTCACACATCTGGCACAAATCTGTTGGAGGGAAAAAAAAAAAAACATGATGCCATCTGTATTTCTTCCCTCGTTTTATAGCATAGCTCCAGTATCCTGTAGTCATTTTGTCACACGGTCTTGTCAATATAAAGTTATATTACTTGGCTTGTTTGAGGACAATGTTCATCATAAGAGGAGGATGAGGAGATGATGTCACTGCCAGGAAAAAAAAAAAAAAAAAGAAGCAGCAGCTCGCCTTTCCCAATCCCCCACCTTCCCTGGAGTACGAAGGAGCCAAATTTCATCAAGTTTGGCACGGTTGTGGGAATTAACATGACTGAAATGTATGCCAGATTTCAAAACAATTTCTAACAGTTTCTGTGAGACCGTGTAAGCAACTGAAAATGGACATGTTGTGTTGTGCCCGAGTCAGCCAACTTCTGTCACTGCATAATTAGATTTTCCTGCAGGAGAGGAGAATGTTCTTTAAAACATTATGAAATAAGGCAGCAACTAATATAAAGTATAAGTGGGCCTGTTATTTGCAAAGAGGTAGCCTTCTGCTGAAGAATGACTTTGGACATACACACGTGCTCCCAGAAGAGGCCAATGGCCCTGGCTTTCTGTGCTTCATGTGCATGAAATGCTCTTTGCAAAGGGAAGAGGATTTTCAGCACAGGCCAGATGGAGGTGGGCCCACTTGGCTGCCCAAGGAATGGCTGAAACCCAGAACTAGAACAGATTTGGAGTTAATGGATGTATGTTACTTCCTTCTAACACAGGATAATAGATGTGGCAGAATATGTGGGTGTCCCCAGTCTTTATGCTCCTGTCTTCAATAGTGATAGTAGTTTTCGTGGAGCATGAGGTCACTCAGCAAAAGACCACATTCCCCAGGCTCTTCTGTACCTCCGTGTAACCATCTAACTGGGTCCTGGCCAATGAGACATAAGCAGAATGTAAATTTCCAAATTCTATGTCATTTCCTTAACAGGAAAAGCGGGTACCCTCCTTTGTCTCCCTTCCTGTCTTCTGAGGGCAGTATGGTCATAAGCCATCTTTGACCATGAGTTTGAGATTCATACCATGTAGATGTGGGCTGCTCCCTAGATAGAGCAGAGCAATAATATAAAAAGAGCCACATCCCTGATACCTTTCAGTTGCCATACCAACCTTGGATGACCTCCTGGAATGTTCCATGAGAGAGAGGCCAGTTACTGCTTTGATTAAGCCAGTGTAATTTTGGATCTGTTATAATGACAGACTTTTCTGTATCTTAACCAATACTGCACACTTGGAGATGAACTTCAGAGTTTATAAGAGCTCTTGCAGGCAGGAGAGTGTTTATACCCCTGGACATGTGTAGTATCTTTGTTTCCTAACCGTCCCCTTCAAAGTAGATACCCTTTTCCCAAATGACCTTCTCTCTCTGAAAGGTAAAACATGACTCAAAATATCATTCATTCATTCATTCATGATGAGGTGATTACAATTATTATTACAATTTTACAAATGAAGAAACTATAAGTTAGAGAAGCGTAGTAACTCTTCCCAAATTACACAGCAAATAATTTCAGTTTTTTCACATCACTGAAATAAAGCAGTGGAACCAACACTAGAACTCAGGTCTGCTGACTTCAAAGCCAGTGATTTTAAAATCTCTTTGCTCCTCGACTATATTTTGTGTAAGGTTTTTTTGAATTGAATTTCTGAGTAAAAGTTTCAGTGTATTTGCAAAAAAAAAGGTTAATTTAAAAAATTAAATTAAAAAAATCTTACGTAAAGATTTTTTTCTTGTGGCCAATAACAGAAAGCCTTAACTCAAACTGGCTTACTTATTAGTGGGGCCTTATTGGCTTAGGTAACTAGAAAGTCCACCGCCAGGACTAGTTCAGTTCTGGCTTGATCCTGGGCTGGAACAATGTCCTCAAAACATAATTCTTGCCATCTCTTACCACAGCTATTCTTCAAGTTGACTTCACTCCCAGGTTCCATATGATATTTCACCTTGTTTAATTCCAGCAGAAAGGAGCCCCACACTACTTGGTCTGATTGGTTTATGGGCTTGTCTGTCAACTAATAACTATGTCCTAGAGGATTCAGGGCTCTGATAGGCCAGACATGGATTACCTCATAAATCCCAACCAGGCCACAGACTCTTAAGAGTGGAGGAAACATGGCTCTCAAGAGGCCAACGAGAGTACTGCCCCAAAAGAAAAGGAAGTGGATATTGGATAGGCAACAATGACAAATACTCACTGCACGCCTCTATATATACTCAAAGCTGCCCTATCATAGGAATCTGAACTTAACGTTTTATTACCCTTTCCAAACGTTGGCCGAAACTATTGCTATTTCTCCATAGTATCCTTCACTGATTCCCAGTCCTACCCACATACTCACAAAGTATACACAAATGGTACACACACACACACACACACACACACACACACACACATACATACATACACCATTCATTCCTCTGCCCAGTGCTGTTCTAATTTCCCTAAAAAACCACTTATTTTCTGGAGGCAGCCAGCACTTCCAAGGGTGATACTGCACCATGGTGCTGGACTCAGATTACTAGTATTTGTAGTCCAGGTCTATAATCTCAAGCAAGTAACCTAACCTTTGCATGCCTTGATATCTTCATGTGAAATGAAATCACAATCATTCCTACCTCATAGGGTTGCTATGAGGATTAAAGAATTCATATAATACTCTAAGCACACAATCTAAACTCACAGTATGTGCTAGCCAGTATAGGTAGTAGGTCATGGAGGCCCCCTCTTTAGTTCTCCTTCCTCTAGGGAGCCTTAATTTCTCTGAACAATCTGGCCTAAACTGCCCTTGTTTGAATTTCCATAATACTTAGAATTGATACAGTATGTATTGGCTATGAGGCATACATCATCTGCAGTGATAATCTGTCATCCCAGCAGTCCAATCCCTGTGACAGAGGTTGTCCCCATTCTCACACTGGGAGTTTAACCCCCGTTGAAGTCTATAGATCTGGAGTAAGACAGACCAGGGTCTAAGTCGGAGCTTTACTATTTACTAGCTATGAGATCATGGGCAAATTATTTAATTTACATAAACTTCAGTTTTCTCCTCTGCAAAATACAGCTGATGTCAAACATAAACCAGGCAATATATACATAGTACTTTAGTGTGGTTCCAGACACATAGTAGGTGCTTAATAAATGGCAGCCGTTGTTCTATATTACATGTAGTTTCAACTTGCTTCAGTGCTTCAATTCTCCACCTTAATCATCCTAATAAATGGTCATGGAATTAGTTTAATTGATGTAAAGACCTCTTCTATGCATGACTGGATCAATCCCCAGACATATTTTGTAAATACCATGAGTCTACATGGTCCTATCAGAGTAGAAGTCACACTCAGATTGACTAAAACATTCTAGCAGTCAAGTTCAGAACAGGGGTAATGACAGAGAACTAAGAAAGACTTGAGTTCCTATTATGAACTGAAAATGCAATCGAGATTCATTTGATTATCTCATTTGTTCTTCCAATAATCTTGGATAACAAAACATCCTAATAAGCAGTGGCTTAAAACAACAAAAATGTTGTATTTTCACAATTTGATAGGTGGCCTGTAGTTTCTCTGGTGGTTTTATTTGGCATTCATACAACTGCATTCAACTACACAGGCAGGTGTGTGTTCTGTAATGTTAAATGGGCCTCACTCATACATCCAGCAGGTACTGCTGGCTGTCAGCTAGAGCACCTTGGTTCTCCTCCATGTGTTCACTTATGTAAGCCAAACTGGCTCTCTTGCAGTATGGTGGTCTCAGGGCAGAGTTCCAACAGGGCAAGCCCCAACGGGCTGGCTCAGCTTACACAACCCATCACAATGGACAATGATGTTTCCATGGGCCAAAGCAAGTTACATGGCCAAGACCAGAATTAATCTATTCTGTCTCTTAATGAGAGATGTAGCAAGGAATTTAGGGCCTTTTAAAATCTGTCACCGAGAGTTTAAACAAGGCAGCATGTGGCAACCAAGTGGCAGAGTTTAGAATCAAATTCAGATCTGAATGTTCCTGTACTCTTTCCAATATACCAAAAGGTCTCAGAACAGTCCAAGAATGATGATTTTCCTTAATCCCTCAGATTTATACTTTCTTTCTTGTAACATAGATTAGAGTCCTTACCACGTAACAGCATCATTTCTAGCTCTGGGGTGGAGCAGTGTACAAGACAAGCAAAAACCGGGCCTTCAGAAAGCTAAGAACATGTAACAATGTCAGATTAATAGGATGGGGGTGACCGGAGGAGGGGGAAACTCTAGATTGACTGGCCAGGAAAGGTTATTCTTGGAAGACGTGAGACACGAACGGAGAAATGAAGGCAGCCATGGGAAGACGATTCTAAGGAACGTGTCCAGGAAATGTAAAATCCCCAAGGCAAAAAGGAGTTTGGTGTTGGAAGGACAGCGATGAAACAATGTTTAGAGCAGAAAGGGCAGAGGAAAATAGTAGGGGAAGACTTGTGAGAGGTGGAAGCTACAGTTTATGGGATCTCAGAGGCCATAAAAAGGTGTTTGAATTGTATCTGAATTGAAGCAGGAAGCAACTGGAGCATCCTGAGCAGGGAACCAATGTGATCTAGTTTATATCTGATCTGGGTAACGCTTGGTGAGACACTGTAGTTCTGGCCACCATGTGGTATGGAGATTAAACAGCAGCAAGAGGGGAAGCAGAGCTCAGTTGGAAGGTTAAGTGCGGACAGTAGCAACGGGCTTGGAGAGAAGAGGAGGTTCTGTGATGTGCTTTGGTATAGGGTTTATAAGACTTTCTGGTGGATTTCCTGTGGGATGGAGGTTAGTAGAAAGAGAAAATTGTAAGTAGGGTTGAGGATATCAGTGAACACCACTCACTGGGGCCACAGGTAGTCAACAAAGCATGAGCCTACTTAATCTTGAAACTGAATGTCTTTGTTTCACTTAGTTTTCAAAAAGCATGAAGAGGAGTCTTTTTAAAAATTATTTTCAAGCTCATACAAGTGTGGTAGGTGATAAGGACAAAATGCTTTAATGATGTCCAAAGGGAGGGAAAAGGAGTCAGAAATGGATACTTTCTCTTTGCTGAGAATGCATTAAGCCATTTTTCCCAATCATGTTCTCTGATTAGAATGTAGGCATTCACCAGTAAACTACAAGGTAGTCAAATCTAATAATGAGAAAAGAAGAGACGAACATCATATTGTCTCTATGGACACTTAATGGATGGTACATTCAAATACAGTGCAACAATCATGGCCTCAGCACTATTGCTCAATAAAACTGAGACACATTAGCTTCTCCCTAATCTACTTTCTAATCCCTATACCCCCCCAAAAAATTTATATATCTTAGCCTCAAAACACTTAAATTAACCCACATCATTCAGGAGGCAACTGCACCTTGTCAAGGCAAGAGATCTGGATGCCCATTTTATGTAACAAATGACATCCTGCGACTTAATTCCCTGTTGTCTGCAAATTTTTCCTGCATAAAGCTCCCCAAACAATAAACCATCTTTCTGTCTTGGCCATCATGTATGGGCTCATTACTTTACACATCATAATTATAATCAACGAACAAAACTCAAGGAAAAAAAGCCAAACAATGAAATGGTACTTTCTTCTTAACATCAGTGCAACTTTATGTGATTAAGCGTGTAACAATACGGATGGGTGCTTTGGATCATTTCTATGTAGCTCTTTTACATTTTGCAGATTTTCTTAACAGGTCCAACTACCTAAGGAGGGGGAAAAAAGCTCTTTTTACCTTTAAGACTTCGAAGTCTGATTTTTTAAGTGCACAGATAACTTTAATGCCTAAATTGAAAAATGAGAAGAATATCCGTAGGGAAAAAGGAGCTTATTGCTGCCTCCCTGAAGTTCATCAAATGTTGTCACATATTTCTCTAACATTTTTGACTTGGTTAAGTGCAAATTTAGGTGAACACACTCTTTTTCCCAGGGTTCATGGCAACAGAAATATAATATGTATTTTCTGATTAATGAGTTCAGCTCTACTGTCTAAGGGATCTTAGGCAAATGGTGTTTCCTAGAGGCAGAGGATTGGACAAAATGACCTCACATTTCCCTTATTTCTTGACTTAGTTTTTGCTAACTTTTTAAGCACTCATTTCATATACTTTCTTAGGTATATTTGTGGCATACAATAACCTGAAATCCCCATTCTCAGAATTTAAATCCTCAGCAACTCTACATATAAATTTCTCCCATGACAATGGAGAAAATATAAATTAGGAATTAAGTAAATGGATGAATGTTAATAAAGCTCACCTTTACTCTCATCAATTAAGTTATTATGCCAGCTGGAAAATCAATGGATTACAGTTCATATGATTATTGAAACACTGCCATGCACACAAGTCCAAATTCTTCTTCAATGTGTGATTTGGGGCCACAATGTCTAATTCACTGATGACAGGCCAGATCCCCTTGCTAGTCTCCCTTTTTATTTTGTAGTTATCACTGATGCCATTTCATATGGCTTGTGGTTACCAGGGAAAAACTGACAATATCTCTCAGGCCATGATGAAACCAGTCTCAACTAGGAAGCTTCTGAAAAGGTGACCCTAAATAACAAGGCTGCCTCTGAGAAGACTGTGTATGTAAACTGTGAATATCTCATTCTGCACTCTAAATAGTTCCCTGAATCTTTGTCTCCTATTAGCTATGTGGCCTTGAACATGAAGCTTAAACACTCTGCGCCTCAGTTAACTTACCTGTTAAATTATGGGGTCATAGTAAGGATTCAGTGAGTTGACACTTACAAAATTCTCAGGGCAATATTTGGTAAGTGTTAAATACTAGTACTGATGGGGCTGTTGTTATTATCTCTTCCTTTAGCGAACTTCTGATCCAGCTGTTTAAGCCCTCCACCGAGAAGCCTTCTTGACTCCCAACAGCGAAGTTAGTCATTTCTTCTTCCATAATTCCATACTTCTTCCAGTCCTTAAGTAATTTTTATTATAATTATTTGCTCTTACATTCATCTCCCCCACTGACCCCTGTCTACCCCTTTGGTTGATGTCTTTCCAAAGTAGAAATAACATCTTCTGTGTATCCACCCTAGGTACTAGCATATCTCCTTGCACATGTGAACGAAGAAATGAATTTGCTCTTGGAAAATCTACTGGTAAAAAATGTAGGTGGGTGGGTTCAAAACATCAGTGCAAAAACAATAAAGCATTTTGCTTAGGCTTAACATTTTAAAAGTTCAATTGAATTAGAATATCGCCATTTCGCAAGAATAAAAGAATGAATCTACTCAAGGATCATCAATGGCTACTCCATCAGAAAAAAATATAGATACAACTATACATTATATGTCTCCTGATGGATGTACCAATACTACCTCTAAAATAGCCCTGCCTTTCACACAAAAAAAGCAAGCCTTAATTACATCAAGCCTCTTTATCAATCAATTTACAGGAAATACAGTGGACAGAAGAGGAACATGTTATATGACACTATGAGGATGAAATTAGTAAAATTCAGACTGTGAGAATCTCTACTGGGCAAACTGTAAGATAAATGACCAAGTAAATTTCAGGGGGAAAAAAGAGAAGGAGAAAGCTGCAGATTCAGAGACTTTAAGAAACAAGTCACTCAACTGCAATGTGTGGATTGTATTTGAATCCTGATTCAAACAAATTCTAAAAATAAATTGAACACTGACTGGATATTTGAGAATTATCATTAACTACCTTGGGGTTGATATGGTTATTTTTTCAAAATGCCCTCAGCCTTTATAGATATATACTGAAATATTTACAGACGAAATAGTGCTACATGTCTGAGATTTTCTTCAAAATAATCCTGGGTGGGTAGAAATTTAGATAAGACAAGATAGAGTAAGAGCTGAAGATTGTTGAGGTTCGGTGATAGGTACATAAAGGTTCACGGTACTGTTCTACTGTGAGTGTGTTTATAATTCTTAATTATAAACTTAAAAATTAATAATTCCCTGTATGTTAAAAGAAGTTTTATGTTTCCTCTAGATCTCAAACACCAAAATGATTTTGCTATCCAGTGGACCAGATGCACTTATAACGTTAAGTGTCCAATAGTTGTTTATTGGATTGGATTTTCTTGTTTGTTAATTCTTTGGTATAACATATACCTTCAGCAGTAAATTTATCAGCTGAAGAACAAAGTTATTGTTAAATATTCAGTAGTAAATGTAACACTAACAATTATATTAATAATAGCTAATAATTAATGAATGCTTACTTCCTTGTCACCATGAATGTTAATTTACATGGAGTTCTTGCAGAACTTCATGAGCTGAGGTACGTTATAAGACACCGTGGGGATGCAACTACCAACACAGAAACTGAAGCTTTGTGGGATAAAGTTAACTCACCCATGATCACAAGATAAACGGCAGAGCCAAAGGCCACACCAGATCTTCCATACTTCAAAACCCATGACCCCTCCCATCTGGAACCTTCCTTTATGGGTCAGGTAGGATAGGTGACTCAAAATAAGAATAAAATAAGATTCCTTTTCATAAGAAGCACTACAGAGACCTGATCTTAAGTCAAATGGCTACAGAGAGATGGGTAGGAGTGGGAAAAGTTTTCCTAGATGAACTGAGATGAGCACTGGAGAGGATGGCTGAGTTCACACAAGTGTTAAGAACAGGTCTAAGACAGGAAAACAAGACAACCAAAAGCACAGAGCAAAGTTTCATAACCTGTGGCCCAGCCAAACTTCTAATTTGAACTGCGTAAGATTTAAAATATTTTGGAACGACTTTCCAACATTCAAAACTCATAAAATTTCACACATAAATGTGTATTTCTGGGCTTTAAAAAAATTGGAAGCTTCGGCAATGCTAGACCCATGTTTCTACATAGTCATGAGAAGTTCCAAAGCAGGGGAGAGATTTGCCGAAAGTAACATTTTAGGGAATAGCATGGAGACTGCATTTAAGGAAGAAGATGCTAGAATCAGAAATGCTTTTTAAGTCTGGACTGAAATAATGAGGTGCCAGCCAACTTAGAGGCATAGGGGACAGAAAGAAAGGGGGTAAAAATCCATGAACAGAAGTGGCAACAAGACTTGGCGGTAGAATGGACTTAAGAAGTAAAGGTATGTGACCTATACCAAGTCATAATTTGCTTCAGATCATCTAACCTCCATGACTGGAAGATGAGAGGTTTGGGGAGGAAACTTCATCATATCAGGATCATGAGAAACCAGGGAAGATGTTAGTTTTGTGTTGTAACCTTCTGGGAGATGGTGACACAAGAGATCAGCACAGAAATGTATTTAAACTAGACAGCAATGTAGTAACCACATTGATATCTTGTAAATACTTAGAAATAGGGAAACAGGATTTGTTGAAGAGGGAGGAGATGTAGAGGTTGGGAAACTGTTCAGCTCTGCAGTGACAGTTTCAAAAGACACAAGACCAACCTAGTCAGCCCTCCACTGAAGAATTTTACAATGAGGTCAGAGAAAAGAGATACAGAACAGGCAGTTAGAGGCTCACGGCCAGTGTAGATCTGATGAAGCCAAAGCAAAGGAATAACAGTGTGTCCAGGGAAAGTTTCTTGAAAGTATCACTTCTTCTTTAATCGTATCATGAAGGAAGAGTAGATACAGCACAAAAATGTGGAATCAATATAACAAAGTTTGCAGTGATCCAACCAATACTGGATGAGATTCTACTAACTAAAAAACACATACAATATACCTCTCCATGTGCTTTATTTATTCTTCTTCATAATGCTTGGCAATGCCAGATATCACATTGTACTTGCCTATCTCCCCCAGGACGATACAAGCTCCATGAGAGCATCTCTCATTTACCAGGGTATCTTCAAGGCCTAGAACAGTTCCTGAAATATAGTAAGTTCTCAATAAATATTATTTGAAAGGGTCCATCCTCACAGTGCTCACAGTCTCAGATGAACAGAAAACTGAGCAAGCAATTATAATATGTGACCAGCATAAGTAGTTCAGGAGGCCAGGAGAGCACAGAGGTGATGCCCTGACGTGTCAACTGAAAGAAAAGCTACTGTAAAATCCCTATACCTCCCAGAAAGAGAAACAAGAGAATTTACTCTCACTGTATATTTATTAAATGGATTGTACCAAAAGACACACAACCCAATGCTAAAAGGATGATGAAATCGCATCATTTTTCACTTCTGTCTCCAGCTAACACAAATCTTATACAAGGGAAAAAAAATGCCACATGTGATTTTGTCACTGAATTTACTGGTCCCTAGTATCACTTAAATGAGGGTGGCGAGAAACAAGCTGGACATGAACAAGTCCATGTCATTCATGAGTTGTACAGAATCATCTCAGCACTGGTGGAATTTAGGGCACTGGATAAAATTTTTGTTGTGCATGTGTGTTTTCAATGAGAGATCATTCTAGCCTTTATGAAGGAAGTCAGTGGACAGTTATTATGGACTCTGAAGGGCTGTAAAGCCCTTCCCCTCTCACCTCTGCTAGCCAGTCTGGACATCAGGGCAAACACCAGAACCCAGCATATCAAAATGTTTCTGTTGCAAAACAGCAAGAAATTGTCAGATATGGATGGTGATGCTGACTTCTCGATAGGGGAAAAAAGGACCTAAATTAGACTTCTATAAAAAGAATACTGCATATTTATTTCCACAGTAACACACAGGAAAAACGTTAGTCAAGAAGCAAGCAATTGGGTGAATAAATAAGCTTGTCTTTGTTCTCATCAATTAAGTTATTACATCAGTTGGAAAACCAGTGAATTATAATACAGATGTTTAATGAAACACTGCTGAGCCTATAAGTCAAACTCCTATTTTGTGGTGTGATTTTGGCTGCACAGTTTTGTGTGTGTTAAACCGTATTTATTAGCTGATACCCATTATTACTTTGAGCAAGGTATAATTCAGTTGTCAGGCTCCATCGCAGGCAAGGAGATTTAATCAGTAAGAGCCGCTTTGCTACTGAGTATAAAACAATGTGGGTTTCATGAAGCAATCACGGCAGTGTGGAAAAATGGGATTAATTAGTATTGTATAAGAACAAGCAGCATGCTCATTAAAACCTTGTGAGGTGGCTCTTGATAAACTGCCACTTGATAGGACCGCATTAATGTGACAAGGCAAAGACTTCATTTCCAAATCCTTTCTGATTGTACCTTGCTTTTAAGTTACCTGCAATGACCCTCCTTGGCATTCTGAATACAAAGATCAAAATGACTGCCAGGGACCCAGGTGCCACCTGGACCAAGGAAGCCGAGCATAGATGGGGAAGCTTCAAAGACAACTTTTTTGGAACTTGCAGTCCAACATGAATCAATAGCTGTAAATGAGGCAGCGAGGGGGGTGGGGGGTGAATTTGCATTCACACTCCGCAGGTCGGGCAGAAAGTAATTTGACAATTGGCAACCCACCTTAATGAAGGCCACATACAAATCCTCTGTTTGTTTACCCAATGCTGGCAGTGTTTGGAAATGTATACGTCCTGAGGAAGATAGCAGGGGCTCCCGAGAGCCTGCGGGGGCGGGGGGGGGGAGCTATCAGAGAGATAAAGGAGGGCAGTACCTCAGAGAGCCTTCTCGGCACACTTCTCTCTTAGTGCACACTGACTAATTATTTGGGTTTCCAAAATGCCTCTCTTACTTCCTAAAATGAATAGTTATTTTTTGCTTTGTTTTGTTTTGTTTTCACAGCAAAAGCATCTGCACATGAAAAAAGCCCTGTGAGAACAATCTGCTTTGGATAAGGAATATTTTTTTGATGTGCTTTAGACCTGTTTTCATCTTTGGGCATCCGATATGATTCTCTTTCAAACCTGTAACAGTTTGGGTTGGGTCTTCAACCTGCAATCGTTTTGGGGAGGGGGTTGGATTTCAAGCTAACATCACCAAATCTTGGAGGATCTTCTTTTACCTACATCCCGCCAGCTTCCATTTTCCTGGTGACTTCTACTAACACAGCATATAAAGCAACTGTATAAAGAGCAGGTATTTGTTGGGTCTATTTCTAGGACTGAAAATGCACTCAGAAACCTCAAAAGTTTCTGTTCCTCCACACCCAACTATATATATATATATATGTATGTATGTATGTATGTATGTATGTATGTATGTATGTATGTATGTATAAAGCTTGTTAAATCTGGCCACCATATTAATTTAATGCTTTCTGTCATGAAGCTCAAGGTCTTGGCTCACAATTATAGGTTGTTTGCAATTGAACTTGGGTAATTCCACTGCAGTCTGCAGATATGAGGCACCAGGCAGAAGAAGTCAGGCTACCTGAGCAGGCTAGATAGGATTAAGCACACTGCTTTATCAAGTGATGTGTTGCAATACTGTTAATTTAAACCCTAACATCTCACTGTTATGATCTGAGCTGCATGATGTAATGCAATATGACAGCCATTGAGTTCATAGAAAATGGAATTCATCTCTCAAAATTTCACACAAAATAAAGGCACAGAGACAGACAAAAATAAAGGGAGAAAGACAGACAGATAAATACCTTTAATTTCTTTTTCTGTATCCAAATGAGTCTGCCTCTGTCAGGCAGCGTTAGGAGTATTACATATCATCAGCCCATTTGCCCAGTGATCTCCGCCATCTGATTTATTCCTCTGTTAGAGAAAGTATTGTGTATGTTCCTATTGTGTTTCTTTTATTTTAGCAAGTGAATTGCATAGTAATACACTGTAAGTGCTGGTGCAGGCATCACCACTTACGCATGACACAGGAATAGGAAAGTTTCTGCCCCTCTTAGCTTGATGAGAACCTCCTTCAAAAATCGTACAACCCCTTCAGGTAGTAGCCACCTACTTGATTTATAATCCTACAGTGGCGGAAGAGGTTAGCTGGGTAATTTAAATCACTAGATTTCACTAATGAACTAGGGCCAGGGAGAAAGCACTTTACATTGTAAAGGCTCCATTTCACCTTCCTTATGCCCCACATACTTTATCTCCAAATTTTTACATTATTTATATAAAGAGGGAAATGGTTCTCTCGGAGGAAAATGAGTGAGCAAAGCATCTCTGCTGATAAGTATCCCCTACAATTCTATGCAATACAGATACCCTCTCTCAGAGCAACAAAAATAATGCTTGATTTAGCACAGAGATATGTTTATATCATAGAAACAACAAATAATACAATATTTTGGATGTGTTTATATTAAAAGTTATTTGTTGCCTATCTGAAATTCAGATTGAACTGGGCACCCTGCATTTTACCTGGAACTCTAAACTACAGGCAAGGTGGAAGGGTAGAGCACTTACCCCAGGGAGGGCATTACACGAAATGCCAGGAGAAAATGCTCTACAAAGCTTGGGAACACTGACCATACGTAGAAGCCTTCTGGTGTCTATGTTTCTCAGTAGAACATTTTTATTCAGCAGATTACTAAAGGCTTCACTGAGCTTTGAAGTAAACCATTGGTCACTTTTTTCCCACATGGATAAGCAAGTTTTAAATGATGTTTCCTTCACATTAACCTCAAAGACACTTTTCTACTATTGCATTTGGGATTCCTGGAACCTTCCCACCACCAGCACCACCAAACAACTTCTCGCATCGCCACAGACTCTGCAGCTTCAAAAGCTTTGATCTGTGTATATCCAAAGGAATGGAAAACAGTATCCAAACAAACACCTGGACAAAGAAATACAAGTACATGCATGTCTACAGCAGCAATATTCACAATAACCCGAAGGCAGACACAACCAAAAAGGCCACCAGCTGATGAACGGACAACCAAATACAATGGAGTATTATTCAGCCATTAAAAGGAGTGCATATTATAACCCAGATGAATCTTGAAAACCCTACGCTAGGTGAAAGGAGACAGATACAGAAGGTCACATACTGTATGATTCCATTTATACGAAACATTCAGAATAGGTAAATCTATAGAGGCATACAACGGATTGGTGGTTTCCAAGAGGCAGGAAGGTGGGGGCAGGGAGCAGGCAGATAGGGGAGTGACTACCAGTGGGTACAGGGTTTCCTTTGGGTCATAAACTACTTCAGAACTAAACAGAAGTATTAGCTGCACTGCATTGTCAGTGTATTAAATGCCACTGAATTGTTCACTTTAAAATGGTTGATTTTATGTTATGTGAATATCTTCAATAAAAGTAAATAAATAAACTAAAAGCAGTGATCTTAATAAGAAGATTGGGTTCACTAGTCTGCCTTTGGATTTATTTTGAACTTATTATCAGCTGCAAAAAGAAGATCCTCCCATATTCCAAGATGCTTACCAACTGTTAACTTACGCATTCCTGTATAAGTTATTAATTCAAGTAATATGAATTGAGCCTCTTATAAAAGGGTCACAGGTAGCCCTTATGCAGATTAGAAAAAGGTGTCCAGTCTGGGGCTGCTTGATGAGCTGATCCCCCCTCACTACCTGGGCAGGACACCTGCGTGCAGTCCCAGGCTGTGCTCTCGTAGGCAGCACCCCTGCCTACAATACTCCACGTCCTATACGGGACCGGTACTGTAATGAATCATAAGTAACACTGGGAACAGTAATGAATGCAGTAATTCAATATGCATGTTTTAGAGCCAGACTAATGGGGTTCCTTACCAGCTGTATGACCTTAGGCAATCCCTTAACCCCTCTGACCTCGATCTTCTTACCTCTAAAACAGGGATAATAATAATGTCAATCTCCCAGAGCTGTTGTGGGTGGGGTGGGGAGGTTAAGCTACTCTAAGGCATGAAGAACAGTGTCTGGCACCCATCAGGATAGCTAACCGTAAAGACTGGTGACACTACATGCTGATGACGCTGCGGAACAACTGGGTCTTTCACACATTTCTGATGGGAGTGCCAACAAAAGCTATGCCACCACTGTAGAAAACCATTCAGCAGTTTCCTAAAAAGTTAAATCTACCTACTTTATGGTTCAGCAATTCCACTCCTACTTCTTTACCCAAAAGAAATGAAAACTAATGTTTACAGAAAGACTTGAACAAGAATGTTCACTGCAGCTTACTCATATTAGAAACAATGAATGGAAAACAGCCCAAGTGTCCATCAGCAGTAAATTGGATAAACAGGTTGTGTGTTCACATAATGGAATAACATTCAGCGATAAAAAGGAATGAACTACTGATACACAAAACAACATGGATGAATTTTTTAAATATTATGCTCAGAGAAAAAGAATCCAGTCCCTAAAGAGGACATGCTCCACGATTCCATTTTTATGAACTTCAAAAACAGGCAAACTGATCTATGAGGATGAGATCAGAATAGTCTTTGCCTCTGGGGGTCAGAACATGAGGGAACTCTCTAGAGTGATGGTGGTACTTGAGAGTTGGAAAAGGTTTCTGTGAAGGGCCAGTTTGTAAATATTTTAGCCTTTAAGGTCCACATACGTCTCTACTGTAAAGTCTTCTTTGTTCATTTGTTT
Source organism: Mesoplodon mirus (assembly GCF_964341445.2). Taxonomy (NCBI): domain Eukaryota; kingdom Metazoa; phylum Chordata; class Mammalia; order Artiodactyla; family Ziphiidae; genus Mesoplodon; species Mesoplodon mirus. The sequence continues at coordinate 9,311,383 of NC_138991.1, forward strand.
GTTTTAATCACCCTTTTAAAATATAAAAAACATTCTTAGCTCACAGGCCACACAAAAACACTCCACAGGCTGGGTTTGATCCAAGGGTTGCAGTTTGCCAAACTCTGCTCTATATAGGGTATTGGTTACAGGGATGTGTACATTTGTCAGAAGTCACTGAACAATACACTTAAGACCTATGCATTTTATTGTATGTAAGTATTTTTCAATAAAATATGGAACAGTGCCTGAAAGTTAATACTCAAATAAACATTAGCTATTTTTATTTTCACATAAATGATATACTTATTTATTTTTTAGTTATAACAAAGAAAATATCATTTTTCCACATTGTAAAATAAATTCAAGCAATATATTTAAGCCTACATTATGATTCCCTCCACGCTTTACCACTGCCTGCACACACATTTCCAACCACTTCCTCCAAAGAGAATTTGATTTACTAGGGCAGTTTCTCAAACCTGGGAACAGTCCAATCCAGAGGCTATGTTCTCAGAACTCTAGGGGTTTTTGAACCCGAGTCAGAGAAACAGGCATTTGTAATGGACCAAACTGTCTGTCTCCCCTGGTGCCTAGGTAGGAACTAGCTCTCCTTCCACAAGACCACCTTGCCTTTAATTAGTGTACCTCACATCTTCCTTCCTAATTAGAGTTCTTACCAACATCAGCACTGAGAACTCTTTTGAAAGAGAATTCCTTGTATTTAATATCTACCAGGTAACAATTTGAAGCATTTTCCAAAGAACAAGACATTACGTTGAGAGTGTCTGCTGTACATTCATATTTATTTATGTACGTATCAGTATCACTTTTCACTCATGCTGAAGAATACTCTCCATGGAACCAGCAATTCAAAACTGCTGAGCAAAGCAGTAATAGAAAGTCTCATGAGGAAAGTTTCACATGGAGTGGAGGGTTCTCATCTGTTTCCAGCAATAGAATCCCTGGTATTGGCAGTGACAAGAAATAAAAAAGCACTTTGCTAAATGAAGCATAAGAGGACACTGGAGCATGGCTACCACAACCATATTATCGCACTTTTTCTTAAAATTCCCATCAGAACCAAAGTTGAGACTGTGGCAAGTCTACTGTCCCTAGCTAAGTTTGTTTCTCTTATTTTATTTATTTATTTATTTATTTATTTATATTTTTGGCTGCGTTGGGTCTTTGTTGCTGCACGCGGCTTTCTCTAGTTGTGGTGAGCGGGGGCTACTCTTCGTTGTGGTGTGCGGGCTTCTCATTGCGGTGGCTTCACTTGTTGTGTAGCATGGGCTCTAGGCACGCGGGCTTCAGTAGTTGTGACACGTGGGCCCAGCAGTTGTGGCTCGTGGGCTCTAGAGCACAGGCTCAGTAGTTGTCGTGCATGGGCTTTGTTGCTCCGTAGCATGTAGGATCTTCCAGGACCAGGGATTGAACCTGTGTTCCCTGCATTGGCAGGTGGATTCTTAACCACTGTGCCACCAGGGAAGTCCCTGTTTCCCATATTTAAATTAGTCATGATTCTTTTGTTCTTTCTCTCTCATATACGTACATATATATATATATATATATATATATATATATATATGACAGATAATTGGGATGAAGAAATAAATTGCGTAATTAATGGAATTAATTATATTAAACAATCTTTTTATTTTTTTGTTATATCTATATGCCTATTGTCGCATGCTATTTGGAAAAGTGCGAAAGGAGAAATAGGTGCTGACTACTGTCCTTGGGGAGCTTACAGTCCTGTTGGGCAGATAAGGTGAGCATTCTCACCACCATCATCACATTTATCACCATCTTCACAACAGATATTATTATACCTGGTCCTGCATTAAACACTTTAGACACCCTGACTCATTTAATCCTCACCATAATCCTGGGAAATAGATACTATTTTTACACCCATTCTACAGATGCAACAACTGAGGCAAGTCAGAAGGTAAGTAACTCAGCCAAGTTGCAGGCCCAAACAGTAAGTGATGGAGCTGTTGTCAGAACTCAGTTCCACCAGCCTCCAAATTCTATGCTTTTTACCCATGACTCTTTACTGTGCCTCCAAATACAACTGAAAACATAAGTAATTGTGGACCAAGAAGTAGTATCTAAAATTCCAGAAAAGCATTCAAGGTGACCAAGAAGTAGAATAGTAAAACTATATAAATTAAGACTTTAATTTCACTTGGAAGTAGGAGTAATTTCTGAATATGCAAAGATAGGTGAGGATGGCATTTCATAAGGAGATCCCAACTTCTCTGGGATAGATTCCTGGAAATGTCAATTAAAAAAACATTAAATTCTCACAAGAGAACTTCAGTCCAATTAAAACAGCTTCAATTCATTTGCTGTCAAGTATTATCTTTTTACAGATACCATGATCTGTTAAAATTGATCAGAACATGATGAATATTTCAAAAACTCACTCTTCCCAATGGTGGGAACAGTGATATGTCACAGAACTTTGGGCAACTACTCATATTACAATACTGCAGGGAGCACTCCGATTTTGCCTGGTAAATGGAGTCAGGGTACTGGGTCTCAAATACAAGTTGATGCATATTTTATGTGCATGGAGACTGATAGGAAGAGAAAGGTGTAATAGGAATGAAGGAACACAAAATAACGATATGTCCAGCCTAACCTATAATCCCGTCTAAATGAAACATCTAACTTGTTTCATTTCTCCCTTCCGTGCTGGGTAACTAACAACAGAGTAACTTTCTTAAACTGCTCAAAGGGATGGTGGGGAAACTAGCTGAGTGCTGAGAAAGGCCCTGCCAGCCCCACGGCTGGAAGGACCATCGCCGGCTAAGGACGTCTCCACAGCCTCTCCTTGTGAGGGACTCTGGGGAGAGGAGGAAGAGCTGCTCTCCTTGGCCTCTGTTACTATGGCAACCTTCCCCTTTGTTTCCCTGGATCCACGGCGGCCGCCTCATTTAGCGACTGGCATTCAGGTGAGGCAGCTGCATGATGGCATGAGGAAATGGGGAAGTGGAAAAACAAAACTGCTTGAAAAAGCACACACGCATGCATCACAGCACCGAGAAGGCATCGTCAGGACGAGTTTCCGGACTCCCTTCCACTTTGTTTGGGAGCCCCTCAGCGTCACGTATTTGCAGTCGTTGTTGAATAACGCGCTTGGGGAACGTTCACCTTCTTCTGGCCGTCGTTGGGATGGGTGCCTTTCACACGTTCTTCTGTCGTCCGCAACACTTGGCTCTTCCTTGCCCCTCGGGGAGGTCTCAGCGCACAGGTCACTTTCTCAAACAGGCTTCTGCTGACACCACACCCTCCTCAACTCCCCCGCTGCCTCTCTCAGGGCCGTCCGCACAAGTCATAACCATTTCATCGGTTGTCTCGCGCTCATAGGTTTTGCTCTGTCTCCCAGCGAGATTACAAGCTCCATGAGGGCAAGGATGCTGCTGTTCTTCCACGAACTAATATTGAATGAAACGTGCCATGTAAGTAGCAACAAATGAATACTGATGGAAAAAATGAATAACGTGGTAATTTCGAAAACATGATTTAGGATGCTGAGAAGTCAAGTGCTGGTCTAGTAGCTGAGAGTCTCTCTCTCTCTCTCCATTCTCTTTTCTCTTACATGAACAATCAACAAAAGAGTCATATTAAAATCCAAGAACACGGGCTTCCCTGGTGGCGCAGTGGTTGAGAGTCCGCCTGCCGATGCAGGGGACACGGGTTCGTGCCCCGGTCCAGGAAGATCCCACGTGCTGTGGAGCGGCTGGGCCCGTGAGTCATGGCTGCTGAGCCTGCGCGACGGGAGCCTGTGCTCCGCAACAGAAGAGGCCACAGCAGTGAGAGGCCCGCCTACCGCAAAAAAAAAAAAAAATCCAAGAACACGACCTGAGTCACACCTCCATTTATTCTCACTGCAGTGTCTGCTTCTTTGCAGAAATTTCCCACATCTTAAGGAAGCTTAGTTATATATTTGCAACTGAATAGTACAGGGGAAGAAAGAATATAAAGTTGGCTTTCAAGGAGCAGGGGCAAACTGAACTCCTGCAGAACACCTGTCAGGTATTCGCCCACTAGTTTGCAGCCATGAGAAAGGGGGGACCTCAAGACATTTACATTCTAGATGCTGAGAGGGTGAGTCCAAGGAAGAAATCTCTACCATACAGGGAAGAAAGGGAGGAAGCTGGCCTAAGTGAGAGAAAGAATAGGGGGAATTCTGCAAATGCACAGCATGCTTCCCCCATTCATTTACTTGGTTTGGGGGATGAGAGAAGGCCTAGAGATTGAGTTCAATCACCAATGGCCAATGATTCCATCAGTGATGTCTACATAATGAAGTCTCCACAAAAACCCTAAATGAAGGGGTTCAGGGAGTTTTCAGGTTAGTGAACACATGGAGATGCCTCGTGGGGTGACATGCCTGGAGAGGGCATGCAAGCTGAGCCCCCATCCCCCATATTTGGCCCTATGCATCTCTTCCATCTGGCTCTTCCTGAGTTTATTACTTTGTTTCCCCAATATCCCATTCCTTGGAGACAGCCCTTCTCCATCCCACAGGTAAATCTTACTCAATTCATATGGGGGGTGAGAGGGACCACATCTTCTCTTTGTTCCAAAGATTGGTGACCCAGGTCACACCAAATAGACCTTTCTTTTCTTCTGGCCACAGTGACTATATTTCAATGGGCACACGACCCAAGCTAAGCTGTCCCTGAGACTTTTCTATCAAAAGAGACCTCAATAAAAATAATCTGTAGGGTCCAAGCCCAAGAATCAATAAAAATACTACTACTAAGTAAGTCGTCAAACCTACAGAGCTGTGGTTCTCAACCAGGCACACCTGGAAGGTTTTGTTTTTGTCTGAAGCACACATCTGGCCTACTCTAAATAAATCAAATGAATCAGTATCTCACGAAGACCCTGGAATATCTCTTTAATAAAGAAGCTGTTTTATAGAAATGCTAGATTCTTCTAGGAAATTAAACTATGCTTTTATATTTTATACAGATCCCCAAAATTGAGTATGTAGAATAAAATTACAGATTTATTCATTCAACTGTTAAATCGCTTAAAAGGTAAACATTCATATCATAGAGCTGTAGGTTGGGGAGCAGATTAAGAACGATAGGAAATAGCCATGATAGCCAGAGTTCTTTTGGTTGCGAGTGACAGAAAATCCAAGTCAAAGGGTTACGTTAAAAGGGGAGGACTGTGGGACTTCCCTGGCGGTCCAGTGGTCAAGACTTTGCCTTCCAATGCAGGGGGTGTGAGTTTGACCCCTGGTCCGGGAGCCAAGATCCCACATGCCTCAGGGCCAAAAAACCAAAACATACAAAAAAGAAGCAATATTGTAACAAATTCAATAAAGACTTTAAAAATGGTCCATATCAAAAAAAAAATCTTAAAAAAAAGGGGGGGAGGATTGATTGGATCATATATTTGGGAAGATGACCCTTTAGGAAAAGCTGGTTAATGGCATCTGGGCTCTTTTTCATTTCCTCCATTTTAGGCCAGCTGACCTTTGCTTGGATACATTCTTCAACACGATAGGGGAAATGACCCCATACCTCCTCCTCCCCAGAATCCACTGTTGAAACTTATCAACCCCAGTGGAAAAAGAATTCCTCCTCCGCACTGTCTACCTGTCAATGCCAGAGAAAACCTGAAACAGCTGAGCTAGTTAGAAGTTCATGCCTGGACCAAGCAGGGTGACAAAGAACTATTATGAGGAGCCCATGCTTGGTCACATTTCATAGAGTGGAGATCATAATTGAAAGTCTCACCAGAATGCCTGGCCTGAGGAAGGAGAGATGAGTCCCACTCCCACCTCAACCTTGCAAAGGGATGATAGGAAGATAAAAATCAACATGTGATTACTACAGTCATGCCTGATTGAGCTCACACTGAAGACCTTCCTTCATTTTTCATCCTCTATGACCTGTCAATCACTTCCTAAATGTCTGAAGTCAATAAAAAAGAAGTGAATTCGATACTTAACCTACAATGGAAAAATCTTGTTACCGCTCAAGTGCCGTGGCCTGGAGGGCTGTCTAGGAGCTCAGATCCACAAGAGCCTTCTTCAATTAGAAATGAGTCTTAAAGGGCAGCATATCTGAATGCTCCATATCACTGAGACTTTGCAAAAATTCTCCCCTCCATTCTAGTGAATTTGGTCTTCTTAAAGATGAACCGAGCCCAAGAAAAGGGTGGTTGGTATTTGACTATATCTCATGTGATTTATGCTAAAAGCCAATCTAAAACCTTTCAGTGACACCTAGATTAAGAGTCTGGGAAAACTGCCCTGAAGAAATGCCAAATGTTGGTTTCCAAACCAGTTTACAAACGGAAAAAATACAATTCTACAAATAGTTTCATTTACATGAAGATTTTCAGCCAAGAAGCTTTGCAAAATGAACTTTACAAATTAACTCTGTTGGAATGACACTTGCTTCAGAGAACTCCCCCCAGCCCTTCACAACCACTACACGTACACTGGAAACCTGTTGGAAAGCACGTGGTAAGAGTTCCAAATGGACCAGGATTAGGAATAAAGAATATGTCTGAAACTGTGGGAAGAATTTTAATATCCCAAAGTTTCAGGAAACAGAACCACTCCACCTGATTGGCTCTGTTAGTCCCCACAGTCAAACCATTGACTGGCTGGCAAATTACGCAGACAATGAATGAAGTGGAGCTCTTTAATAAGTGACTGAGTCCACCAGAATTCATACCATTCTGTAGTACCGAGTGCCCTTTGATTGCAGCATGGATTATGTATTCAGGTGACAGCAAACCCGTGAGCTATAATATTTGCATGAAATCTATCAAACAACAATGTATCGTGGAGTGAAGGTTTTAAATCAGATTCAATCTAACCTGAATGAAATCTGAACTAAGGGCTTGAACCAAACCCATAAGGTAAAACCCAAATTAATTCAAGGTATTTTAACTCCAACATTTCATTTTACAAGTAAACCAAAGCTCTTTATTTTTTAAAAATACCAATTTATACTATTTTCCAAAGAAATTATGGATTTGCTTTGTAATTTAAGACAGTAGAGTAAAACAGCACAGAAACCACTCAAGGGAGACATTTTAGCTCATTTTTTCATTATATATTTATTGAACACCTAATATGTACTATCCTTTCTGTGTTCAGGATATAGTGGTGGACTTAGTAGATTATATTGCTGGCCTCATGAATCTCAAATTCTAACGGAGAGAGAGACACACACACACAGAAACCTGGAAAATAAATAAATGCATGTCAAAATGTCAAACATTAGGTTCTCTTAAAGCAGGGGTTGGCAAACTATGGCCCACAGGCTGTTCCTGTAACTAAAGGTTTATTAGAACATTGTTTACATATTATCCGTATGTCAACTTAAAGAAAAATGCACAACATGAGTTATGAATTTAAGTTTTATTCAGGGTCTTACTGAGGACTTAGCCCGGGAGACAGCTCTGAGGAACTGCTCCGAAGAGGTAGGGGAGGACCCAGCATATATATGAATTTTTTCACTAGGAAATGCTTGTAGTCAAGCATACATCTTGGTAAAAGATTACTGCTAGTCACAAAGAACATACCTCAAGCTAACGCGTTTAGTGCTTTTCTATGTATGGGAAGATGCAAGAATCTGGGGTCCTTGAAATTCTTCCTGAGATATGCATCTAACTATCTGGGGACCCCTTTATCTAGAGTACCTCATCCTGTTTGTTCATCCTGAATTCCCCTCAGGGCGCACTGTTGGTAGGGAACTGCAGGGGTGGGCATTGACTTAACCCTTGTATAACTGGTTGATGAGCCTAGTTCTTTTGTTCTTTTTTGTTCACATGTGACTGCTTTTGTGCTACAGTGGAGTGTTAAGTAATTGGGACACACATTGTGTGCTCCATAAAGTCTAAAGTATTTGCTGTCTGAGCCTTTACAAGAAAGTTTGCTGGCTCTATGAAGAAACAAGAAGGGTGACAGATGACATGTGCCTGGAGTGGAGAGTTGACTACAAGGTCTGGGGAGGACTCACTAAACCAGTGACATCTGAGTGGAGGTCTGAGTAGTGAGAAAAATCTAGACATGGGAAACAAAGTGTTTTAGACAAACAGAACAGTACGGCGATTTTGGTTGCTTTTGTTGTGTGTTTTAGGAAAGTATTGCCTTAAAGGTGATGAACAAGTTACTGGGCTATAACAGTAAGAAAACCTCAAATGGTAAAAAGAAAATACACTAATTTTCAGCTTGTTCCTTGTGCCAGGTGAGAAAAGCATTTTCAAGTTCTCTTTGTATTCTCATTCAAAAGAGGGAATAAGTTCCTTCTAATTCAATAAGTAACTCTACAAAGAAGGAAAGCATTGGTGCACTCCTGGATGACTGCCTTGATTTTGCTGGTAAAGGTAGACTTAAATCCCTACTTTCTTTAGGGAGTCTTTCTCCTTGCTTTCCCTTGTCTCCAATTATGATTTCTTTCACCTTCATGCCTTTGTGCTGATATAACACATCTGCTCAGAATATTGCGGGGTATATCTTTTTCCAGAAATTGTATTCCAATACCATTTGGGGAGAAGCAGAAGGATCAAGATCAGTGTATGTGAATAAAATAATAGGGGAATCCAGAGCATGTATTGGACAGCTCTTGTTTATTTCCACCCGTACTGTAGGTGGCCATTGTTGTTGCAAAGGTGGATACATTGCTGGCCAGAGAGTATTGCTTTTCTTCTGTAATGTTCTATGTCTCCAGGTGGGCCACTTCTCAATAAAGGTTAAAAAACCAACTTCACCTTTTGTGCAGTACCTTACATCAATGTCCCTTTAACTCTCAATTCTAATACGGTATTTGAAACCATTTCAGGTGGAAATCCGCACTTAGCAAGCGTGTCCTTGCCTCTGTTAGAAACCTCATGCTCCAATTTTAGATATTTTCATGATACTTGTGGTGGTCTTGGATGGATAAATTAAATCTGCTTTTCTCTTGATTGCCTTGCTGGCCCTCTTCGTAACTTCACTTTGTATTCCTTTCTGTTCAATACTTTTCAAAGTACTGAGAGTTTAAAGAGGTACAATAAATCCCAGATCAGTTTTTAATGACCACGGTAAGCCTGCTTGTAATATGTCAGTAAGCTGAACCTAAAAGCCAATGGGGAATAGGCCATTTCTGCCTTAGTAATTGCCTCCACAGAAAGATTTATAATGTCATTATCTGAATCTACAAGAAATAACTCATAGAGCTGAAATACCCTAAAAAAAATATTACAATTCTCTTAAAATCTAGTCATTCATAAATGCTAAATCATAAAACTTTTTTCAAGATGTTTTATGTTAAAAGTAAAACCCAGTAAAAATATAAATGCTCGTTTCTTAATCAGATTCCTCATTTTTTATGTAACTGTTTGTAGCTTTGCAGTTTTCTGGGACATATTTACAAACCCAACATTCAGCTGCCAGAATCCCCAACCACTATGAGAAACCATGGTGTCTGAAAAGGCATTTCTCGTCACCTTTTTATCTCTGTGTGATAGCAGGGAGTGAGGAGGAAGAGGGTTAGTTAGTATGGCAATAAAATTAATTTCAGCAATAAAAGTCACCTTTTCCCCCTAATTTCTCCCTGAAAAAAACGCACTAAACTTCCTGCCAAATGCACCACAGAGCTGTTTTAAGCCATTTCTTGCAGCTTTCCTTTCACCTTAGCATTTCCAAATCAAGAAAAGATCAGTCACTTCTTTCAAATAGCAGGAAACATCCTCCCCAATTTGTCCAGAGTTTAATAAAACCCTGGTATTGCCATGTCTCCTTGTCTCCCCACGCCATAAAACAGCAACATTTATACTCATTTCTGCAGTGCAAAAATGTTCTTTGGAGTAGAGAATCTATTACAGTTTAAAAAGGACACTTGAGATGTTTTTCATAATTTGTAAAATCACATTTTCTCCTTTTAACTACAGTAATTTGGTGCAAATGTGAACATTGAATTAAAGCTCTTTTCAGGATTTTTCCCCTTCTTCTGGCAGCCTACTCAAGATTGGGATTTGATCCATATTTTTAATATCTAAGATTGCAGCTAAGTCTTTGTGTAGGGGAAAAGGGGGAGGGAAGATGGTGATTTAAAAGCACTTGGAATAGAAAACGAATCTTGTGTCTTTTGTTTGCCATTCCTGTTGCCACTTCATGAGTCAACCACCATCACTCCATTCCTTGATTATTATTTTCCACTTTGGCATTTCTGTAAATAGTAACTCTTAAGTATATCTTGAGGTATCTTGATTCAACATATCCAAAACTGAACTAACCTTCCTCCCAGAAAAGTGCTGATCTCAGTGAATCACAGTGCCCATCGATCTGTTTCCTAAGAACCATAAACCCAGGCAGAAAGGCAAAACACCATGTCTCCCATTCTCTCAGCACCCACATCCCAATGATCACCAAGAAGAGTTCTGCCTCTATATATGAATATTTTCTTCCATCACTACCACCACTGACACCTTAGCAATTTCTTACCTGGACTGTTAAAACTACTCCTAACTGATTATCCCATATCCCTTTTTATCCACAAGCCACACAAGAGCCAAGGAGATCTTTGAAAAAGCCAAATCTGATCACAAGCCCCTCCAGTGGCTTTTTGATACTGTCTGGATAAAATTCAAAGTCTTTTTCATGGCTCCCTTTGAAATATGATCCCTGATGGACTCTATGACTTCATGATACTGTTCTCTCCACCCTCGGCCCATTCCAACCGTCCTGGCCACCTTCTGGTTCCTGAGGTACATCCATGTTCTCTTATCTCACTGGCCCCACAAATGTTAGTCCTTCTACCTGGAACAATCTTCTCTCCCCCTACCTTTTTGTCTTACCCAGTTCCTTCCCATAATGTGGGTCTCAGAAAAGTCCTCCTTAACTCCAGGCTCTTGGAGAGCTTCCCTTGTGATAAGCTGTCTTAACCTCATCTCCTCTCATGTACCATTCACCACACTTGGCATCGCTTGCTAAATCCTGGTCCCCTCATCTGCAAGCAGCATCATGGTAGGGAATTCAGCGGTGTATCCTCAGCTACTAGTAAAGAGGACCTCCATAAATAGCTGATGAATGAACCAACAATATAACAGTTCCACAATTCATCTTTCTATGTCCATCTCTACCCCATTCATCCATCCCCTCAACAAATATTTACTGAAACTTATAAATGCCATGCACCATACTAAGCATCAGGAGGAACTCATGACAAGCAAGGAGTGAACAAGACACAGTCAGCGGTGGGGAAGCACAAAAACAAAGAAGAGAGTTGATATAATATAATTTTAGATAGTGATAAGAGCTATGAAGAAAATACACCATAATCACACCATCATACTTCAAGGAGGTAGAATGTGAGCTGAGAGCTAAATGCCGAGAAGGAACTGATCATGGAAAGATCCAGAGAAAAACAAGTTCAAGCCAGAGTTCTAGCAAGTAGAGGGTTCCTTTGGTAGAAACAAGATTTGTGTATTCAAGAAAGACAGGACGGCTGGGGCATTGTGATTTGGGAGCACAGATGCCTAAATGAGGTAGGGACTGAATCACACAAGGCCGAAGAAACGGCAGTGTGGAACGTGGATTTTATTTAAGTGCGATAGGAAACCATCTGACAGTTTTTTGTTTTTTGTTTTGTTTTGTTTTGTTTTTATATTTATGGCGGTGTTGGGTCTTCGTTGCTGCTCATGGACTTCCTCTAGCTGCAGAGAGCAGGGGCCACTCTTCATTGCAGTGCACGGGCCTCTCACCGCAGTGGCCTCTCCCGCTGCAGAGCATGGGCTCCAGGAGTGCAGGTCTCAGCAGTTGTGGCTCACGGGCTCCAGAGCACGGGCTCAGTAGTTGTGGCACACGGGTCTAGTTGATCCGCGGCATGTGGGATCTTCCCCAGGCCAGGGATCGAACCCATGTCCCCTGAATTGGCAGGCGGACTCTCAACCACTGCGCCACCAGGGAAGTCCCCCATCTGACGGTTTTAAGTGAGGGAACAACATGATCAGAGTTTTGTTTTAAAAGAATAAGTCTGTCTGCCTTCTGGAAAATGAATTAGATGGGGACCATGAGTAAAAGCCAAGGTAGGAATAAAACTCAAATTTCATCACATGACGTTTAAGGTCTCCTAAATTCTGGCCTCTGCTACCCCATTAGGCTTCCTTCTACTTAATCCTTGATGGTCCCTCACTCTATCTGGTAGGCACACGGCACCTGGAACCCACCCTACATGTTTTCTTTCTAGCCTCTACTGAATATAGTTTCCACTTTTTCCAATTTCCCTGAGACTATGTTCCCTTCTTCAAATCCCATCTTCTATCTTAAGACTTCAGAACACTCTGGGCCATAGAAAACTTTCTTCCTCCTGAACCTTTTACTTTAAAAAAAAAAAAAAAAAAAAAAAAAAGCAGATATACCTCTTGCCACCTCTTGGATTATTGCTTTGTATTATCGTCTACCTCTTGTTTAGTTATTTCATTTTCCATGTGCGCGCATATGTCCCATTTCCCCAACCACACTGTAAAACCCCTGAGGGCCAAGACTTTCCTTATGCTTCTGTAGACCACCCCCCGCCAGTGCCTGGTACCATGCCATCCCCGCAACACGGCACTCTATACGTTGATCTGCTGTGGAGAAAGCGCTAAATGCACTTGTCAGAACTGAGAGAAACATCAAGTTGCCTCATGACTAGGTAAGTAAAGGAGTTGAAAGGAGACTGGCTTTTTTTCTAAGACTGTTTTTTAATAGCTTCTTTCCTGGAAGCCTCTTTTCTATAAAAACCACCAAGCTCTGAATAGAATCAGAATCAGATATGGAATGTGAAATAAGCTGGATGTGCTGTTGATCATTAGCTCCGGAAGTCTAATCTGGCTTGAGATCAGAGATTTAGAACTAAGCCCCTCTGAAGGAGCAGCTCAAAAAAGCCCAGTAAGGAAAAGGTTGCATGCTTGGCTTGGCCCTGGATAAATCAGATGTTCACACAATGTGAGGTTTAAAGGTGGATTGTGGATAATAGGATTGAAGCCAGAGAAAGGTAAATCCTGGTGAAAAGAGAAAGACATCAATAAAGACTGCTGCATTGCACGTGAGGACATCTACAGAACCATCTGTCAGAACCACGCATTACAAATTCACATGAAGGAAGGGTAAGAGATCTCTAGTCCACTGTATAAAGAATGTGGCTCTAGTGGCTACTGGGAAAATACCACTATTTTTTCTACGCGAAACAAAGAGGCAATTCAGGAAAGATGGATGGGAAAAGTCATAAACTGTTTCCCTGGGATTAAGGAGAAGCTAGAACCCCTCCCACATCTTCTAAATCTACAGACTTGGAAGACTATTAAGTGTACAAGCTCTAGAGCAGGCTCTCTTAATCACGGCATTACTGACATTTGGGGCCAGACAATCCCATGTGTTGGTGGGCCGTCCTGTGCACTGGTGGTTCCTTAGCAGCATCCCTGGCCTCTACCCACGAGAGGCCCATAGCACCTCCCCGACTCAGTTGCAACCAAAAATGTCTCCAGATGTTACTAAGTGTCTCCTGGCAGGAGGGAGGCAAAATCACCTCCAGCTGAAAACCTCTAGGCTACAGTCAGACAGACTTGGGTTTAAATTTCAGATTTGCCATTTCCTCATCTGTAAAATGAGGATAAATACGATGCACCTTAAAGAGTTTGGGTGAATATTTAATGGATAAGGTAAATATACCACGAGCACACTTCTGGCACACAGAAAATGCTCAACAAATATTAGCCATCACTAATATCGTTGTTATTATTTATTGACCATGGTCCTGGCAGATAATTCCACTCCCTGATTATTAGTTTTAACTCTTTTAAGTGATGTAAAGAAAACGCAGTTTATTCCGTGTGGTATTATTTCTCTTCCCTGCAAATGAGGAATAATGTATCTCTCACCCCGTAATTTCTCACAAGTGAGCCCAAGGCCCCTGAATTCTCTTAACCTCAAACTACAAATAACTTGGGTATTAAGGAAATCTAATATTTGCCTTCTTTTTAAAAAAAATGCTCATTTTTTTCTCATCTTCAATTTCCAGATGAAATAGTAGACGAATGTCACGCATACCAATTATCTAATTGTGAAACTGATCTTTACTTAAAGCATCCATGTTTTTGACATAAATAGTCATGAAGTGGTAAGTTTTCAGCAGGATTGTTGGTCTGATTGCTGAGTGCCGGATACCAGAGGCTAAAGAGGTTTTAGCCTGAAAAATTACTTCAGTTGAGGGAAAATCACTTAAAGTAAATTAAAATAAACTATGTCCTCAGTGCTGGCCTTAGGTCATCTCCAACTTGTGTGTTAGAATTAGTGATATTGTGGAGAACCAGAAATGGGGAATGAGATGGAGTACATAAAAAAAATTATTTAATTTTAGTTCTTCCATGACTGACTCTGTTTCATATTGTTTTTAAACTGAGGAAGAGATATGAATGAAAGAGTATGAATGGTTCTTATAATATTGTGATTTATAAGAAATATATATTTGGTCATTCAGATGACCAAATATATATTGCTCATACGTATTTGATCTTCATCCACAACTCCTAGCTCACAGCTTCCACAACCCTTGTACTGTCCTGTTCAGAGGGATAAAGGTGTCTTAGGTTATGTGAATGAGGTGACTTCTAGAAGCACCTAAGGATGGAGACTTGTTGCCAGAAGAACCAATCAGGTGATTGGAAGTTTGGTACTTTCAGTCCCACCCCTTGATTTCCAAAGAGGGGAGGGGTTTGAGGTTGAATCAGTCCCCATGGACCAATGATTTAGTCAATCACGATTATGTAACAAAGTCTCCATGAAAACCCAAAAGGACAGCTTTTTGGTCCTTCTTCTTCAGAGAGCTTCTGGTTGGAGAAACAGAATGCTTCTTTGGGAACCATGCCAGGCCCCGTGCTCCAGGAGGACAGGAGCTCCTTTGTTTGGGACCTCATCAGATGTATCTCTTGATCTGATGATTGGTTCTAACCAATTAATCAAATACAAGGAGGGGGTTGTCAGAGCCTCTGATTTATAGTCAGTTGGTCAGAAGCACAGGTAACAACCTGGACTTGCAACTGGCATCTGAAGTAGAGGGTGGTCTTGCAGGACTGAGCCCTTTCTTTTGTGGAATCTGATCTTATCCCTGAGTAGATAGTATTAAAATTGAGTTGAATTCTTTGGACACCCTGCTGGCATCCAAGGATTGCTTGTTGGTGTGGGGGAGCTTTCACACATACGTTGGAATTGGGTCCAGGAACGCTTTACAGGCCTCTGATCTGTAAATAAACTCCTTTTCTCTTATATGTGAACTTTATAGTTACGCCTGCCAACAAATAGCAAAATTATGCAGGTAAACACTGTTTCCATGTAAAACAATTAGATAAGCAGAAATCCTAAGACACTTAACCAAAACATGTATCTGTTCATCAAGGTGGTTCTTCAAGACTGGCAAACATTTTCTGTAAAAGGCCAAGTAGTAAGTATTTTAGATATTGTGGGCTGTACACTACTCGGTTCTGCTGTTGCAGCACAAAAGCTGCTTTAAAAATATGTAAACAAATAAGCGTGGCTGTGTTTCAATAAAACTTTATCTGCAAAAAGAGGCAGCAGGTTGCATTTTGCCCAAAGGCCCTACTGTGTCAACCCGTGACCAATGCAGAACTCCAGTGAATGGCTTATCCTTAATACCAATGGTCTGTATGATTATATCTGACTTTGTGCAAATACCCTTAGGGAAATGATAAACACCACTAGAGACCTTTTTATTTTCATGTGACTGCACCGAATGGTTGAAAAGGTTGATGCTCACTTAAACAGAATTATTCCAATGTCTTTGCAGACTAAAAAAAGCCTAGTATGGAGCAGTACATTTAATTTAATTTTTCCCCTCTAAAAATAAAAAGAAGTCGTATTAAGAAATCCTATCACTCAATGCTGAGAGGAAGCTCCTTCAAGTCTTCAGTGCCATAGTAATTACTGGCAAAGGACCCCTGATGAGAGATCATTGAGAAATGGAAAATGTATCCAAAAACTAATAAAAACCCAGTCAATTGCTATTAGATATCTCTAAATAGAATGCAAGGAGGAGAGAAAGAGAATTACAGGGTTGCTGCAGGCACCCAGCTCAAAGAGAAAGTCTGGGAAAGGACTTCAAGAGGATGATTGTGGGCAAAGAGCCTTGGAGGCACAGAAGGGGATCTACAATTTCTCCTAGGATGTGGGTTTGGAATACAGTTCGTAGTCCTAATATATGGATGTTAATGCTACAGGTCAGGAAAGTAGGAAGGAAAGAAAGGAGAAAAATGTCATTATCTTGAAAGTAGCCATATTCATTGAAATAGTTTATAATTTTAAACTGTACATGGAAAGAAAGAAAAAGAAAGAAAGAAAGAAAGAAGAAAGAAAAAGAAAAAACAGATAGAAGTAGAGAGGGAAAGAGGGAGGGAGAGAGGGAGGAAGGAGGGAAAGCAGAGATAAGCAGCTGAGCAAACCATGAAATCAGAACATATAATAGAGAAGACTTATACCTAATTAATATGGAAGAATACTGGGGACCAGGCATGACTTTTTACATAAGAAGTAGTAATTGTGTGCTGGGCTAAATTCTTCCTCATGTAGGAGACCTTGAAAGAAGGCCTTTATGCGGTAGAGATGGTACAATGACTCATGACCAGGTAACACCCTTCTGTATCAGAAGGGAACCCTCTGGGTGATATCATGGAGCTGCCTCACCATCAGAAAAGAGATTCCTGCATTTTCTCTTGGAAGCACCTCTGGGTGGATTTGTGAATTTATTTATTTATTTATTTATTTATTTATTTCTGGCTGCATTGGGTCTTCGTTGCTGCGCACAGACTTTCTCTAGTTGCGGCGAGCGGGGGCTACTCTTCGTTGCGGTGCGCGGGCTTCTCATTGCGGCGGCTTCTCTTGTTGTGGAGCACAGGCTCTAGGCACACGGGCTCAGTAGTTATGGCGCACAGGCTCTAGAGCGCAGGCTCAGTAGTTGAGGTGCACGGGCTTAGTTGCTCTGCGGCATGTGGGATCTCCCTGGACCAGGGCTCGAACCCGTGTCCCCTGCATTGGCAGGTGGATTCTTAACCACTGAGCCACCAGGGAAGCCCCTGGATTTGTGAATTTTTGCATGTAACAATCTTTATCCTGACTAGAGATTATGAAACACAGAAACCACCAAAGTTCTAGAGAAAGTGGCTTTTACCACGGTTGTGACTGCTCACCAGGTACCCATGTGATCCTCAACACTTCTCAGCCTCTTTGGCAGACGGGGTGGGGCCACGTGACTGGGCTACGGTCAGTAGAGTTCTCCCGGGAAGGGTGTGTCCCGTGCACTGTATGTGCACAGGAGTCTGGCACTCTAAAGTGACCCGTTCCACCCTCTACTGCTCTCTCTCTCTGTCGTGGTGCCCTCAGAGGACACATGCTCCAGATGCATAGCTAAAGCATGGGAGCAGCCCAGATCATGAGTCAATATTCAGGAAGAGCCATGTGGGAGACTCACTCAACCCCCAACTGACTGGGACGTGAGTGAGAAATGTACCTCTTTGTTACTGAACCAGTGTATTTTCAGGGTTTACTGGTCACTTCAGCATTGGTGAGCACTGCCCTGGCACAGCTAATCATCCCACTCTGGCCATACCAATTAGAATCCTTTCAGATAAAGGTGACAGAAAGCCCAACTCAAACTGACTTGAGCAAAAAAGGAATCCAGGCACGCCTGGGTCCGGAGCTTAAACAATGTAAATAGGAATCCCATTTTCTCCAGCTCTTGTCTCTGCTTTCAGGGTCCACTGGGGACCTTCAGAAGCCCTAGGCTCTTCCCAGTGACAAAATAACTGCAGCACCTTCAGATCCCATCTCCCCATGGAAAAATCCCGAGCAGTAGAGAATCCTTTTCTGGTGATACACACAAACCTCAGGGTTTACCGTGACTGAGCCAGCTCAGCACACCCTGAACTGGAAGTCACTCTTGGCTAAATGCAACGCCAAGGTCAGCTTTGCCTGAGGCATATGCTCAGTCCCTTCAGCTGAGGGAGAAACCTTCTTTAGGACATGCGGACTGAGTCCAGAGAGGAGGGTTTCCCCCAGTGGAAACGTGCCTGTTGTGGGAAGGCAAGGGAAGGACTGGAGATGTGAAACTGTGATCTCTAAGGACCCACGGTGGAAGGCACTCACAACTCTCGTATTCAGCTGGAGCCCGAAGTGTCATTCTCTAAGTCTTCTCATTTAACCCTCTCAGTTTCCAGACTGGGGAACTCCAGTGATTGGATGATGCTCTCATGTTTGAGGCTACATTGGGAACGCAGTTACTCACGAGAACAATGTCGACTGTTTATCCAAACATATCAGTTAATGCTCATAATCCATATTTTTAAAATTGCTCGTTTACTTTGAGATAGCAGAGCAGCTGAACAGCACCAGCTGTGTGATTCAGAGAAATTTTTCTACATCATAGTTTGACCTTTACCGGTCTCTCTAAGTGTGACCTTGGGCACCCCACCTGCCCTCTCAGAATCTCAGATTCTTCCCTGTTGAATGGAGTGAAAATGATTATTGTGTAAGGCTGTTGCAAGGATTGGAGAATAACGTACAGAAAGAGCCTGGCACGGTGCCTGATACAGGCTAGGCACTCAATAAGAGTTAGTTTTCTTTCATTTCTTATCATTTTCATTATTCTGCTTCCATGGTGTCTGGTATCCCATAAACTCTCAACAAGTAAACTAGCAGTCATTACTGATAGTTTTATAAATGTTTGCAGAGTAGATAAAATAATTAGTGAATGGATAGAAGAAAATAGAGGGAAGGAGGAAGAGAAGAGGGAGGATCGAGGAGGGAAGGGGGAGGAGAAAGGAAGTGAACAGATTTCATTCACTTAATAAACATTCTTGAAGGACTAATATGTGGCAGTTATCATGAAGAGTGTACATTGATAAAAGAGATTTAACCCCTCCCTTCTGGAGTTTACAGCCTAGTAAGAAAAAGAGGTGATGAACAATTATACATAAAAATAAATATATGTGCATCTATTGGGAAAATAAATATCAAGGAAACTAAAGGGATGCAATATTAAGTAACAGTTCATATACCTGGTAGATAGAATGGTCAAGGAAACCTCTCTAAATAGGTGACAATTAAGCCAGGAGTTAAACATTCAGTTGTATCAGTTATCAGTAGTACTGACACGAGTATCATTCACTTAGTGTACAATTATAAGTACATAATTCAAAAATATTTATAAAAGTTAACCACAATAATTGTTTTTAATAAATGTTAAACTCAGTAATATCCATGCATTCAAAAAACATTTACTAACTACCAATATAAACAGATTCAGCCAACTGATGGCTTTGCATCTTGAGATGAAGGTGATAAACGCGTGAGCCAACTAAGATGAGACAATTCTTCCCAATGTCCACATAAGACAGCACGAATACATATGCAAACAGTGCATATCTCTTTATATTTCTATTACAAACTGTCCAAGTTTGTTTCAGCCAAAAACTTCTCTGCTAACATTAAAGTTATTACTGTCTATCAATAAGTGATAATGGAATGATGTCTTTATTCTGTGCATTTCCTAATTCCTTCTAATAAAATATAAGCTCTCAAAGGGCATTGCAACTTTATGCCTGTCTCCCCACTACATCTCCAGCACCTAGAAAAGCACTTGACACGTGCTAGGCACTCAATAAACTGCTGTTGAGTGAATGAATTAATGCATGGATAAATGTGTTTGTGTTTCTCCAAATATATTTGCATTACAGACTTGTGATTTCACACTGAGTTTAGTCAATGTTTTTTAATACACTGACACTTAACAATCAAGACGCAGAGTCTTACTTATGCTAACAAATGCTGATTCCTCCTAATACACAGTATTGCTTTTCCCAGCTCTGAATATTAGCTTCTCATTCAATCTTTATGACATATATTTCTGAATAAATAAATAGGTTCCCTTGTGTACTAGCGTCTATTGTAAAACTGATCACTATGGTTTTATTTCATTAGGGGCTGGATACAGGATTAGAAACCTTCTAGGAAATAAAAAACCATGACAAGAGCATACAAATAACTGTGGGAGTGGAACCATACTCTGACAAAATACATGGGTCTCCACATGGCTAAAGCCCCACAAGGGTCATGAAAAGAGGGAGGTCAGAAGTAGACCTTTAATATTCTTGAAGAACCAGTCATAGTTGAATTGGTATGTTTTAGTTATTTTGGCAACCAGACCTGCAACCTGAATAAGATACTGCTGCTCTAGCAGAACAAAAGAACCATTAATGACACCCACTAACCCGTGTAATTCTCATTTACACCTCTTTATTACCTTCCATATCCTCTGTGTGATGCATTACACAATCCATTAATTGTTAACACACACGCAAGTCAAGATCCTTTATTATGCGAGGTCATCAGTCAGTGATAACAGAGATATTGATGTATTAGGTTCCTCATCAGAAGTTGAGCAACATTTCCACTCAAGATGATAGACCTTTAAAACATACTCAGTAATATTGACTCTCAGTCTTCTGTTGCTTTTCTCTGAATGTGCATTTAGAGCTTTATACATCTTATCTATCCACCCACACATTCATTAAACATTCAGCGTTAATTTTCTACTCTTATAGACAGGATCACGCCTGTCTTGTTCACTGCTGTATCTTGAGGATCTAGAACATAGTAGGAGCTCAATAAGCTATTGGGATTGAAAATAAGTGAATAAGAATGTGGTAAGCAGAATTCTAAGTTGGCCCCCATGACCTTCATCCCGTGGTGTTACTTCTGTGATAATGTCACCTTATATGACAAAGGGATTTTGCAGATGTAATTAAGGCTAATAATCCATCAACCTTAAAATAGGAAGATTATCTGTGGGGACCTAATGTAATCACATGAGAGCTTGAAAAGCAGAGATTTTTCTATGGCTAAGAACAGAACGGGAGGTCAGAGAGTTTCAAAGGAAAAATCAAAGCACTTCTTCACTGACTTTTTAATAGCTTTATTGAGGTATAATTGATATATGAAGAACTGCACAAATGTGAAGTGTATAATCTGATAAGCTTGGACATATGCAAACACCCGTGATACCATCACCATAATCAAAATAATACATATAACAGTTGTCACAACTTCCAGAGTTTCCTTGTGCTTTTTTTTTTAAGGACACAACATAAGGTCTATGCTCTTAAATTCTGAAGTGTATAACTGCACATTGCTAACCATAGGCAAGTCTCTAGAACTTATTCATCTAGCATAACTGAAAACTGTACCCACTGAATAGCTAAAGTACTTCACCCCCTAGCCTCTGGCACCCACTGTGGTATTCTTTGCCTCTATGAGTTTGACTATTTTGGATACCTTGTATAAGTGGAACCATGCAGTATTTGTCCTTCTGTGATGGGCTTATTTAATTTAGCATAAATTAAAATTAATAAATTTCCTCGAGGTTCATGCATGTTGTTGCAAATGGCACGATTTCCTTCTTTTTGAGGCTGAATAATGTCCCACTGTCTGTCTATACTGATGGAGGAAGCCATGAGAGTTCCAGAGAGTGGTCCCTAGGACTCAAAGTGACCACCAGCTAAGAGCCAGCAGGAAAGCAGAGACCCTGGTCCCACAGCCACAGGAAACTAAGTTCTGAATGAGCCTGTAAGAAGATTTTCCCCCAAGGGCTCCAGATAAGACCCCAGCCCATGTAACACTGTAATTTCATTCTTGTGAGACCCTAATTGCAGAACCCACTTGAACCCACAAAGACTTCTGACTTACAGAGCTGTGAGATAATACACAGGTGTTCTTTTAAGCCACTAAATTTGTGACTATTTGTTACACATGATAGATAACCAATACAGGGGAGACTTGAGGAAGATATCAGTAGCAGCGACAGCAAAATATTTTAATCTCCTGAAATCCTTACATAAAAATAAATAGAGCAACTAAATAGCAAAACCATGGACAACGTATACAACAAACGCAGGTAATAAAGCACCTACACAAATTCCAAATTTCAAGTGGGAGGATGAGGAAAAGAGCCTCAAGTCTTCAGTGGGTCAGATACCACAAAGGAAGCACAGGAAAGAAATGGGATGTCTACAGACCTGAGAATAAGAGAAACTCTAAACAGACAATAGGAACTCACTAGAAAGCACAGTGGGCCAGTCTGAGGCCAACAGGCAAGACTGGGGGTACTATAACCACTGTAAGAGCCAGTGAGTGCAACAGGCCACTGTGAGTTCTGAAAGAGGCAGGAGCTATCTGGGCCACATGAACCCTCGGTGGCAACCAGCCAAAATCCCCTTCCAGGACTGGGCCCCACACTGAGGAGAAACTGCTGGGAAGAGAATCAAAATCATTGTAAATCAACTGTACTCCAATAAGAATTAAAGTATATATACAAATAAATAAATAAAAATTTTGAAAAATAAAGGTTTGGATAAAAGTGTGTGTGTGTATGTGTGTGTGTTGGGGGAGGGGTGGAATAAGAGCCAGAAAAATCTCAGAAAGTAAGCCACCATACTTGTGATATACATGAAAACAACAGATGAGGAGGCTCTGTGAGATTAGAAAAATTATCCCAAGCCACATTTCCTTCTAAAAGTTCAGGAGAACTAATTTCATACAAAAATGACAACAGAAAAGTATTGAGGTCAGATCCCTTGCAGCATTACACGAGAAAAAAGAGAACCAAGAACCAATAACATTCTTACAGAGATGAAAGAAAGCCAGAAAGACACACCCACAAAACAGATCAAAACTGTAGCCTACAACATTATAGAATAAAATTATACCAGATTGGGGGAGAAAAAGAGCACAGATCAGAATTAGATAACTCAGAAATGAGGTAAAAGAAAACAAGACATAGTTACAAATAAAAAAATATCATTTAAAAATGAAAGCTAAACTAGAAAAAATACAAGATTAAAATAAATATAAGAATTAATACTATATATGGTGTCATAAGATAAGTAAAAGGCTTAAAATTAAATTTTTAAAATTAAAAAGGAAAAAAGAAGATAAAATATTTCAAGAGAGAGAACAAATACTAAAGATAGGTAGAGAAGGTCCAAACATCGATGGAAAAGAGGAGTTCCTAAAGAAGAAAATCAATGAAAGGGAGCAGAACAAATGCCAAAATATGTAATTTAGGAAAATTCCTGAAATTAAAAAATATGTATTTGAAACTCAATATTGAAAGGCACACCATACACCTGAAAATAGCAACCTGGACTGATAATCTCCAATATGTATTCAAATAAAATCTAATGGACTATAAAGCAAAAAAATATATATCATTTGGACATTAAAGCAAAAAAAGAAAATTATTTATAGAGGAAAGAAAATAATTGTATCAGGTTTTTGACATTAACATTTTATGCCAGAAGAAAATGAAGTCCCATACTTAAGATATTCAAGGAAAGAAAATGTGAGCCTAGGATTTTATATCCAGCAAAACTGGCCACCATGTATAAAGGGAACTATTACCAATGTGCAAGAACTCAGGGTAAAATTCAGAACCTCCACAAACTACAAATTATGGATCAGACTTGGTGTCAAAGAAGCAAAGGAAAAAAGTGGGTCATCTGCTAAACCTTTTGAGTGCTTCTGAAAAATCTACTAGATAATGAGTTCAGACAAAATGACTAGAGGCATCTCTGAAAGGACTGGTTATGGAGATTAAACATACTGTTACTTACAGGTTTAAGATTAAGGAAGGCTAAAGGGGAGAATACAGTTTGCAATGACCACCATGCTCAGACCATGTGGTTATAGTACAACAATCATAAAAAAAAAATGGGAGGGAGTGTTGAATGAGGAAAATATGTGAAAAATAATTTTAACAGTTTTAAGTAATCATATTGGCAGTAGTGACATTAGTATTGTTATTCCAAGGTCGTGTAATCTGTGAAATCTGAACATAAACTAATAAGTAATTATGAGACATTTCAATTTTATTACCCCCTATGAACCCAAGAAAAATTCTCAACAAGGAAGAAAAGAAAATATAGATATAATACAGAAGAGGTTCAGCAAAATCCCATGGTCCTGAATGTGCCTTGGAAGTATCAATAGGAACTCATATGGTACTTTATCTTCTTCTTGGTTCTCTATACTGTAAAAACCAAAAACCAATGACCGACCAAACAAAATGAGCATCCCTAGCACACAGGTCAGGGGTATCATTCCATATCTGGAGCAGAAAATGTAGATGAGTTTAGAATATCTTACACCAGAAAGTGAAGGATTTATCAGGGTCATGTCAGAAGGACTCAGGAGCCAACTGGAAAAGACTCCCACTGGCAAAAACAGAACAATTTGAGCTTCAATAAGGCAACAAATGCAATGGGTTGAAACCCATCATGTATCACATTATGTTATAATAATATTAATTATAATAATAAAACTAAGTGGTATCCCTTTGGAGGATGACAGAGAATCAGTTTAGTGTCCCAAAAACTTATAAAGAGAAAGAATGCAGTATTGATCCTGCCTTTCCTACAGGAACTTCCAGGAACTCAAATGGAAGATGAGGCAAAGTATCTCTTTCTAAAAATATTCCTAGTTATACATAAAAAAATAATTAATTCAATAGAATATCAACATTTTGCAAGTCACAGTGAATTATCAGATGTAAGCATCATGCAACAACAGGTGTGACGTCAAAACAGAGAGAGGGCCAGACATTCTATGCCTCCTGAACACATCACCGCCAAGAGTTTTGCCAGAAAAACTGAACTCAAGTCTGATCAAGTCTCTGGACTCAACTGTCAATTTGCAGGAAATACAGTGAATGGAGGAACATGCTGAGCTGCACCAAGAGAATGCAATTCCAAAATCCAGACTGTGGGAAACCACAGGTTAAATGGCCTGGGTTTTCCACAATTGAACTGTGATGAAAATAAAGTTACAGAGGAGGAACTTATCAACTAAAAGATACTTAACCATACGCAAAAGGAAAAGACAACTTACAGAATGGGAGAAAATATTTGCAAAAAATGCAACTGACAAGGGCTTAATTTCCAAAACATACAAACAGCTTATACAGCTCAATATCAAAAAAAAAAAAAAAAACCAACCCAATCCAAAAATGGGCAGAAGACATAAACAGACATTTTTCCAAAGAAGATATACAGATGGTCAACAGGCACATGAAAAGATGCCCAACATCATTAATTATTAGAGAAATGCAAATCAAAACTACAATGAGGTACCACCTCACACCGGTCAGAATGGCCATCACCAAAAGTCTACAGAAAATAAATGCTGGAGAGGGTGTGGAGAAAAGGAAACCCTCCTACACTGTTGGTGGGAATGTAAATTGGTGCAGCCACTACGGAGAATAGTATGGAGATTCCTGAAAAAACTAAAAATAGAGTTACCATATGATCCAGGAATCCCACTCCTGGGCATATAACTGGAAAAGATGAAAACTCTAATTCAAAAAGATACATGTACCTCAATGTTCGTAGCAACACAATTTACAATAGTCAAGACATAGAAGCAACCTAAATGTCCATCGACAGATGAAAGGATAAAGAAGATGTGGTAAATATACACAATGGAATATTACTCAGCCATAAAAAACAGTGAAATAATGCCTTTTGCAGCAACATGGATGGACCTAGAGATTATCATACTAAGTGAAGTAAGTCAGACAAGAAAAAGACAAATATCATATGATATCACTTATATGTGGAATCTAAAACCAATGATACAAATGAATGTATTTACAAAACAGAAGTAGACTCACAGACATAGAAAATAAAGACTTATGATTACCAAAGGGGAAAGCAGGGAGAGGGATTAATTGGGAATTTGCGATTAACAGATACACAACAAGTGTATAAAATAGATAAACAACAAGGACCTACTATATCGCACAGGGAACTCTATTCAGTATCTTATAATAACCTATAATGGAAAAGAATCTGTAAAAGATTACATATATATATAACTGAATCACTTTGCTGTACACCTGAAACATTGTAAGTCAACTGTACTTCAATTTAAAAAAAGATATGTATGGGGCTTCCCTGGTGGCACAGTGGTTGGGCGTCCACCTGCCGGTGCAGGGGGCGCAGGTTCGTGCCCCGGTCTGGGAGGATCCCACGTGCCGCGGAGCGGCTGGGCCTGTGAGCCGTGGCCGCTGAGCCTGCGTGTCCGGAGCCTGTGCTCCGCAGCGGGAGAGGCCGCAGCAGTGAGAAGCCCGCGTACCGCAAAAAAAAAAAAAAAAAAAAAAAGATATGTAAAAGACATACCAAAAAAAAGAAAAGTGGATAAACAGTTGAGTGGATAAAAGTATCTGAAAATTCATGGAAATTATCACTATAAAAGTCAAGATTAGGAGTCAACAAATTTTGCTGCAGTAAATACTTTTTAGGCTTTGAGGGCCAGGTAGTCTCTGTCATAACTACTCACCTCTGACATTACAGCGCTGAAGCAGCCACAGACAATAACTAAATAAATGGGCAGGGATGTGTTCCAATAAAATTCTGTTTACAAAAATAGGGGCAGACCAATATCTGGTCAAGATCATGGTTACCTTGGAGGAGAGAAAGTGAATTAGGATTGGGATGAAATACCTGAAGGGGTTTCTGGGGTGACCAGCAGAGTTCTGTTTCTTGAGCTGAGTGATTGTTCGGGTTATATTACTGCATTAAGCTATATAATTCTTACACGTGGTTTTCTGTGTTTCATTTTAAAATAAAAAGGTAAAATCAAGTGAGTCATGTAGAGAATGACTAAAGATCTGCTATTCAGTTTTTTCTATGAAAGATAACAATCGCCTTCCCTTCCTGCAGTACTTTTTCTTCAAAGAAGCCAAGTGAGCCATGAGAATGGTGGCCTAGTGAGAGTTGGGCCATGACAACATTGCCAGGATTTGGTTCTAGTTTCACTGGTACTGAGTGTGATGGTTAGTTTTAGGTGTCAACTTGGCTAGGCTATAGTACCCATATATAGGGTCAAACACTTGTCTAAATGTCACTGTGATGCTATCTTTTAGATGTATTTAACATTTCCATCAATAGACTTTGAATAAAGCTGGTCACGCTCCATAATGTGGGTGGGCCTCATCCAACCAGTTGAAGGCCTAAGAGAAAGAAGACTGCGGTCCCCTGAGGAAGAGGGAATTCTGCCTCCACGGGGCCTTCGGACTCCAGCTGCAACATCAGCTCTTCCCTGGGTCTCCAGCTGGCCAGCCCACTCTGTGTGTTTCAGACCTGACAGCCCCACTGTTGCACAGGCCAATCCCTTAAAATACACATCCTGTTGATTCCATTTCTTTGAAAAAACACTGACTAATACACTAACTGTGTAACCTTGAACAGGTTACCTACCTTATCTGTGCTCTGGGTGCGTCATCACTAAAATGGGACAGTTGTTGTAGCAAATACAAAAAAGAAAATATATGCCCAATATATTGGGAGGGTTTTCTGAATAGAAGACAAACCTTCCCAGGAAAAGGCCATTTGACTTTTCCCCCACTGTCCTGACATGATAAAAGGATGCCTGGAGGAGTAGCAGCCACCTTGTGACCATGAAGATGAAAACCATATGCTGAGGACTGTGGATGAGCACAAAGGAACCTGGGTCCCTGATGTCAACACTCAGCCATCACACCTGGTCGTGAGAGAAAACTATTAGGCTGAGCCAGAAAATCACTATGGTTCAACTTAATAAATATAATCCTAACCTTCACTTTTATAGTCAAGCACAAAACAACAGACAGAACACTGAGCAAATATGTTTTACGGGGAACAGTGCCTAGAACATAGATGTTGTTATCATTAGCACTGTATGCCGTCCCCCTCCACGCGGGATGTCCCACCACAGCTCAATGCGGCCGCAGCCACAGATCCAGACAATCGTATTCTCAGCCTCAAATCCAGAGGAAAGAAACTGTGTCTCTCCCTTGAGCATCCAACAAAATTCTAGTCAACAGAGATGGGAAATGCTGATCTAGCTTACAGCAGTTAGGGCCCAGGCCTGATGCTAAGAGTTGGGGCTAGAAGTGACCTGATTTAGCAAATAAAAACATAGGATACCCAGTAAAGTTTGAATTTCAGATTAAAAAAATGAATGAATTGTTTTCAGTATAACATGTCTCCCATGCTATATTTGGGAGAAGCTGTACTAAAAAAAATGCTTTGTTTATCTGAAATTCAAGTGTAACTGTGTGTCCTACATTTTAGGACAACATTACTTAGGGCCCATCACACCTAAACATTTGAGCTGAGAGCGTGGTGGGAGCTGTGATTCATTAAATGAAATTCTGGGGCTGTCTTGCCAAAAACAGGTGAGTGGATGCTTGGGAGGGTGGGACACAGGTGCGCACACACACACACACACACACACACACTCCCCAAACATTTCATTTTTCGAAATAAAACAACTCACAGAAACTGCAAGCTGAGGATCTGCAACCTATAGATACGGGAAGACAGTAGGGATGTGAAAAGGCAGGACGTCAGACATGCACAAAAAATCCTACTTGTATATCTGGTAGTTGTAATCCAACCACACTGATGTTTATGACAAAAATTTCCATTTCTTTTCCTGCAGTCATTCAATGGCTGGCTGAAACCCCCAATAAGACATAAAGGAAATCACAGCAGAGAGTATTAAGATTCAGAAAGAATATAATTATATGATAGGTGTGTGTGTGTGCTGTAAGCTTGCACGTATCTATCTCTTTCTTAAAAATAGATTGCATAAAGAAAATCTCTGATTTCATTGAAAACAATAATTATGTCAGTTATGCTAAGAAAAGGATTATAATACTCAGAATTTGGAATACTTGGTAATTCACAGCCTAGTATTCTGCATATTTGTTGCAAACTAGAATACTCTGGTATGTTATATAGTGTGTGTGTATACACATATACATACACACACATATATGTATATCCTTCATTTCTCTCTGGTATTAGCCTGTGATCCACTTGGATCTAGCAAAAGTCCATTGTGGAGATGATAGAATTAACAATATTATGTGAGTTTCAACAGGCTTAAATTAGACAGCTCTTAGGATGCCAGGATTCAAGTCCTTTGATTTTATGTAACTGACAACTTCTGCACAGTACGTTAGTCAGACTCTACAACAATAAGAACAAAGGCATCTAGTACTGACATTACTGCAAATATACAGCATGTACAGTTAATTCTCTCCCTTTACAAATCCCACTAACAGCCTAACCGTAGCCTCCATTCTCTCATCCTTTGCGTAAACTCAAGCTTTGTGATCATGGGGGAATTGGATTCAGCGCTTTAAAAAACGTGATATTCCAAAATGGACAAAAAGAATTTGATGCAGGACAACTGCAAATTGTTTTTGCTTTAAAAACTAGCTAATAGGAAATCTGTTTTTAAAGCCACTAGCATTGAACGAGAAACATTGCATTCATTCATTCATTTTTCCATTCATTCATCCAGGATCAATGGAGCACTTATTTTGTGCCAGGCACTAAGAACTGGGACACAGTACGGAATAAGTCGCACTGTCCAGCCCTCTGGGGAAGACTGCCCCACTCTAGACCATCAGGGCGGCTCTGCTGCCACAGTCTGTATAGGGCTTGTATGTTTTGGTGTCTTGTCCACAGAGAAATGCTAAGAGGAATTCATTGTAATGAAACAGAAACAGATTATGCCTTTGTTGTCCAAAAAGTGGTAAATGTTCCCCTCTTGTGCACAGTGCTATCTTAGGTGAGACACAGAACACTTTTAAAATTTTATTAGTTATATATTTATTTTTTATCAATGCATACCTTCTATAGGGGTTCTCAATTTTTATTTTCTTTTAAAATAGATTTTTAAGTTAGTTAAGATAGAGTTGGAGGGCCTCCCTGGTGGCGCAGTGGTTGAGAGTCCGCCTGCCGATGCAGGGGATACGGGTTCGTGCCCCGGTCTGGGAGGATCCCATATGCCGCAGAGCGGCTGGGCCCGTGAGCCACGGCCGCTGGGCCTGCGCATCGGGAGCCTGTGCTCCGCAACGGGAGAAGCCACAACAGTGAGAGGCCCGCATACCGCAAAAAGAAAAAAAAAAAAAAAGATAAAGTTGGAGAAAAGAATCAAGTGAAAAATAATAGAGGTAGCCCATGGGTGGGCAACATTGACTGTAAGTGACTTACAAGTGGGAAACACTGCTCTATGTAATTCCAGAAACCCCAGGAAGAATCTTGCCTGCCTGAATGCCTGCTGGCTTGTCTGCTTGGGGCTGAGATTTCTCTGATTTAGGACCAAAATCACAAAATCCTTTGGCAGATATTGTAAAGTAATATATAATTGCAAGTGCTCCTGGGAGAGAGAACACACTGGCTTATGCTTACATAAAAGCATAAAAGTGGACAACAGGAGGCTTTCTGACATTTAGGTATGGGACACCATTGGAGACCTGAAAAGTGTCTGGGAAGGGGATAAAGGGCAAGAGAAGTGGTGGGCAGGTCTACACTGAGCAGGCATCTTCCCTTTCCCTCAGTTTTGGGTGTGTTGAAGTAGATAAAATATTGGCATTGAGTGTTGGGGCCCTGCAGTCATTTAGTGATGTATAGAGCAACAAAAAGAAACTAGAGCATTCCTGGTTCTTTACAGAGGGCAAAGTGCTTTACACACTTCATTCAGACTTCCACTTCTGAATGTGGTATGGTCACAGTCCACATTGTTCATCTGAGGACAAATATGCTCAGTCATTAAGTAACTTGTTCAAAGTCACTCAGCAACCCACATCTAAGTCTTCTAATTACCTATTCTGTCCTCTTTTCTATCTATGTTCTGTTTTCAAAATTATTGCAAGAAAAAAAATACCGAAAATAGAAATGGAATGTTCCTTATAATTCTTTCTTCAATCACTGTTAAGCCTGTACTGTGTTTTTTCAGAAGTTTTTACTAGGCCAATAAAGCTTGATAGATAACTTTAGGAACTGTTATATTTTTCTTTCTTTTTTTTTCTTTTAAACTATAATGATTTATATTCAGGATACCCTTCTATGCCCACATTCAGATGTACCTCATTTTGGGGTCTCAGCTACAGAATATCTCACTCTATGGATGTAACATCACGCATTGAGACAGTCCTGGTGAGAAAGGCACTTAGGTATTTTCAGATTTTTTCTATTCAAGTAATAATGCAGTGACCATCCCCACACATATCTTTTTCCATATTTGTGTAAGTATTTCTGTAGAATTCATTTCTAGCAAATCTAGTGGATTTACTAGATTAGAATATATGATCACTTTTAATATTTAGTTTTAGTGCACATTATCAATTTGTAATACATATGATCAGAATGAACTGCATGAATCAACAACAACAGAGTGATATTTTTTAATGAAATAAAATATAAGTAAAATCCAAACAGGAAAAGAACAATAGCAAGTAGCACTTACCTAAAACTCTATAGCTTGCAAATATTTCAGATACTTCCAAATGAGTCTTATTGATCTTATTGGCAAAGGAATTCCTCCTGAACCCTGGGTCTCAAAATAAGGTAGATGGCCATGGCATATGCTGAGCTTCATAAGGTTGAAATTTCTGCTATGTACCAGGTCTCTATCCCCTGGCTCTGTCTATACCAAAATTGTTATGCTTAATGACAAGGTTCTTTGTATTCTTGGGGAAAATTATGAGGCCTTACATATATAGAAGAGCAGGTTGCTCTGACTGGGAGCATTTTAAGGTGTGTGTGTGTGTGTATGCCTCGTACGTACCATATTCGGTGTCTCAAAGGCTCATTTCTTTGAACCCTAATTGATTTGCTAAAACCCAAGTTGAATTAAAAAGACATGAAAAAATTTGCACTATAGGCATTGTTCACTCAAGAATGATATATCACCAAACCAAAGAGATGTAGATAATTAGGTTTATGTTTGTGTGTTTGGTGGATTTTTTTTTTTTTTTTGCTTTTTATCACTTTTTCTTCTTTTTTAATTCACTCTTTCTGCAGTCAGTCCATTCCCTACATTTAAAGGAATCTGATTCATCTAATTTAATTTAGGGAATACTGTAGTTCTTTGCTACTCTAGAATGGCCCATGGGCCTGCAACACCAGCATTCCCTGGGAGCTGCTTAGAAATGCAGCATCTCAGGCCCCAGCCACGAGTTACTGAATCAAAATCTGCATTTCAAAAAGCTCCCAGGGGATTCATGGGCACATTAAAGTTTGAGAAGCACTGCTGAAAACCTTTCCTCCATTCATCCAAGACAGAAAATTGATTTTTTAAAAACAATAATAACAAAATAAAGAACAAAACCAGACAGGACCCATACTAACCTGCACTGACAAAAGCAGGAAAGAAGTAGGGAAGAGAGGGAGGGAGGGAGGGAGGGAAGAAGAGAATAAAAGGGCTAAATATCTAGCAATCTGGAAATATCAACCTGATTTCAATGACCACTGTGAACATATCCTTTTCCTCTTCGTATTTGAAGCACCAGTGTTTCGTATCTCTTAGAAAAGGGGGCTAGAAGCCAGAGTACCATGTATTTTGTATAGGTGAGGTTTTAATATGCTGGAGAGCCCCCAGTGCCTAATAAAAGCCTTTTAAGTCAATCTCACGAAGCTCTAATCTCACAGAGCCACCCATGTTCTTCTCTGCTGTTCTTATTTAATTTTTAATAAGAACAATTCCACGCAGCTCGAAAGCATGGCTCAATTAAGAAATATTCCTACCAGGCATCTTTGAAATCTTGCAGAATTTTCTTCCTTCTGTTTCTTGATGACCCTCAGTTTGGTTGTGTGGAGGGGGTTTGTGGGGAGGAGGGGTATAGCTGAAGCTTATTTTTTAATTGCAAGTTCAATTTCACACTGTTTTTTATGAGACAGCAAGACCGATTTTCAAAGACAGAAACGCAACTCGTGTATCTGCTGCCAGAAGGCTACAGCGGAGTATCTCAGCATTATTGTATTTTGAAATTTCAAGTGGCATCTTTGATGTGATTCCTTAGGCATTAGATGTCCATGAAGTTCTATCGAGGTCATGAGAAATAATTTTAAAAGAAACAATTGTTTCTGAATCACAGAACCTCAACTCCAAGTATCTTAATCTAAACTCAACTCTCTTATAATGCCATATGGTTTCTAACAGAAGAAATATTGCCTAGTTCTTGCTGGTAAAATTTACCTGGCATTCATTCTTCCTTTCTAAAGACCTGTTTCTGGAGATTTAAATCTAGCCACAACTTTTCACTATATGCTCATATTTTTCAGCTGAGAATTCATGTTTACATCTCTATCTATGCATCAAAACACATACATGCATGTACACATGTACGTGTATGTAACAGCAACAGCAGCAAATCGGACTGCCCATGTCGATTAATTTCAAAAGCCCAAAAGGATAATATATAGTATACAAAATTATGTATTCATTATTTTTACTTGTAATACATCTTTTGCCTAAAATGTGAGGAAGCTTACTAAACTAAGCATAATATAAATGCGATAATTATACACAGAATCATGAGGCGAAAAAAGACAGGTAAAATAGCAATAAGACAGACATGAGCTTACCTCAGAGCTATAGCTACACTAATCATTGAATTTAACTTTGCTGATCCTCATAGCGAAGACAAAAAGGAAAACACATTTAACTATATGTCTCACACTGCATCATAGGACAAAACATACAAACGCACCAGAAGTAAAAGGTTTTCATGGCCCCAAAGAAATTTTCACATGGATCTATATTTTGGGGACTTCAAGCAAACAGCCAATGTCTTCAAATATAGCTATACTAAAGATAAAATACAGCAATGTGGATTTCTATTTGAACAATCTTCACAATAATAACTCAGAGAAGGAATTTCTGCAGGTAGATGAGATAATGCTGTCCAAAGTACGTAACATGGGGAGATGTCAGAGATCTTGGACCAGACGTGGTACAAACGTCTACTGTCCCTTTCAAATACCAGGTGTTTATAGCAAATCCATCAAAGCTATTTTTCAGTTTAAGTAAGATGCTAACATTCCATGTGACTTTGTCAGAGACTCACTGTCTTTAAAAACCAAATGTTTCTAAGTAAGGATTAATTTCCTGTTGTGAAAACTTAGGCGCTTGAAAGTTTATTTAATGCAGCCACAAAGCATTTTTGTAAAAATAAGCTTATTGATTTATAATAACATAAAACTTACCCATTTTAATGATTTTAGTAAATTTACCAAGTTCTGCAACTTTCCCCATAATCCAGCAATAGAAAATTTCATCAATCCAGATGCACGTTTATAGTTCATCTCTTTTCCAACCCCTAGCTCTAGGCAACCACTAGCTTACTTTCAGTCTTGGATTTGCCTTTTCTAGATATTTCATATAAATGGAGTCATACAACACACAATCTCCTGTGTCTGCCTTCTCTCACTCAGCATGATGTATTTGAGATTCATACAAGTTGTAGTATGTATCAGGGCTTTCTTTTTATTGCCAAATAATATTCCATTGTGTGGATATACCACATTTTATCTATCCATTCACCAGCTGATAGACGTTTGTGTTGTTTCTAATTTTAGCCACAAAGCAGCTTACCCACTTGTAAGATTTACAGAGCCTACAGATAGGGCCCATATTTTGCTCTGAAAGTACTTTGGATTTCTTCAAGCACTTGGAAAAAGAAAGAGCATCCAAAGGCCCCAGTTTCCAGAATCATGTGACGTGCAAGAGAGAAATTAAAAACAAGTTTTACCATATTAAAAAAAAATTTTGTGCACGCCCCCTTTCTTCCCCTTACCTCAGGTAATTCTGAATAATTGCAAGGGCTAACGCTTATTGAAGGCTTCCCATATTTGAGGCATATTGTAATTTTACATGTATTGTCTCAATTAATTCTGAAAATAACCCTATGAGGTCTGTATTATTTTTGCCTCCATTTCAGTAAATGAGGAAATTGAGCCCTTTGACAACTAATTAATCAAGATCATGCAGTTAGGAGCAGGTGATAGGCAGATGCAAAACTTCACAGTCTGACTCTAGAGCCTGTGTGTGTAATCACTGTACTACACTGCCTCTTCATATGTCAATCTAGACCTCCCTTCTTGATCCCCTCAACAGCTTAGAGACTCCTGTTAAGTATCACTTACACATTGGTGCTTTTTCAGTACGCTCACTGCCCTGGTAATTAACATTCACTATTCATATGTCCTTCCGGTCTGCAGGTTCCATGAGGACAGGGAACTGGACTTAGCACTGTTTTCTTCTCTGTTGGACTCCAGTCCCTACCCCATGTGGGCCTATTATAGGCATTCAACAAATATGTATTAAATAAATGAGTCATTTTTTAAAATGAGCATAACTTCCCAAAGTTTATGCCAGCATGTTTGTTAATTGCCAAGCACTTCCAAAAAATGGTATATTTCCATGTTAAATTACTAATATCAGCACTTAAATATTGAAGCATACTTGCCAGATTAAAAAAAAATTGATTTCAGCGTATCTGATGATTTTTTAAAAGTTCTTTGAAGTGAATTAATCAATGGGTTTGTTTCTGTTAATGGGTTTGAGATACACTAAAACTATGTTACAAGCCTAAGAGAGGATGCTGTCCTTCCTGGTTATCAGTTAGGAATGTTTTTGCTTTCAAGTTACAGAAACCTGCCTAGTAGTGGCTTAATCAGTAGGGGATAAATATTTTACAAGACAAAAATTTGGCATCAAATAGTCCAGGCCAGTGCCGTGGCCAACAATGTCATCAGAGACCCAGGTTCCTCTACCTTTTCCCTCTACCATCAGCATGATAGTGATAAATGGTGTCTACAGCTCTTAGTATATGATGAATGACAGAGACCAAAATAGGAAGAAGCCAGAGAAGGTGGGTGGGTAGTCAAGCACCCAAAAGTTTTCCTAGAATCATCGTATATAGTATTCACTCATTTAATACATACTGAGCAGTTACTATGTAAGCTCCAGGAATAGAGGAGTGATAAAAGCAGGCAAAGTCTCCCTGCCTCATGGAGCTTAAGTTCTAGACAGTCTCAAGCAGCTCACATTTTCTGAGTGTTTACTACGGTCTAGGCCAGGATTTCTCTATTTCGTACCATTGACATTCTCTGCTGTGGTGAGGGCTGTCCTCTACATTTAGACTGTTCAGCAGCATCCCTGGTCTCTACCCACTAGATGCCAGTAGCACCCACCATCCACCACCACTCCAGCTGTGACAACCAAGAGTATCTCCAGACATTGCCACATGTTCCCTGGGGGGAGACTTGCTTCAGATGAGAGCCACTGGTCTAAGCATTTTTCTAAGTGTGTCATATGTCTCATCTAATTATAAAACCCCATCATGTAGATATCATTACTATTCCCATTTCAGATATTTTTTTTAAAAAGCTTTAACCACTGAGATGTTAAATAAATTGTCTAAGGTCACAGAGTTGGCACCAATGCCCACCTTCTTATGCAGTCCACTCGCTGGTGGAGAGGAACACCATGGCCACACTTAGCTGCATTGAAGGCAAGAGGCAGTGATATCAGGGCTAAATGATCCTAAGTCTACTCCACTGCCTTCATGTTTTAAATGAGTAAATCCAAGTTACTGGCTTAGAACAATGCCTGAAACATAGTAAGAAATACTTCAGTTACAGCTATTATAGGCATTATTATTACCTGGGTCTGAGCATGTTGCCACCAAAAAAAAAAAAAATGAAGGTTTATTAGCAAAAGAAAAGCTTGGGCTGGATGCCATGACAAAATGACAAATAATGTACATTATATAACAGCATATAATAGTGTCAGCAACATCCTGTTTCCTAAAGCTGGGGGATCAATTTCATGTAATAGCTCTACTAAGATATTGAAATATAAGTAAAATAGGAAGGAAGTTAAGATATAGCCCTCTCTTTATCATTTCAAACTGGAAATCCATCCATCATAAGAACTTAACTGCATACTGTAGGTCTAGAAGTCATAATATGTTACAGGCTTTAAAAAGCATTAAAAGCCTGTGTTTTATTCAGAGAATATTCAGCTTGCTCTATCTGTTGTTTCTGTAACATGAAGTCAAAAACCAAGGAGAGAATCATGAAGCAGATAGAGACAGGTGCCAGTCCTAACCACTTTCCCACTAGAATAAGAACTAGTACCTGAAAATTGTGCCGAAACCAGCTTGTTGCCCCTAAAAATGTATAAAAACTTCTAGCTTCTATTCATTCATCTAGCAAGTATATATATATATAATTTATAATAAATTTAAATTTATTTAAATATTTATAATAAATTTAAATTTATATAAATATATATAATAAATGTGTATGTTTGTAGTGAAGAGGGTGAGGTCTTAGAAGTAAATTAAGATTGTGAAAGTAATATTTTTACATCTTAATCAACAAATCATTACAGGTGATCACTTATTGATAAATATCTTTGTTGCCTAAGTAATATGGAAATACTTAAAGGGGCTTGAAAGGACATTTTCTTTTACTTGATGAGAAAATCAATTTTTAAAATAATCAAAGGCAAAGATTTCTCAGATACAACACCAAAAGCAGAATACATTTTTTAGAAAAAAGATAAATTTGCCTTGATCAGAATTAAGTATGATGCTGTCAGGAGAATGAAAAGACAAGCCTTTGATAGGAAGAAAATATTTGCAAATTGTGTATCTAATAAAAGACTTGTATCCAGATTACATAAAGAATACTCTAAACTCAATAATCAGAAAAAAAACAGACCAATACAAAAAAATGGGCAAAAGGTTTGAACAGATAGTTCACCCAAGAAGACACATGGAAGGATGGCAAATAAGCACATGAAAAACTGTACAACACTGCTAGCTGTTGGGGAAACACAGATTAAAAATTCAGTGAAGCATTACTATCTTACTATTTAAATATCTAAAATCATAATGCTGACAATACCAAGTGTTGGTGATGAGGTAGAACAGTTAGAATTCACACATGGCTGGTGGAAATGTAAAATGGTATGGGCACTTTGGGAAAAGTGTTTGGTATTTTCTTAAAAAGTTATAAAGACATCTACCATATGATGTAGCTATTCCAATCCTAGGTATCTACTCAAGAGAAATGAAAACATATGTCCACACAAAGACTTATGCCTCAATGTTCACAGAGGTTTGTCTGTAGTCCCCTTGAAACTGGAAATGGCCCAAACAAATGACTGGACAAATAAATTATGGAATATCCATATGTTCAAAGACTACTTGGCAATGAAAAGAAATAAGTTACTGACATACATTGTAACATGAATGAATCTCAAAGTTACTATGATGAAAGAAGCCAAACAAAAATAAAACAGTATATATATACTGCATGATGCCTTATACATAAAATTCTATAAAATGCAAACTAAGATATAGTGACAAGAAGAAGATCAGTGGTTTCATGGGGATGGGGGTAAGGAGACAATGGGAAAAACAGGAGAGAGTACAAAGGGGCACAAGGAAATTACTGGGGATGATGAAATTATCCTGATTTTAATGATAGTTTCATGAGTGTGTGTGTGTATATATATATATATATATATATATATATATATACACACACACACACACACACATATATATGCCAAAACGTCAAATTGTGTACTTTAATATGTACAATTAATTGAATATAAATTATACTCAGTTTTAAAAAACATACTGTGAGAACAATAACAAAAAATATTCAAACTTCTCATCCATTTGGCCTCCCTACTGTTCCTTAAACACAATACATCTCAATCTGCTGCTCAAAGGCTTTGCATTAGCTATTCCCTCTGCCCAGAATGCTCTTCCTCAGATATTCAAAAAGCTTGTTCCTCATGACTTTTATGTCTTTATTCAAATATCACCTTGTCTACTTATAAGCTTAATTCCTTCCCCCAGGGCTCCCTTTTCTTCTTCCAAGCTTTATTTCGTGGCTTCCCACTTAACATCTGACATACTTTATATTTTGCTTATTTATCTAGTCATCTGCCTCTGCCCTCTAGAAGGTAAGCTCTCTCAGAGCAGGGAGTTTTTGACTGTTTTTACTCCCTGATATATTTCCAGCACTTGGAATAATACCTGGCCTATACTACAAGCTTCACAGTATTTGCTGAAATAGTATGGATCCATTTAAGTCTTTACTTTTCACGTGTTCACAGGCACCTTATAGGAGCAGTTTTGTTGTTACACTACAGATAAGTATCATTAGATTCAACTATGAAAAAAAGGTAATGGCCAAAATGCTTTTCTTTTTTTTTTTTTTTTTTTTTGCGGTACGCGGGCCTCTCACTGTTGTGGCCTCTCCCATTGCGGAGCACAGGCTCTGGACGCGCAGGCCCAGCGGCCATGGCTCACGGGCCCAGCCGCTCCGCGGCATATGGGATCCTCCCAGACCGGGGCACGAACCCGTATCCCCTGCATCGGCAGGCGGACTCTCAACCACTGCGCCACCAGGGAGGCCCTAAAATGCTTTTCTTTTTGACTTATCAGTTCATACAACACAATTATTTGAAAACCAAAAGTAAATATGAGATAACGGATGTTATAGCAGTTTAAAGCTGCAAAGCACTAATTATTATTAAAAATAAGACTTACGAAGAACCCCAGGCTAATTTTCTCAGACTGAATTCTGAGAAAGTCACTTCAAAGTATCTGAACCTCAGTTTACCCACCTGTAAAATAAGGAGTTTAAACTCAACAATGTCTAGTATCTTTAGGGAATTTAGTGTAGTGCTAAAGAATATAGATTATTATTAGGCAAACCTGGGTTCAAATCTTGGTTCTGCCTATACACCCACAGATCTTGGGAAGTTACTTAACTTCTCTAAGCCTCAGTTTCCACATCTACAAAATGGGGGCAAAAAATTGTCCCTGCTTATTTGGAATGCTTTAAGAACAAAGTGAGAAAATACCTGAAAACTGTCAAGCATATGGTAAGTACTCAAAAAGTGTTATGTATTCTATCATTGTATTTTTCCTTTTTTGAGTTTTTGATATATCTTTAACTTAACATCAGTTTTATCTGACATTCCACTCCCTTCTACCTTCTAAGGGGGGGATTTGATTTTAGTTTTGATTCTAATCTTTAAAAATCTTGAAAGTGAATGAGTTAAAGCTGCTAGCCAGTAAAACTTAATTCAGTATAAGTGCTACCAGGTAGAAAGTTTCCAAAAAACACTGAGTTCCACCCACCCATCTGGGCCTGGAGAGTCAAAAAGTTTAACCACATTACACACTGCTCTATTTTAAATGCCACAATGAACAGCACAGGCTTAACTGCAATTAAGTAGTCCCTGCTGACCACCGAATATACAGTACATCATGTCAGGAGAGGCAAAACTGTCAGATTAGTGGAAATTCATTTTGGGATTGCTGGGTAATTTCAAGAGCTGACAGCCAAAGAAAAATCCGTGATCCCTTGTGTGTGCCAGCATATATCATTCTTTAACAGCAGTTGTTTGGAAACTCATAATGCAGCAGTATTCCAGATTCTAAAGTTCACTTCTAGACCAAAGATGGAAAATAAAATGTGAGTGATAAAAAAATGCAAAGAGGTCCCTCTTGTACCAATCTTAACTAAACAAATAGGAGGTGGGCTCATAAAGTTGGAATAGGCTCTTGTAGCCAGTCACTTCCCAGCTAAGGATTGGGGGCTATTTACCTAGATAACACTTGCATGTTAGTTCAGAACTCTGGAGGGGACCTTGTTAATTTGGAGTCCTTTGCCCGGATGGACATTTTAAAAATAGTTTTCTGGAAGTTGCCTGGCTTTAGATGAGAGTCTGCAAACTCTTCAACTACCCGCCAAGCTGAAGCTTTCTATGTGAGAATCTTTTGATGAACAAAAAAAATTTCACTTAGTAGATAAGTAGTAACTAACATATATTAACTGCTCACTGTGTCCCAGGGCACCTGTATTATCTTTTTTTTTTTTTTTTGCGTTACGTGGGCCTCTCACTGTTGTGGCCTCTCCCGTTGTGGAGCACAGGCTTCGGACACACAGGCTCAGCCGCCATGGCTCACGGGCCCAGCCGCTCCGCGGCATGTGGGATCTTCCCGGACGGGGGCACGAACCCGTGTCCCCTGCATCGGCAGGCGGACTCTCAACCACTGCGCCACCAGGGAAGCCCCTGTATTATCTCTTAATCCTTACTTGGACATTATGAGGTTGGCATTCTTATACCCATTAAACAGATGAAGAAGCCAAAGCTTGGAGGGGCACAGCAATACAACTGCGGTCCTAGCACTATTACAAGGAATGACTGGGATTGAACTCTATGTTGTCTGCTCTAAAGCAGCAGTTCTCAACCAGCAATGATTTCACCCTCCAGAGGATATTGGGCCATGTCTGGAGACATTTTTGGTTGTCACAACTGCTACTGGTATGTAGTGAGCAGAAGCCAGAGATGCTGCTAAACATCCTATAGTGCAATGGAGAATTATGAGCCCCAAATATCAACAGTTCTGAGGTTGAGAAATGCCATTCTAGGACTGTGATTGTGAAATGTGGCCCCTGGACCAGCATCAGCACCAGCATTACCTGGGATCTCGTTAGAAATGCAAAATATAGGGCTCCACCTCAGATCCACTGAGAGAATGGGGCCAACAACCTGTGTTTTCACAAGTGCTCCACGTGATTCTGATGCAGGCCAAAGTTTGCAAACCACTGGTCTAGGGCCATCTGAACATGTGGGTGGAGCTCCACTGCTCACCCTACATACTCACAAGTCCTCAAAGTCCAAGTCAAAATGAGCATCAAAGTTTTTGGCTTGTGGAATTCTACCCCTGTCAGAACTCTAGATCAGCTAGACACCCTTCCTTGTTTCCGAAGCGACAAGAAGATGCCACTAGCCCGTCCAGGACCTTCCTGTAATGTGCAGGAACCAGACAGTATAATGATGAATCCTTTAGGAAGACCTAGGGTTCCCCCCATCAGTGCTTCTCTGGACACAAAGGTACTCTTATTAGCAACATCTAAGTGAATGTATATTGGCCCCCCACTTAAGTCAGGTTCTCGGAGGGATGCTTATATACATATCATCTCAATTATTATCGTTAATAAGGACAGTGATGATTATTGTTTCTCGAAGACATTTACCTGCATGATCTCATTCTGCAATACTGCCTTGGGAATTAAGTTTTGTAATCATGTCCATTTTAGAGATGAAGAAACTGAGACTTATGACTGTACGTTGGGGACAGTCCATCTGATGCAGACATACTGTACATGGGTTGCCAAACATTAACCAGCATTAACCCTCATGGGAGTGAAAAGAGCACTGGGCTGGGGTTAACGGAACTTTTGCCTCTAATGACAATTTCTTCCATTTTTGTAAAATGGAAGGTTTTAACTAAAGCCACTCTAATCTCCTTCCACATGTAATCAGTTATGATTATGGTGGGTTATAACTGTTCTATTTTCTTAGGATCAGCACAATAAACACTAAGTATTTACACTGATATTTACATTGATTTCATTGCTTTGATATCAAGTTACATCGATACAGCATTTAAAAGCTGTCCACGTGCTTTCCCATCCTCAGTCTCATTTCACTTCACTGCTGTTCTGTGAGGTACAGAAGGAAGACACCTTGATTTCATTGGACATTCGAACACTAGGATGATACATTGGTTGCAAACATTTATTGGATCCTTGCTACATGCCAGGCAAGTGCTGAGTGTTTTAGAATCCTTGTCTTTTTTATCCTCACGGTGAGCCTATAAGACAAGCAAGACTGTTCCCACTTTTTAGATGAGAAAACTGAGGCTCTGAGAGAAGTCAGGACCCGAGGAGCTGCACCGTTAAGCGCTGAACCTGCATTTGAACCAATGCCTGACCAACCCCCAAGCCCAAGGCATGGTCTAGCCCCATGAGGCATGGTCTTCCAGGAAACTGAGGCACAGAGAGAGCCAGGACTTCCCTAAAGGCATTTTTCAAGCTGGAGCCTAGAATAAAATCCAAGCCGCTGCTCCCTGCCTGTGGTCCTGCTACCAGAACACAATTAGACCTAACTTATCCACTTTTGGGGTGGGGATGGGCATG
The DNA here is from genome assembly GCF_964341445.2 of Mesoplodon mirus. Taxonomy (NCBI): domain Eukaryota; kingdom Metazoa; phylum Chordata; class Mammalia; order Artiodactyla; family Ziphiidae; genus Mesoplodon; species Mesoplodon mirus. The sequence goes on from NC_138991.1 coordinate 9,354,295, forward strand.
GAATCATGGCCTGGTTCATGCTGGACATGGCTGAAAAGATGCTCACCTTCACCCTGCTCTCTGCATGGGGGTGAGGCGGGGGCGGACCTGCATAGCACTTGCTCCCTTTAAACGGATGCACTAGCCCCTTGGGAGATGAAGCTCGTTGGTTCTGTCACTTGTGAGTAATGCACCGCAGCTCCCTGGTGGGGAAAATGCCAGATTATACAATAGCGTGCATTGGTGTGCAACTGTCTTTAGAATAACAAATCTCCTCTACTGCTTGTGAGCATTACACTCTAATAAAACCAAAATAGGGGTCACAAATCCCAGCTCTAGCTAAAGGGCGAGCCTTAGCAATTCATGCTGGTTACACCCCTTACCATACCTTCCCCCCAAAAAACCCACACACCTTTCATAATTCACAGGGAGTGAATGGCCCAGACTGGGGCTTTATTTACCTTTGTTTTTTGGTGCGGGTGTAACGGGGAGTAGAATTTCTCAGCTTCAGCACTGTTGGCTGTTGACATTTGGGGCCAGATAACTCTTTGTTCAGGGGTTTGGGGGGCGGCCCTGTGCATTGTGGGCTGTTTAGTGGCACCCATGGCCCCCACGCACTACAAAACAGAATCGCCCCCAGTTCAGTTGCGACAACCAAAAATATCTCTAGACACTGCCAGATGTCCCCTGGGGGGACAAAATCGCCCCCAGTTGATAACCACTACGTTAACGAGAAAACAAAGAGCCAACGGTGTCGTGGGTGGTGTTAGCAGAAATAACGCCTTACAGGTGAAGCTTTTCTTTCCTGAAGAAAAAACAAATATACTCCTCTGTGGAAAGCATTCAGTGCCAACAGTGTGCAACAGGAAACAGATTTCCCAGCAGCAGTGATCTTAGTTCCGGGAAGCCCCTTCCTCCCCTTGGCCTTAGGGAGAGGTGCTGGGTCTTGAGAATGTTCGAATATTCGTGATGCTGGGTCTGGAAGGCAGTGGGAGGGTGCCAGGCACAGTGAAAGCCCTGGGGGCAGAGGCCTGCACCAAGCCGCTGCCCACCCATCTCAGCTGCTCTCACCCCACCCACCCATCTCAGCTGCTCTCACCCCACCTTCACACGTCCCAAACTTAGAGGTGAAAGCTCGCAGGTGAGATACAGAGGAACCGAGCAGAGCGACAGGTTGGAAATCGCACGCTCTGGGATGCAGAGAGGACGGGGTTCCTTCCCGCCTGCCTGCCTGCCTTCACAGCGGGGGTAATATGGTAGAAATAAATTTAGGCATTTTCTTTGCAAATGGATACTAAATCGTTGCTCACCTCCACGATATGTTCCCCAACAGGTATTGTGTGTCTCGCAGAGGTTTTAAAATTTGAAATCACTGCCAACATTTAAAAATTGGGATATTGCTTATAAACATGCAGGTGTCAGGCTTCTCAAGAAAAATTGGCTGTTCTGGATGCATTAAGCCCCAAAGCCTGACTGACGACCGTAAGCTCGGGCTGGGTGGTGACGCCCCCTGTCGGTTGGGAAAGTATTTTGCTGTTCACCGTGCACCCTCCCAGGTCACGCAGGGTTTTACACTGCCTGCTGGGATTCCGCAGGTAATTGAATTAAGTGCCCTCATCCTGTGTTTTTAAAAATGTCTTGAGGGCTTCCCTGGTGGCGCAGTGGTTGAGAGTCCGCCTGCTGATGCAGGGGACGCGGGTTCGTGCCCTGGTCCGGGAGGATCCCACATGCCACGGAGCGGCTGGGCCCGTGAGCCATGGCCGCTGAGCCTGCGCGTCCGGAGCCTGTGCTCCGCAACGGGAGAGACCAAAACAGTGAGAGGCCTGCATATCGCAAAAAAAAAAAAAAAATGTCTTGCATTAGGCAATATTTGATATATTAAAAATACATTTAACACATATATAATTTAGGAAGCATAACAAAGCATCCGTGGATATACCACCTAACTTTAAAGCTAGAACATGACCTTGAATATACTCATATTTTCTCTTTCTCTCTCCCTCTCAGGCATACATTATTTAGCTTTTTGTGTTTATCATTCTTCTGTCTTTTTTGTTTTTAGTTTTATCACATATGTATGCATCTCTAAAAGTCATGTTACTTAGCTTGTGTTTGAGTTTTATAAAAATGATACCCTAGTGTATGTAGTCTCAGATGATATGTTTTTATCACTCAGCTATATGCTTCTAAGATTTATCCACATTGTTGCAGGTAGCTGTGGCTCTGTTATTTTTCACTGCTGTATAATACTCCAACAGTGTGGTCTGTTTATTCCTCATTTCGTGTTGTTCCCTCCTCTGCATTTTACTTGGCTCACTCCTTCTGGGGGATCAGCTTTACAATGACACCTTCTCAGAGAGCCTTGGCTGCCATTGGTGAAAAGGGTACACTTTCCATTATCTTCTGCACAAGCATTCAGATTTTTTCTTTCAACACACTTGCCACAATTCGCCATCCCTTTTTAAATTTGCTCATTGCTGTTTATCACTAGACTGTAAGCTCCACGAGGGGAGGATCTTGCCTAGGTCTGTTGCTGTCACTTCAGCACTCAGCATACTTCTTCACACATAACAATGAACATATATTTTTTTCCAAAAATGTGATAAATATTTTTTTGGCAAGGAATTGAGAACATAGCCCCTGAAAGATGCTAGCCGGCCTCCTACACTAGAGGTAGAAATTCAATATGCCTTACTCATGGTGCCTGGGTCCAAGGTGCTTGGTAAATGTTTGTTAAGGGCTGTGAGTAGAAGTGATGTGTGAAAATTCTACTTCATGACCTTGAAAGGAATGGCTTTGCTCACTGCTCTCCATTTACTTCTCCCCTCTGACACAAATGTGGACACGGTGGTGAACCATTTTGGGCCAGAGAGACAAGGAAGTAGCCCTAGCAATGCAGAAGGAACAAGGAAGAAGACGTCTGGGAGACAGATACTGTGGGATTGCCAGACCAGCCCCAGGCTTAGAAGAAAATGAACTGCTCTCTTGTTTAAGCCAAAGTTATACTGGGTCCCTGCAAAAGCAGGCAGACCTCCAAGCTAATGGATGTACTCCACTGGTCGGACACTGCTGGGAGGGAATTCTTTTCCCCCAAGGAGATGAACCCAACCACCAAGCAACTCTCTGACTCTACCCTTTTATCTGTTGTCCCCTTGAAAGTAATGAGTGGACCCCCAGAATCTAGGGTCCCTCCCCCAAGCACTATCTCCTTCCCTTTCTCCAAGTTTCCTCACTCTCTGATACTTTCCTTATTGATATCATTCTAAGATTCTCTCTCTCACCACCTGGTTCCGTTACAACCCTGGTGATCGGACTTCATTCTTGGAGTATTAGAGGAGCTGAGAGGAAGACAGGAACAAAGAGAAGATAGAACAATCCAGTTCTAAAGCCGAATTCTAAGATTTTACCCAGAAATTTGTTATGAATCTGCCCCAAGACACAGAATAGACAGTCAAGACCCAAGAGAATCTAGCATTTCCCAAATCTTTATGGTCTGAAAATGTTTAAGGCAGATGTAACCAGGCACCCTCCTTGACCAAAATGAAATCTTAATAAACCACCTGTAGCTATGATAATGAAACTTCCCAGAGGACCCGCCAAAACAAACCATTTGTGAAATGTACACCAAAGAAAGTAAAGGAAGTGACTTCTTGTATGGGATCATTATTTATATACCAGGAAAATGTTGAGGAACGTGTGCCAAAAATAACAGTGTTAGAAGAGCTGGCCGGCTGCTGATCCATCTGACAGTAATTAGCTCTCGGGAGCTGTTGTCTATTCAGGCCGCTCCAGTCGATATGATGAAGCCAGGCCATGTTAGGGATAAGAGAAGTCTTATTTTTCAGTTCCCTATTATGCCAGGGTTTGCCTACAGCTCATCTAATAATGGTATCAGCTCATGGAGGAATAAAATATAATCATAACAACAAATGGCAACCATGTTTTGAGTGGTTCCTACAGGCCAGATAATAAGCCAAGTGTTCTACACATATTACCTCATTACAATTTCATAAGAAAACTATGATGTACTCCCCCATTTCTATTTGGGGAGAACCAAGGCTTGGAAAACAAACAACTTGCTGAAGGCCACATTACTAGCAAAGCGTAAATTCAGGATTCAAAACCAGTTCCATCTTCTTAACAGTTCTCAAACTCCATCCATTTGGGTACCTCATACACAATTTTTGCTGTATCTGTGTAACAACTGTTATAAAGATATGAAATACTTTTCTTCCAATCAACTTTCCTTTTATTTTTACCTAGCTAAATTTATTTAACTGAAAATGTTTTATGAAAACCATAAATGTAAAGCGGCAAGTATCAATTGCTTTAAATAGATAACCACCTTTCTTTAGATAGATAATAGATATATCACAATATAAACATAAAAATGCTGTTAATTTTTATATAGACTTAGCTACTGAAGAGTCTCAGCTTGAATTGTGCTCTTGTTTTGTTTAAAAAAGGAGAATAACAAGTGATAAAGTGATGTTAAATACTATACTACACTAGAACCAAGTGAGACTTTCTCCCCAGCCCAAGCAGAAGAACCTAAAGGGAATTCAAGGGGCAAATCATTTCCACGAGGATTGTCAGTGTTATATAATGATGGGGGAATGTATCCCCAAACTATACTGAGTATCATTTTTTTCTTTTTTAAGACATACCATATTATTATTTGCTCTCATTCAAGAGGTATATATGCTGGGTACACAGACTTACTCTCCTGGACATTTTAAGAGTCTGCATCAGTTACCTAGAAACCATGTTAAGTCCACTGCTAGTTCCTGCTCATGGACTAAAAATCTGAGAAAAGCAATGAAAGTCAAAATTAGCCTACTCTTCTTCAAGATGGAGTTATCCATTATTAATTCATTCATTCAGTGAGTGCTCACTGAGAGCCCTACATGCTGAGAAGAAAGTGGTGAGCAATATAGACATTGTCCTGCCCTCACAAAGCCTATGAAACAAGATAATGGTGTGATAGCAAACTGGAGACCAACAATTATCTAACAGCAATGGAGCAATCGCATAAAAAGCCCTCCTGCTCCTTAGATGGAACATGAAACTGTGATATTAGACAGGCAGACAGATGTGAAGAAGGAAGGATCAGTACCTGGCCCCTTTCAGGGAGTCATCTGGGAGTGACAACAGGCGGGGTAACTGCCATTGGTTTACTGGTTAGAGAAGAGCCAGCCTCCTGAATGTTTGACCAGGATCTGAGTTTCACCACTCATTTTATTTCCTATGTTTCTTCCTCAAGTAGAAGAGTCAGAGAACCCTCTCTCATTGCCAGAGAAGTAGTAGTGATCAACCAATGAATGTCGGGAATCAGAAAGAGCTAGCCTCAGTTCTTGGCTTTATCACTTGCTAGCTATATGACCTTGACATGTGACTTTCCTCCTTAAGCTTCTTCATCTATAAAATAAGATTATAATGATAGCCATCTATGGAGTTACTATAAAGACTGAATGAGACAATGCACTGAGCCATGACCACCTGATAGCCAGAGACAAGTGTCCTTCAAGATTTTATTGCAGCCTGAAACACCACCCAGGCAGAAATGAGTATGCTAAGCCCCTGAGCTCCTAATGGGCATAAAATGCAAAAGAAAACAAACCCACTGAGATCCTTACTTGGGGGGCTCCATACTGCCTTGCTCCTGGAGAATACTCAGAGTCACCATGAATCCTGCTCCAGGGAGTCTTGGCGTGTAAGAATATGCCACTTGTCATTTGCTACACCGGTGTTTCTCAAATAGGAACTAGTTTGGCCTCAGGGGACATTTGACAATGTCTGGAGACATCTTGGGGAGTGCTCATGTTCCTGAATAAGGTGAACTGCACCAAACCAGTGCCTGGTGGTGAAGTAAATCCCTTGCATTTGTAAGTCAGGGAACCTGTGCCCTAATGGAACCAGCTGATGCAGATGCGGATAACAAGGACATTTCAAAGGGAAAGAAGAATCAGACATAGGAAAGTTTGGGGAGAGGGAAGAGATGGGGCTTTGGAGAAAGATGTCTGCTAACTTGAGTGTCTTCTCAACGAATCTAAGGAGCAGTAGATTTTCTGGCAACGAGTCGCTCCTTTCAGTGGAGTCCTAAACAGGGACTTAATAAACCAGAGAGGATCACATATAGTCAGAGATGTTAATGCGTAACCTTGAAGTATGATTCAGTAAAAATTTCACACCTTTTAAGGACCTTGGAGGCGAGGTAGTCTATGGCTCATCCAACTGTATGACCTTTGAGTACAAATAATTACGACACCATGAGGTAAGTACAAAAGCAGAAATGGGTGCCAAGGAGGAGAGGCAGCTCCGAGCCCGACTTGATGACCTCCACTCAGATGGGGAGGGAGGGTTTAGAAGGCAGCAGGCACAGTGACAAGAACCTGGTCTTCAAAGGAAGTACTGCCTTCACCACTCAGCTGGAGAAGTTCCTTGTTCTCAGTAAGTTTCAATGTCAGCATCTGTAAAAAGAGAGGCTGAGAGCATCCTCTCCTCATGGTGCTGATAGGAGGATGGGGTGAGATAAGACATGCGAAGTACACAGTGAGGACGCCACCACCGGTGGCCATGATCATGGCTTGATATACAAAGTCCCAGCTTGGTTTTAAAATAGGCACTGAGCCCAGCAATGAAATCAGGGCAGAATAAAGGCTGTCGGCTTACAGCGTTACTACTGGTCTGACAGGTAAGTGGGCTTCTGATGGGGCCTTATGCTCCGTATTTGAGCTTTCTAATTGGGGGAATGAGGTCCAAGCCAGGATAAATCACAGATAAGCAAAATTTCTATTTTCTGTGTAATTCACAAGCCAGAATTTCCAGTGAAACTTTGGAGCTTATCCTGTTTTTCCTTAGGATAAAAATATTCTTGAAACAGAAAAAAATGTAGACAGCTCTCATTGCCTTCTGGGTAATCATGTCTTTAAGGAAAACTCCTGAGGCTTATTATGAATCAAACTGCATCTTAGCCATGTCCTTGGAGAGAAGTTTTAGATGGATGGGTGTCGGAGTGAAAGCTTCCAAAAGCCGATCTCGTTTCAAAGGAAAAGAATATGCTTTCAATTTTTCATGGTGTACAGTGGATTATTTTTATACTCATTCCTGAGTCTTTCATTGGAACACATAATGGCTATCTACTGTCGCAACAGTGAAGGAATTTTCCACTCTAATAACTGTGATCTTGTCTCATCTTTACGACGTGCAGAGGGAACAAGCTCTTGCCTGGAGTTAGCAACTTTTGACCCATCTTCTCCTGGGAGCTCAAGACTCAACAATAGCATTTAGCCAACATTTACTGAACCCCTTCTATGGGTGTGATGCCCTGTGCTAGAATCTAGGGTTGCAGCAGTGTGGAAGACATGGTTATAACTAGGGTGACCTCTGGGGAAAGCGGCAGGAACCAGGATTGGAGGTGATAGTCTAGCCAGGGTCTCAACAGGAAAGAGATGTGCATTTCAAATGTGCAATTTAAGGAGCATTTAATAAAGGGATTGCTTACATAGACTGAGGCAGCGTTTAAGGGAAGCAACAAAGTACAGAACTGTACATATGAAATAGTGATGGGGAACCATTAATAACCCTAGGCCTGAAGGCACGAGAATGAAAAGCACCATCAGAAGCCAGAGACGTGACTACATAAAGAGGGACACTGAAAGAACCTGTAGCCTTTGTTAGAGTGACAACCATCCCATGGACATCGGGCAGAGGGGGAGGTAGAGGATTGGTACCCCATGCTCCCACCCTCTGATCTTACTTGGTGCCCTTAATGGCCAAGCTCAACAGGCAACTGGAAGGCGAAGAACTCATCAATGCAGACCCCATGGTCAGCCTCCCAGAGCACTGAGCAGGGCGGCTGGTATATGGATCTAGAGAAACAAATGAAAGACATCTGGCATGTGGTCCAAAAGGACTACATTCTTTATCTGTGATAATTTGATGTTGTACAAAGAGAATGCACTCAAGTGAGGAAGGAGAGGGAGAAAGAGATGAGGGAGAAAGAGGAAAAGAAAGAAGCAAGAAAAGCAACAAATAGGTCAAGAAAAACAAACAGGCGATTACATTCAGAGGAAGTGTGTCCTTGCAGAAAGCTATGGGAACACCAAGAGAAGCCTGACCTCAGGCGTGGGGAATCAGGTAAGGCCTCCTGAAGGAGAGGTATCTGAACTGAAACCTGAAAATCTGGTAGGAATCAGCCAGGTAAGAGGGTGGAGAAGGGCATTTACAAAAGCCTCAAAGTGAACCGGGCTTCTTAGAGGTCAAAAGTAAGTTTGGGGAGAAGAGAGAAGTAAGACTGGTGAGGTAAAGAGAAAGACGACCAAAGAGAACCTGCGTGTGACAACAAAGGGCTCAGACTTCATCCTCAAGAAAATGGGGAGACACAGAGGAGAGTGACAGGAGTAAACTGGCATTTTCAGGTTTTCCTCCAATTTCACTCCCAGGAAGTACATGCGATGCTGCCAACCTTCCAGCAAACACACACCTGTTTGTCCCTGGCTTGACAAAAAGAAAGTGTACGTGGGAGATTGGTTTGTCTTTTTAATCCATGGCAAAGATCCAAAGGGCCAAAAAAACAGAGGTGGCTCTTTTGGTGAGGCGAATGTTTCCATGAGAAAGGAAATTGCTGATGTACCTCTCCACCAACCACTGCACGCCTGAATAGGGATACCAACATTTCGAAAGGCAATCTGACACACCTTTGGCATTTAAGAAATAGAAGTCTTAGGCCTCAGCAAGCCCAGATTAATGACCTTTCAGATTACAGGCTCAAGGAATTAGAAATAGGTCAGCCTTGCAAAGAATATTAAGAAATCACTGAACCACAGCAAATGAGACTTCTCATTCGTTCCACCCTCTCTTAACAAAGTGACCCTCCCCATCTCCTGGGAGTCTCTGTTTCATCTGATCTCGCCATCTGGGGGGCTGGGAGAACAAATATAGATTTCCTGCAAAGACACTACCTTTGATGCAAGACACAGGACATACATAAATAGAAGTATGTTAATTCTTCATTGAGTTCATCATTTGCAGGCCACCAGTTCATGGAGGAGGGCTGATTTTCATTACTCAAGTGAGTGTCCTTTGCATATTTGCTGTTTTCGTTTGATGTGTTTATGCAATAAATGAATCATGCAATATAGTGATCTGACTGATAAAATTCCCAGGTCGTCGCTTCTTTTTATCTTTATCTTGGTAAAATTTATCCTTAAATTGCAAGTTTGGAAATAGGAACTGTCCTATCACACCCTGGCACTGATAAACACTGGCAGAATGCCCCAAATCCTAAAACAGACATGAACATGATCCATTGGATGAGTCCATGTATCTTTCAAAGGATAGGCGGGCTCTGCTGATTTTACCTTTCTTTTTCTGGATCCCCTAATTTTGCTAAGATATAAACATCAGCACTTACCTGATGCCATTTCTAATAAACAACAATAATAAACAAGATTATTCTCAAGCTGCGTCTCACCCCCTTGCCTTCATTATGCTGAGTGTTTGCCAACATTCAGGTTCACATTTCTGCAAAGAACTATTTTGGGGGGACCACGGTTTTGCCATGTTCAGGTTTCTACCCAGAACAGCTATTCGTTCTGGGGGAAAATGATTCTTCACCCACTCTCCTGTCTTGGCCCAGTGATGGGTGTTGGTCACAGCATTCCCTTCCTCTTCCTGACCACTGAGTGAATACAGTCTGGGCAGATCATCCCATCATATTCCCTGGCCACAGAAGTTGGTCCAGGAATGGCTCTGGGTCTAGAGCTAAGGCCAGTCAGAGAAGCAGGAATAAGACTTTAACAGTGAAAGTGCAGACTCAGTCACAGCCCTGAATTTACTTATTCCTGAAACCAGTCTGTTCCATCCTTCCCATGGTTTGCTTAAACAAAGCAATAAATGCCCCTCTTTGGCTTAAGGTAGTTTGACTTTCTATAGCCTGTGCTGAAGGAGCCCTGATGAATATATCATACACTTCATGCTTTTTAGGAAACAAAATTCTCCACTTTCTCTAGACATCAAATTTCTTTACCCATAGAATGCCCGCAGAATATCACAGCCCCTGGTACAGCTATGGAGAGTGAACGGTACCTCATCCCCCAAACCCTCTTCAACTGATCACCACAGATAAGCACGAGGGCTTTGGTTTTGCCACTGGAAGGAGAGAAAGAAGGAAATGGTATGGCATCAGTGCCTCTCAGCCCTATGAGCTATATTTGATCATCTCTGACTAGAGGGATAAAGACCAGGAACTGCAGGACCTATTCCCACGAGGAAATGTGTGAGAACACAGGCTCCTGGCCCTTGCCTTCATGCCCAAGGGGCATAACATGGGAGAGATTTGGAGAGGCTGTGATATTTCCCTTCTTTACCTAGAACCCAGGGTCAACCCCATGGGCATGCGACCTATGCAGTCACAGGGGTCCCCCTGCTTGATAATGTTCTGCTGTTGCAGTCTTAAAATTTTAATTATGTTTGAAGAAGCAGCCCCACGTTTTCACTTTGCACTGGAATCCACGAAGTATGTAGCCAGTCCTGAGAGAAGCCAGCACTTGTTGGCATTCCAAAGGTACTGAAGAGGTGGCTTATACACAAAGGGCACCATCAGTTGAGGGGCTGAGCTCCTTCAGCTGGTGGTGTAATGAGTAGGAGGAAGAGAAAAGAGCAGGTAAGATGGCTGCTGATGGAATGCATATGACCCCAAGAAAGGCACTTTTTGGGAGGTTTGTAGAAAGCACTGGAAACACTTGCCTTGGTTTGAAAAGAGAGAGTGGACTCGGATCCTACAATCAAGTTGGTGGGAGTTTTTAAATGAAGGGATAATATAAAGGCAACTCAGTAGGGGCAGAATCCTGGGAATCGGACTGCCTGGGTCTCATTTCTGCTACTTCACAGTTGTGTGACCGTGCTCAAATCACCTAACCTCTCTGTACCTTATTTTCCTCACCTATAAAATAAAAGTAGCTGTCGTACCTATCTCATTGCAGTTTGTTAAAAACCATACTAGATAATGCATGCAAATAGCACAGTGTCTGGCACACAATAAATCTTCAGTGAAAGGTTATGACTGTTGTCGTTATTGTTGTTAAGCATAATTTGGGAATTAGCAATTGTACCTCTTACTTTGTGCTAAGCAATGTTCTAAACCAGTGATTCTCAAAGTCTCAGGAAGGCTGTACACTCATAAAAATTACTGAACTTCCCAAAGAGCTTTCATTTATATGGCTTAAAGTGATCAATACTTATAATAGAAATTAAAACCAGGACAGTTTAAAATGTGTATTTGTTAATTCTCCTCAGACCACTGTGATAATGTTTTTCTCCTTGAAATAAGTATACAAGGAAACTCCAGTCATACATATACATACATACATATATATATATATATATATATATATATATATATATATATATATATATATATCGTGAGATAAGAGAAGGGTATTTTAAGAAGATTTTCAGATAAGTATGGATATTCTCCTCTGATATCACACCAAAACTCAACAAGTAATGGTTTCTTAAAGGTTCATTGCAGTGTGGAATCTGAAACCATATCAATAAGCTTTTCATACTCTGCTACATTAATATCCATTTGGTCTGTCTTGCAATTTGAATGGACCTTTTACCCACACATGACTTTAGAATATGATACATCAGTCATCTGGAAAATATCAACTTACCAAATTGCAAAGATATTCCAGATGTTCATGCATTTCATATCACCATCATTATCATCAGAAAAGTATTTAAATATGGGAAAGCTGTTAAGCTCAGAGTGGTGGATTCGAGTTTTCCAACATTCTAATTTTTGCTTGAAAATAAGAATTTTATCTTTGGCAACAAATACCATTAGTTATTTTCCTTGAAGTGATAGCTAATTTTGTTCATTTTCAAAAAACACCGCCAGATCTTGAGGTCTAAATAACCATCTTTTGTCAGTCATTCTTCCTAAAAATGGTGTTTCATGAAAACAATGGCTACTTCAGGTCCCATCTCAATCACAGAAGTGTTTTTTCTTAGAGACAACCATCATCATTCCTCATACAGCAGAAGTGCTTTATATATGCTTCCCATCTCACCACACATATTAAAACTGTCAAGATTTAATAAAAATTAAGACATGTTATACTTCATCAAGGACACTCTTAAGTGTAACTGGTGTTTTGTTTATTTTCTTGCCTGCAAGTGTGTTGTGGTGAAGACGACCAAGACTGCTGGGACAATGAGTGCCACCGCCTTAATTCAGGCTAAGGCTCCAGCAGGTCTGCCCACCATTGTTCCTGTACCATCAGTGCAAATGTCAACTCAGTAGAGAAAGCAGAGTCACTCTTAGTATTACTATGGAAATACTTTTGACTTTGTGGACGCTACGTCTCTGGGACCCTTAGGAGTTCTCGGACCACTGCTATTTTAAACTGCCCCCACACACTCAATCACCACAAGACCTCTATGACATGAGTGTTATTATTATCCCCATTTTACAAATAAGAAGACAGGCAAGGTGAGCTTGCTTAGGACCATACAGCCACGAAGAGGAAGGAACGGGATTTGGCCAGAGTGTGGGCTCCTAACTACAATGATGAAAGAAAGGATGTTGTTTTAGCTGCATATTATTCCCAGCTTTTTGAGACACGTGCTATAGTTACGAGGGGAAAAGAGTGGGGGTGAAGGACATAAAGTGAGACAGACTGACGAATAAAGAGAAAGATCAAAAAGAGGAAATTATCTCTGATGAAAGATTACCATTTACCCATGAGATGAAGTTACCTTCCTAGAAACAGCGAGAACACAGCTCATTTTAAATTGCACTGATGTAAAATATAATTTAGATTTTTTTTAGAAAAAACAGGTACTATAATAATAAGTTTGAACTAAAAGCCTGGGATGATAAACTTGGGTCAGCATCAGAGTTCAAGGAGAAGGTACTTAGGGCTGAGCCAGGTTCTCAGGGAACAGTACATTCCTTTTTCTTTAAAGGCAATTTATCAGGACTTATCCAAGCCTGTAAGAGCAATCCCTTAAGACCATCCAATTTCCTTTATTTCTGATTCCATACTTAGCAGAGCAACCTTCTGATAATTAATTTGGTTTCTCAGGTAAGTCAATAGCGGGAAAGAGATTGGTTGAGTTATTGTGCTGGCTATGTTGCCTGCTGTAAATGAATAAATTGGTTTGTGGATTTATCAGTCCACCTCCCAAGAGATCAGTTTGCAAACACCACTTTTCCTAGGGTGCGCTGACATTTGACTTGTAGACCTGCAATGCTATGTGACCAAAGTGATCAGGGCTGTTTTAAGACTTTGTAACTCTGGGCACACTTATTTTAGGGGTCACCATCCTAAGTTACCTCAAGTATATTAGAATACAGTCACTCTCAGGGCTGCTATATTGCACAATGCCACATCTGAATGGAGATGCCTGGAATTGTGCAGTCAGTGGCCCTACTTCTATTCCATTTTAAATATAATTTATTGTGTTAAAAATGAAGGGAAAGAATTTTGATTAAGATCCATATTTAGCTCTAAGTCACTTATTTGATTTGCTTTGGGCCATAAGTTCCCAGCAATCATTACGTATGGCAGAGAATGCTAACTGCCCCCAGGATCCATTCTCCAATTTTTCATTTTCATCATAGAATCCCAAACTCGACCCCCTAAGTTTTAGAAGACACAGAGTCACCGTACTGGAGGTTTTTCTGTACTTCTAACTATGTCCATATTTTTAAGTCTGGTAAACTGTGTATGAGCAGGCATGACATGTGTGAACTTCCACAACCTGCTCCTTAGGCAGAAGTGACTTGATTTATTTTATCCTCATTCCTTCTTGCTATGAGCTGGAACTGGTCAATCAAGGTCAATGATACAGACATGGACAATGCTTCAGCGGCTGGCAGAGGAATGAGATGGAAGGAACCTGGGCCCTTGGATGACATCATCTTGCCCCTCTCCCTGAACCACCCACATACGCTCACACTGTTGCATGTGAGAGAAGTAAACTACTATTTTGTTAGTTTATTTTGAGGTCTCTGTTTCATAGGCTTGTCCTACACCCTAACTGATAGCAGGGATTGTAGGGAAGTGAGAGAATCAAGTTATACATTTTTTTTAAATAGTGAAGATTTTATGACTGCTAAATTAAACAAAGTCAGTATCCTTTCAGCTATCTCCCAGCCTGACACTGTCCAGCACCATGCTCCTCTCTGACCTTATTTCCTATTGCTCTCCCTATCGCACACTCCCAGCTACCCTGGGCTCCTTGTTTTTCTCCACATGAGGCATCCTCCCACCTTAGGACCTTTGCATTTGCCTTTCCTTCCCTGTAAATACCCTTCCCTCGTGAAACTTCATGGCAAATCCCTCCACCTCCTTCAGGCCTTTACTCAAATGTCACCTTCTGTCTGAAGCCTTCCCTGACCACTCCATTTAAAATTACAGTTACCTGTTCCTCCCCTACCTGGGCCATCATGTGGGTCATCTGCTCCCCCACTTCCCGCCTCATTTTCTCTATGGGACTTATGAACATAAAACTCTCTATATCTTATTTATTTTATTTACTGTCTTCCTACTTTCATCACAAAGACAGGTATTTTTGTATTTTGTTCACTGTAATAACCCCAGCGTCCAGAACACAATAGAACCTAGTACATGCTTAATAAATATTTGTTGAATTAATAAATTAATCAACTTTAGTTAATTTTTTCTTTACATGTTAAATTGACTTTTAATTTCTTCTAGGTCTCAAATATTTTAGAGGTCCTTAAAAGCTGTACAGGCCATAGGCACTGTGTATAGAGTACCTAATGCATACAGCCTGATGCATGGATACATGAATGAGAGGGGCATCTTCCTCCCCGTTTCCCAGCCCGCAGACATTAAACTCTCTGTACTCCTAACCCAAAGCAGCAGACGCTGTCTGTGCTCTTCTCACACCCCCTTGAATCCCTTTTACGTACAGTCTCTCTGTGCCCTGTGCACTGCCTCCACCTTGACTTTCTGTGAGCTTCACCTGTAACTGTGAATTTTTTAGGGGGCTGCCACAGGCTATGGGGGCTGCTTTGCCACATGAAAGAGAACCAGAAGTTCCTGGGTGTTTATGTCCCTCCCAACTGGCTCTCAGCCAGTTGCCAACTGGAGGAGGAGTCTAAAAATCCAATTCTTCGCCACCAGTTGGGAGAAGATCTGAGGTGTAATTTATATCCCAGAGCTCCCCACAGGATGAGGCTGAGGCTGGGATTTGCCTGAGTTCACACCTTGCTTGCTTGCTTGCTTTCCCTTGCCTCCGTTGCTTCCCCCGTCTCCTCACACAATCCTTCTGGGAGTACATGCTCAGTAAATCCCCTTGCACGTGACTCTCATCTCAGGCTCTGCTTCTGGGGAATCTGACCTAAGGCACCCCAGCAGCCTCCCCCGCATATGTCCACCTAAGTTCCCTGAGAGATGAGCGCCACTGTGACCACTGCTGGTGGCAGGTGCCTCCCTGCACAGTGGCTGAAGTGAGACTTCACAATGCTCTGCCCGGTGCAAATGCCCTTCTGTGTGCACAGCCATCGCCAGGCAGATGCCTGAGAGGACAGAGACATTACAGGATGAAGCAGGTACTGAAAATGACCACATGATACTCAGAAGCCCTGAGGTTGAAAGACAATGCCAGAACACTGAGAAATGGGTGCAAGCTCAACTCACCTACAGATTCGTTATGTGACTCTAGACAGAACTCCATTTGATAAATTCAAGCTACCTTGCCCTCCAAGATCAAGTTTGTATTGAGCTTTTGATTCTTCCAAGAAAATGTACCACTGCATAGCTCTTGTTTCTAGCCTGCTTGTTTGAATTAAAGGCTTGCAGCATTTTAGTTTTTGATATCTCTGGGGAGGAGTGAATATGTCAGTGTAATTAACTCATCTGATGAGAGAGGTCTTGTTTATTCCCCCTACAAAATAACAGGTAGTGGTGGAGCTCCAATACTTTATGGTGATATGAAATGCATTTAGAATAAATCATACTAAATAAATAGGGAGACAAAAATGATGTCAAGGTACATTTTTTATTGTTTTAAATTAAGTTTTGAAAGTGAACAGCGGCGTACCAAAAAGCCACAAAGCTGCTACCTATCCCCAATCTGCTCTTCTGAGAAGGTTAACAGCATTCTCAAGTTCAACCCACTAGGACTAATAGAAACTTGAGTGTTGTTTTCAAATTATTATCCAAACAATCACTGGGTTTCTGAGAACCCTCTTTGGGCATGGGAAATGGCAGTCACATCAGCTTGCGTAATCAGTTAAAACAACAATACACGATTCATTTTACCGAATCCACAATGACATTCATCTAATAAACAAGAGCATCACCATGTGCTGGGCATGAAGTAAATAAAAACAAATAAAACAGAGGTTTTGCTACTGGAAGCTCACAGTCTAAAGTAGTATGGTTGGGACTTCCCTGGTGGAACGGTGGTTAAGAATCCGCCTGCCAATGCAGGGTACACGGGTTCAAGCCCTGGTCCGGGAAGATCCCACATGCCGCAGAGCAACTAAGTCCTGGTGGCGCAGTGGTTAAGAATCCACCTGCCAATGCAGGGGACATGGTTTCAAGCCCTGGTCCAGGAAGATTCCACATGCCGCAGAGCAACTAAGTCCGTGCGCCACAACTACTGAGCCTGCGCTCTAGAGCCTGTGAGCCACAACTACTGAAGCCTGCGTGCCTAGAGCCTGTGCTCTGCAGCAAGAGAAGCCACCATAATGAGAAGCCTGCGCACTGCAACGAAGAGTAGCCCCCGCTCACCGCAACTAGAGAAAGCCCACGCGCACCAACCAAGACCCAACGCAGCCATAAATAAATAAATAAATAAATAAATAAATAAATAAATAAATAAATAAATAAATTTATTTAAAAAAAGAAGTATGGTTGATAAAGAAGTATTTCAGGGATTAAGATGGTAAAGTATATCTTCCTCCCTCCAAAAACTTTATGAAATTCCAGAAATTGATTTGGTTTTGTTGGTTTGTTTTTTGCAATTAAATGAATCCTGATATTAGAAAGCAAATAGAAAAGATAATGTCCTTAAACCAGAAATGTGGAAGAATTCCTGATAGTGAGAAGATCTGATTGGAGCTGTGGAGATGTTAGACTGTAGGAAACCCTGAGAAGGAGGAAATGGTGTAAGGGAAGAAGCAAGAAGTGGAAAAAGAATACGGAAGACAAATGGAAAAGGAAAAAGGCTCGTGTGGGGAGAGTTGCAAGGGCTGAAAGGAAGAGCAAGGGCTGGGAAGAGGGGAAAGCATGGGGACAGTGAGAAGACAGAGGGAGGCTGAATAAGACGGATGTGACAGCTTCTGTAACAGCTGGAGCAGCAACAGAACTCTAGCCTCACGGGCCACAGTCAGGAGCAAAGGGGCCCTGAATACACTGAATAGTGGCCCTTAAAGATATTAGGTCCCAGTCCCTGGAACCTGTACATGTTACCTCATATGGAAAAAAATGGTCTTTTCAAATACAGTTAAATGAAGGATCTTTAGATGGGGAAATTATCTGGGATTATCCTGGTGTTCCCTAAATGCATCACAAGTGTCCCTACAGGAGAAAGGCAGAGGGAGATTTGACACGTCGACAGAAGAAGAGAAGACAATGTGACCAAAGAGGCAGAGACTGCAGAATGTAAATCCAGAATTTCTATTGTTCATCAAGAAGAAATTTTAGAAAGAGAGAAGGAAATTATAAAAATAATAATAATAATCTCCTAGAGCTGAAGAAAGAAAAATACCTTTAAGTTAAATGGGCCTTTGAACATCAAGCAAGATAAAAACAAATAATAATAAAAGACTCGCCCTTATATACATTATGGTGAAATTTCAGAAAAAAGACAAAAAATAGTAATTTGAAAATATACAGCTCAAGTAGTTTCGCCTAAAAAGGTTAAAATTCTGATTGTCATTAGTTTTCATTGACAACATCGTAGTCTAGAAGACAGTGCATCTAGAAGGAAAAGATTACAAACCTAGAAACTTGTACCTAAGTAAACTAGCACTCAAATGTTTTCTAACATGTAAGAAATCAGAAACTTTACCATCCACAGGGTCCCTTTGATTGTCTTGAAGATGTACCACAGGAAAATTACCAAAGAATCTATGCAAGAGGAAGGTGACATACAAGGAGAGGGAAACAAGTAACAATAAAACATAAGGTCAATTTTAACAATTAATGAGTTACCTAAATATTTTTAATAAGAATTTGGAACTGAAATCCCCAAAACACCATTACGTGGAAGGTTAAGAGGTAGGGCTGGAGGACAGAGTAAACCATGCTAAAGCTTTTCTCTTGTTCAGAGGGAAGACATAAACACCAATTAACTCAAGATGTGGCTGGAAAAAATACACCTTCATATGTATGAGTTAAGGTTTAACGATAAACATCAGAAAAATGTAAATAAGATATATAACTGTGAAACTACACTAAAGAAAAATTGAAACCAAGTAAATTCAATCCACTAATGAAAGTCAAAGTTTGGAAAAAGGAAAACACATGCAGTAAGTAAGAGATATAATACACTGGCATATAAATATTCAATAAGTAACTATAAATGAGTTAAATCCATTAATGAAAAAAGCAGATATTTTAAAATAACAAACATTTAATAGAACATAATAATATTCAGTATGCATGAAAAATAGGGTAACACAGGCAACATAGAACCAAGAGAAATATTTTTAAGATGGCAGAAACTTTAGCCAAGTTAAAATGCTGATGAGAGGGAAATGGATAGAGGGAAATGAGATGAGAAAGAAGGTAACGCATAGATTGATGTCTCTAAAAGCTAGGGGAGATTGGATCCAAAGTCAGATGGAGGGATTCCCCTCAAAGAAGAAGAAAAAAGCCTCCTGACTATTCAGACTTACAAGCTGTGACTGGAGTCAATAACCAAGACTTTTCTAGTATCACTATGCTGGGAGGGTTCTTTATAATAATATATTTTCTCATCAGAACATAATGAAGGTTTATTATTAAGAAGTTTAAAAAGACAAATATTACAAAGGAAAATATAAATATTTCCTAAAGCTCCATCTTTCAGCTTTCATCCACTGTTCTTTTAAGTAAAAATCAATGTAATTCAATTTTTTGGTTTTTTATGATCAAAGTTCCTAAATACTACCCTTCTTTTGATTTATGTATCATCTTTCCACTGAATAATTAAGAATACAACTGTTCTGATGGAACAAGAGCCATAATTTAATATTAATAAATCTTAACTCTGCTTGGGTTATTCAAGATTATTAAAAAGTATAATTCCTGCTCAGCCCACAAGATCTCTTCCAATCCCACAGATATATCAGGCCCCTGCCGAGATAGTTCTCTCTCTCTCTAGAACAGAGATCAGTCCAAAGAGGTATGAGTTCAGAGGCAAGTCTTCCCACCCTGGAGGTCTCATGACAAGAACATATGTCTCAAGGAAAAATCAGTCTTAAATGAACATCACTGATAGACAGTGATCAAGAATATGAACTCAGGAGCTGAACCCCTTGGCTTTAAATCCAAACTCTACTGATCCAAGTCCTCCTTGAGTGTGAAAGTTCATATTTATATTAGCAAAGATCTATTGAATTCCTACTCTGTGCCAGGCCTGTACTAAATGTTTTTATGGGCTAGGTCTTTATCTGTTCATTCATTAAAGAAATACTTTTCATCTCTTCTTTATATTAAGAACCAATAGGTCTGGGAATATTAGAGTGAGCAGAATTAGGGGTCGTCTCTAGTCTACTAGAATCTGTTGTCTAAGAAGGGAGAAAATCAATAATCAAATAATCTCTCTTTTAATCCTCAGAGCAGCTCTGTAAGTAAGGCACCATTATATCACTTTGCAAAGGAGGTGTCCAAAGAGCCCAAGGTCCCAGTTAGTTAATAGTTGAGTCTAGCTCTAGAGCCCACCCTCTTTACCACTTCCCTATACTGCTGATGGTGGTGGGTGTCAGAGCCTCAAGTTTCTTCAATACCTGGTTGGTAGGGGGCCTTGTGCCACCTCTCTGAATTCCCTGCCCTTAGGATCCCCTGGACTCATAGTGCCTGCATTCTAGACCTGACACTACTCATGAGCTACTATCTGGAAGCCCATTCAAGTGGCCAAATCTTCAGCAGAGTTGGACCAGATTTTCTGTTCAATCCCTGTCTTACTCAGCATAGAAGAACTCCAAAACTCAGGCTACATTTGAGTAGCATTTTGCATCTTTTTCAAGATTCACACTAAGGAAATATCACCTTACATGTATTCCTTTTGATTCATCTGTATCTTTTAGGACCTTCTCTCAACAGCTCTGCCTCCTGCCTAGCTGGGGCTGAGCTTCACCTGCTACATCCTATTGTGGTCACGTCTGGTTCCCACATACCTGTCCCACTATTCTGGAAGATCTTTTGACTGGACACTCTCTGGGAAACCCAGCAATAAGAAAAGACCATTACCCTCAAAGCTCTTCCCTCTGTCGTTTTCATTCAGCATACATTATACCCAGCCTGCATGGCTGGCATGCACCCAAATTCTACAGGATCATAAACGTTGAAGGACCCGGGCCTTGGTTAAATCCTGCCTCTGCTATGTATCTGCTCTATGACATGACCCTGGGCTGGTTCCTTAGACACTCTGACCTTCAGTTTATCATGTATAACGTTCAGATCAATCTTATAGCTCCCAACAGATATGGTAATCATGAATAATCAAAGAGGCACACTAACTTAAATGCTAACATGGTGCTTGACAAAGAATATGCTCAATAAACATAATCATCATCATCATCATTATATTATCACCATCATTATTACTATTATTTATGTTGGTCATTTAGATCTTTAAATATGAAAACAGTGTTCTCAGTGGTGGTTTGGCACCAGAGAAAACCACTCTTTCTCTCACAGAAGGCCTTTTTAACTCATAATATAGCTGAAATGTGGTCACTTTTCCCCCAGCTTTATCGAGGTAGAATTGACAAAACTGAGATATTTAAAGTGAACCATGTGGCTATATGATGTACATATACATTGTAGAAGGATTCCCCTCCTTGGGTTAATTAACACACCCATCAGAAAATGTGGTCACTATTAAATAAAAGAGAAATATAAATATATTGAATAAAACATGATCTCATTCATTCTGAACATTATTGCTTGAAGGAAAACAGGTATAATTTGAGGATGAAAAGAAACATGAGTAGGAGAAGGAGATGAATGTGGCACTTTTATAAGGCCTTCCTACTCAAAGTGTGGTCCACCGACCAGTAGCATCAGCATCACCTGGGAGCCTGTAAGAAAAGCATAATCCCAGGCCTCACACTAGACCTGCTGAGTCAGAATCTGCATTTTAAAATGTCTCAGGGTAATGCCTACACACATTAAAGTATGTACTTTGGAGCATTTTCCTGGGCTTAAAGCTGGTGGTGTACTCCTTATGCAGTCAATTTTCACTTCTGAAATTCTGGATTCCCTTTTCCTAGATCTGTGTTTCACTAGCATAACTTTTATACTAACCAGCAACAATTAAGGTGTTTTTCAAAATTTACAAATTAAAATAAAATGTAATGCTGGTGAGGAGAACGAGAGGAACAGAGACAGAGAGGAACAGGTCAAGACATTTTTCTGAGTTTCCCGGAGCATAAGTCTCAGAGGTCACTCACTGTGCCTGGGCCCTGGTTTGCAGAACAGGCTAGCGGTGGGGCTAAGATTTCAGTCAGATTGGATTTCATCCAGAGCCTGTGTTCTGTCTTCTAAATCCTACAGTGGCAATTTCCATGTGGCCAAGAAAAGATGATCCAAAAAGGAGGACCTTTATAAGCCAGGTGATGCTCCAGGCCTGAGTCAGCTGGATTATTTTTACTAAATCTTAAAGAGAAGACCATAAGTCTTCAAATCTTTGAGTCAGTTTCACCTGCAGGTCTCACTAGTGAGAAAAACTGGGGGCAAATATTCCCTGTCATAGAGTCTAATAGTAGAGGCAGATTGTAACCATGATGTTCTCAGTGCAGACAGACACTGGGCTGTGTTTCTCACATGAGATGAGGGATCGTTAAGGACAACATATGAACTTGTGTGCACTAATTTTAGGCCTGGCCCTGCCCTACACACTTTGTACACATAAGGGCATTTAATCACCAAAACAGCCCTTATAATTATCTCATTATTAACCCATTATTTTTAATAGCACATTAATAGTAGTATTAGTAGTTATATAGATGGGGCAGTAGAATTTACAGAGGCTAAATAAATTACCTAAACTGAAAGACAGTAACTCAACACTGGTCAGTCTAGGGCCCCAGTCTAGACTCATGTCTTTTCTGTTTACAAGGTTTCCTCACCTGGTGACCTCGGGGAGTGCAATGGAGAGAGCACAGGATTTGGTCCAAGGCCTGAGTTCAAATTCTACTAACACCACCTACGAGCTGGTGGACAGCGTCACACAGAACCAAGATCTTAAAGGCTTTTTCAGACCAGGGTTCAATGTTCAGTCCACTCAGAGGCCAAATGTTCAAAAATGGGCAGGTTAGTAAACCTTCCTTGAGTAAGATTCCACACTGTTAGTTATGACAAGCCTCAATTCTACCGAATCCTGCATGGTCATCGTCGACGGGAGCAGTAAAGGCAGCATAATAAATACAGGAAGTGCAAGGGTGTTCTCGTAAACAGAGAACGTGGACTTGATCTAGTGCAAAGACCTATTTTGTTGCTCAGAAAGTGAAAAGAAATTAAAAATAAGAATGTCCAAATAACCCAAGTTTCCTGTTTCTCTTAAGGAAATCTGTCAATGCTGGGATCACATTCTGATGGGACAAGCAAATGATGCTGGCTTTGGTTCATCACTGTAGATTCCAGCTTGGCACTGTCCCCTTCGCTCTCTGTTTTGTGTGTGTGGTGTGTTTTTTTGTTTTGCTTTGTTTTTTGTTTTTGTTTTTGTTTTTTGGCCATACCCTGCAGCTTGCGGGATCTTAGTTCCCCAACCAGGGATTGAACCCAGTGCCACAGCAGCGAAAGTGCCAAGTCCTAACTACTGGACCACCAGGGAATTGCCACTCTGTTCTCTGACACCTGCCTGATTCACCCACTTACATCAGCCGCCTGGCCCAGGGAGATAACTGAATTTGCAACCCAGGCCATAAACAAGAGACCTCAGATAGCCAATTCAGGGCTAGCTGGAGTGAGGTTCCTCCTCCCCACCCACTCTAGAACCCAGGCTCAGGAGACCAAAGTCCTTGGTCCATAATGGGCATGTCAGATAATCAAAATGTAACACATTTATCATTTCATTTTCAAGGAGTGACTGCTGGAATTATATTTTCCACGTAAAACAATAACACAATTCTTAGCTGATCAGCAAATAAGTAAAAGAAAACAGCTTTGTAATTATTTTGACAGTGGTTGGACTAAAAAAAAAACCCATCAACCCCATTTCATGAGAGAGAGCACTAAGCAGAACTGAGCAAATATTTCACCTGAGTCTAGTCCAACACATGCTACCTCGAAGTTGACTCCTATAATGAAAATCTGTCGTTCACAAATGACTCATCATGTGAAAACTCTGCTGATGATGTTGGAGATGAGGGTGATACATGTGAAAATGAAATTAATCAATATGAAGATGAAGATCAGCAGTCTATCACAGCCAAGCTGCTTGATAATAATGAAACTGGGAACAGACAGGGCTCAAGAAAATCATGAAAGTGCAGGAAATGTCAGTGATAATCATGAATCAGTAACTATTGCTAGAAATGGAAAAACAAGAGTAGGCAGACAATGGAAGAAATATTGTCAGGAAACAACCGCATCCATTGCTACCTCCCCAGACCAAGCCAGCAATCTCTCTCCCCTGAATTATAACAATGAACTACAAATTTGCCTGTTCCCTACAGGATGTTAACCTCACAGCAGCCAGAATAATCCCGTTAGAACACAAATCACATTGAGGCACCCCTCTAATCAGAATCTTCTGCTGGCATTTGTGTCACTTGTTCATAAAAGCCAACATTCCCACATGACCTAAGACACTTGAATGACTGGGCCCCCCATGACCTGTCTCACCTTCATGTACTCCAGGCACATCAATCAGATACACAGTTTCTGAAACGCCAGCCGTGGTTCCTTCCCAGAGCACTGATATGTGCTGTTCCATTCTTCTGGAATTTGCTTTCCTCAAGCAACCTCAGAACTTATTCCTCACCTCCTTCTGTTCTTTCCTTAAACGGCATGTCTCAGTGCAGTGCCCCCTAGCCAACCTGTCTGAAATTACAATCCTCTTCCCAAACATGCTACCTTTCTTTCTTCCCTCCTTCACTTTCTTCTTAGCATATCACTCTCTCAAACACAAATATTTTAGCCAAGCATCTGGTTTGTTGTCTGCCTCACTAGTTAGACTGCAAACTCCGGGAGGTCAGGAAGTTTTGCCTATCTTGTGGTCTGTCGTATCCCAAGTACCAGAAGAGTGTCTGGGGTGTAGTAGGTGCTCAATAAATATTTGTTAGACACATGACTATAATTCAGAGATAAGTAGGAAAGGAATGATGATAACACCACATTAAAAGGATTTGTTGGGCTTCCCTGGTGGCGCAGTGGTTGCGAGTCCGCCTGCCGAAGCAGGGGACGTGGGTTCGTGCCCCAGTCTGGGAAGATCCCACATACCGCAGAGCGGCTGGGCTCGTGAGCCATGGCCGCTGAGCCTGTGCGTCCGGAGCCTGTGCTCCATGACGGGAGAGGCCACAACAGTGAGAGGCCCGCGTACTGCAAAAAAAAAAAAGAAAAAAAAAAGGATTTGTTAAGTTTACCATCTAGAAATATGTCCAGATAATAGCACCCTCCCCTTCCAAGAGGACTTGTAAAGGTGGTGAGACAACACCAGTCTTCTCCCAAGTGAACAGATAAAATACAGGTTAGTGAACCACTAGAGCAAAGAACTAGGATGGGGATGGAGGCATCCTGGCCACCCTCGCCCCCTCCCCTTTGCAGTAGTTATATGGTGAGTCACAGCCTGAAATCACCAGTCCCCCCTTCTTCATCAAGAATCAAAATAGACTGATTTGCAATTCCACTGAACAGACATTTATTTACTGAATTGAATTTGCAAAGACATTAAGGCTCTGATGTGGCAGAAAGGAAAAATTGTTAAGTTAGTTAGTCTTGGAAGGAGTTTTTCTTCCACTCATTTGTGAAGATTAATGACAAATATTGGGCATGAATCTGATTGTATTGTATTGGCACACATCTTCTGTAAAAACCATTAATGGTGGGCTTCCTTGGTGGCGCAGTGGTTGGGAGTCCGCCTGCCGATGCAGGGGACACGGGTTTGCGCCGCAGTCCGGGAGGATCCCATATGCCGCGGAGCAGCTGGGCCCGTGAGCCATGGCCGCTGAGCCTGCGCGTCCGGAGCCTGTGCTCCACAACGGGAGAGGCCACAGCGGTGAGAGGCCCGCGTACCGCAAAAACAACAACAACAAAAAAACATTAATGGTAATTGGGCAATATGTGATGCTTATCTGCAAAACTATAGCAAGAACAAGGGTTAGGAACTAGAAAATGGTGCATTTACAAGAAGTCCATTCTCAAAATGTATTATCTACATCTGGGCAAGTCCCCCTCCTCTATCTGGGAAATGGATTCTCTAACAAGGTACATCCCTGTCAAGATAGGTACATGGGCCAGAGAGGGGGGACCACATGAGCTGCTTCACCTCAGAGAGCCGTATATCGAAACTGGTAAGTATAATTATCATTATCCTTTCTTGTTCCTTCAACTCAGAGGAGATATCTTAAAGGTTCAAGAAGCCCTCCTGATAAATCAAGCTTGTGACTGTGTACAATATGTTTGTTTCCACAGTACTCTCTATAGCAGTGTTTCTCAACCTCAGCACTGTTGATATTTGGGGCTGGAAATTTTTTTGCTGTGGGAGGGCTGTCCTGTGGACAGTAAGATGTTTAGCAGCATCCCTGACCTCTACGCACTAGATGCCAGTAGCACTACCCCAAACACAATCAAAAATATCTCCAGATACTGAGAAATGTTCCCTAGAAGACAGAATCATCTTCCGTTGAGAACTACTGCTGTAAAATGATCTTTCCATAAATTGAATTATATTTTCACCACCTACAGTTAAAAATAATACATGATTAAGTTCTATAAATGTATACATATGGTATGTTTGATAGCCACCCGTTCCTCCCCTTATGCATTACTTCCACCATAATTCAGGCTCTTGGGAGCTCTGTCCTAATCAGGGGGGAAATTAGATTGCAAGAAATAGAAATCCAACTCAGCTGGACCAAGTGAAGAAGTGTGTCTTAAGCAGGCAGAAAAATTTCTCAGACCAAAGGAAGCAGAGGAAGGACTTCCAGGACTTATAGGATACGCAAGCAGTCAATCACTTTCTTCTCTCCTCCTGCACTTCCTTCTCTTTCATTTCTCCCCCACTATCATTTGTCCTCCACGTAGCAGTAAGAGGGATTCCTTTAAAATATAAATCTGGTCATGTTATTCCGTGGTCTTCCATCAGGCTTAGAATAAAATCTCAAGTTCATACCGTGATCCCAATCTGTTCTCTGACCGTATCTTGCCACTTTCTCCCTCTCTGTCTTCTCTAACCACAAAAGCCTTCTTGCCACTCCGAATACACTCACACCTCACAGCTCTTGAACTTCTCCTCTGCCTACAGTGCTCTTTCTCCAGATATCCACGTGGCTTACTCCTTCACTTCATTCAAGTCCCTGCTGAAATAGGACATTTTCAGAGAGGACTTCTGTGGCTATCGTATCCAAAAGAGCAACCCTCCCCACACTAGCCTCTGTATCCTTAGTCTGTTTTTCTTCCTCCATAACTCTTAACTCTATAACGTAAATTCTAGCAGTGTTATTTGCTTATTGTCTCTCCCTCACGTCCATAAAGCAAATTCCAGGAGATGAGGCCATTTCACTCTCACATCTCCAAAGCCTAGAACCACAGAGGCTGGGACTTCTCAATCAATATTTGTTCTCAATCAATATTTGTCAAATGAATGAATAGATATATCATTCTTCATTCTCAGAAGATGTATGCCTATGTTCAACACGCTTACAGGTAGTTCATCAAAGATATTCCAAAATGTCAGCTTAGGACCCTGACTTTATGAGAATCTCCAATTCGGGATCCACATCAGTTAACTAATCCAGTGTATCATTCTAAATCTGGGGAGAGAAACTATCTGATCTGGCCAATTTGTTTGGATGCCCACTTCTTGTCCAACCAGCTGGAGTCAGAGAGCAAGGCTTCTAGGGTTAAATCTTCTAAGCCATAAACAGGGAAGATTCTCTAAGAAATGGGGTGTGGAAGGAGCTTAGGTATTTTGGGGTATTTTCAACCAGCCCACTGTCATACTCTAAGAGCTTCCTGATTGATCTTTCTCAAGGAGCCAGGGAATGAAGCTCCTTCACAGAGTCTAAAACTCAAGAGTCATGTTGGCAGGGCAGAGTAGCTAAGGTAATACTGTGGCCAACAACTGTGGCAAGTGGGTGCTAACCTCGACCCACCACCACTACCTTCAGATCATTACTAGGAGTTTTAATCTTGAAATTAAAGAAAGATGCCAAGATCAAAGTCAAAAGAGTCTCATTAAGGAGAATATAATTAGTCTCAAAGACCAAGAAAGCAAGCAGAAAGTATGTCCAAACGTGCAATCAGACAGGGTGTAGGCTGAAGTGTGGTTGGACGTACGTATGGGAATGGGCTGTGGGGGAGAAGGGAATACTGACACTCAGATAGGGAGACTTAAGCCTATGGGTTGAATAGGAAGTAGAAGTCTTACCTATCATTTGATAAGGGAGTCTTTCATAAAAGCATGGGCAGAAGAAGGTTGCTTAGCAGCAGCATGATGAGGACCTAACTCTGATCTCTGGAGGGGATGTCTGTACACTGCCTTGGTCTTACATGTCTTTCCTGGTGTGAGAAGGTAAGTGAAGGCTGATCTTAGCAAAAATCAGTGATGTGGCTGGGCACCGGGCCCAGAGGATTTCTCATGGTCCTAATAACCAGCTTCCATCATGAGTCAATTCATCATATACACTATTTCTACATTAATGTTATTAAAATGACACTTAAGGCATGTCACCCCTTTGTTCAGAAGCCATGAGTGACTCATTGATGCCTACTGGATGAAGTACAAATGTTTCAACCCTGCACTTACCATCTTCCATGATTTATACTAAAGAGCTTATTGTACAAGAACCAAAGAACACAAAACTGAGTATTATGTGTTAAAGTGTGCCCCCTCCCCCCAAAAAATGATATCTTGAAGTCCTAACCCTCAGCACCTCAGAACCTGACCTCATTCGGAAAAAGGGTTTTTGCAGATTTAACCAAGTTAATATCAGGTCATTTAAATGAGCTCTAATTTAATGTGACTGGTGTTCTTATTTAAAAGGGAGATTTAGACACACACACAGCAGAGAGGGAAGACTATGTGAAGACACAAGGGGGGAAAATGGTCATGTCATGACAGAGACAAAGATTGGATTGATGCATCTACTCAACCAAGGAACACCATGGATTGCTGGCCTTGGAATGGAAGCAACCTAAATGTCCATCAACAGACAAATGGATAAAGAAGATGTGGTACATATATACAATGGAATATTACTCAGCCATAAAAAGGAATGAAACTGGATCATTTGTAGAGATGTGGATGGATCTAGAGACTGTCATACAGAGTGAAGTAAGTCAGAAAGAGAAAAACAAATATTGTATATTAAGGCATATATGTGGAACCTAGAAAAATGGTACAGATGAACTGGTGTGGAGGGCAGAAATAGAGACACAGATGTAGAGAACAAACGTATGGACACCAAGGGGGGAAGTGGTGGGGGGGGAGGGTGGTGGTGGGATGAATTGGGAGATTGGGATTGACATGTATACACTGATGTGTATAAAATGGATGACTAATAAGAACCTGCTGTATAAAAAAATAAATAAAAAATTTTAAAAAAGAACCTGCTGTACAAAAAAATAAGTAAAATAAAATTCAAAAAAACAAAGAATATTCTAACCATATGCTCATTCTAGACTTGGTGTCAGTTTCTAGTTAACAATATTTCTGATATTTAATCTATTTCCAAATGGAAGATGTATATATAGTCATAACTTTTCTTTTTTTAACCAGATTATCCATCACTAGAATTCAAGGTTTTCATAGTCTTAATATGAAGACAATAAAAATTAAAAGATCTAAAAACAAAAAAAAACCCACAAGACAAAAAGACTACCCTCAGAATGGGAGAAAATTTTTGAAAACAAAGCAACTGACAAAGGATTAATCTCCAAAATATACAAGCAGCTCATGCAGCCCAATATATAAAAAACAAACAACCCAATCCAAAAATGGGCAGAAGACCTAAATAGACATTTCTCCAAAGAAGATATACAGACTGGCAACAAACACATGAAAGGGTGCTCAACATCACTAATCATTAGAGAAATGCAAATCAAAACTACAGTGAGGTATCACCTCACACCAGTTAGAATGGGCATCATCAGAAAATCTACAAACAACAAATGCTGGAGAGGGTGTGGAGAAAAGGGAACCCTCTTGCACTGTTGGTGGGAATGTAAATTGATACAGCCACTATGGAGAACAGTATGGAGGTTCCTTAAAAAACTAAAAATAGAACTACCATTTTATTGTAATAAAAAGTTGTGTCGTGTCCTCACTTATTCTATTAAGTAGCTCTCACTCTTCCTTCCTGTGTCTGGCACAAAATAAACCAGGGCCTAGATTATGGTGAGGGGAGTAAGGGGTTTGGAGCACAAAGTTTAAGGAGGCTTCACTCTCAGGCGTGGAAGGATGGGAGGATTAATAGTTAACTAATTATCATGTTTGAAAACATGCATGTGACTCTGAAAACCTGAAGAATGACAGAGGGAGAATGCTATTGAAAATAAGAAGAGGAGTAAGAGAATAAGCCAACTTTCAAAAATTCTACCAGAAAATCAACTATACTCCAATAAAAATTTCAAAAAATAAAAAATAAAAAGCTTCTACTATTAAAAAAAAACTGTATCAGAAATAAAATTGAGGGGACTCTTCAAGATGGTGGGGTTGTGAGGATGAATTGGAATATGATTATTTCCTTGTTAATGGATGCGATACTGGAAAATCACACTAAACATCGCTTGCTTATCATTTTGTACATATAGAATAAACTTTTTAGGGATATATTTCACTATATGCTATATTTCACATTTTTGGTAAGTGATATCTTTGGCTAGAAGAGAGCAAAGGCATTGTGACTCAAAACACCAAAAGTCAAGATTCATAATGGAATACAGTCCGTACTTTATCCCTTCCTTACTAACAGAAGAATAATCATCAGGCAACAAAAACTCAGGCCTCCCATGGATTGCAATTGCTCTCTGTCCCTCCGCATCTAGTCTCCCAAATGCCGACATGGACTTGAGAGAGCTGGCTCTGAGTTTCCGTCCACTCTTCCCTCTCCACCTGCATCACATCCTCCTTCTGGGAGTTTCCTTTAAAATTAGAGCTTAAGGGCTCCTATGATCTTCCACATTCAGGAGTCCAGAGTTTACTTTTTAAAGGAGGAATGATTATATAGCTTCTTTTATTTTTATTATGATTTATATAATTTATCTAATTATTAGTTAACATGTGTAGGACAGTATTCATAGATTTGATGTGTATATGTTCACTATCTGGGATTGTGGCTCATGTTTTGTTCATCTTCCATTAAATTCCCCTGAAAATAATCCTCATGTTTTCTGCTTATGTACCCTCAGCCTCTATCAAGGACTAAATAATTCCCATTGATAATTTTTTTCTTTACTATAAACAGCATTTTCCTGTCATGTAACTTTGTCGTATAGGAGAGACCAAATCACTCCCTGCATATTTTTCTAGAATACAACCTTGGCATATATTGAAATCTTCTATCTTTACAGAGTACTCTGGGCCAATACTGTGTTAGATGCTGGGAATTTGGGTTAACAAGACAGATCGACATGATCTTTACCATTAGGAAGAGTTCCAAACTAAGAGTTTAGAATATGTTTTAGTGAATACCTTCCCTTTCCTGGCCTAGCAGTCCTGCCTACCAGCACCGTGGTACTTAGTTTGGAGACAGGAATGATCCACAGGCTCCTAGAAAATTTGGTGTGGTGCAAACAAGCTTACCTCTATTGTTTCCTGGCAGGAAGGAGTGGTGTAAAACAACTCTACAATTGTAAGCAACAATTTCCAAGAGAGATGCAAGACATTGCTGATACTGTCAACACCTTGTTGATTAACTTTCTTTGGAAGAGCGTCTATAGCAACTAATCAATAACAGGGCCAAATCTTCTATTACTGACTCTTTGGTTGACTGAAGTTTAAAAAAAAAAAAAACTTGTGTTTATGTAATTTTTAACAACTACCAGAACAAATCCTGAGTTAATGTTTGACAATCCAAATCCCTTTACAGGCCTCCTAGGGATTGCAAGTTGTTTATTGATCAAATCCTTGTGTTTGGCAAATGACTTTCTCTATGAAATAGGGGGGAGAAATTCCAACAGTTTGAATGAGTTAGTCTTTTCTTCCAAGGCCAATAAAAAAATATTTTATACAGGATAATTATATGTGAATCAGCAAGTATGACAGTGAGACATCTTCACAGGAGAAAATCTAAATACTTGTCCAATTAAAAATAGTTAAACTGGGCTTCCCTGGTGGCGCAGTGGTTGAGAGTCTGCCTGCCGATTCAGGGGACGCGGGTTCGTGCCCTGGTCCGGGAAGATCCCACATACCGCGGAGCGGCTGGGCCCGTAAGCCATGGCTGCTGAGCCTGCACATCCAGAGCCTGTGCTCTGCAACGGGAGAGGCCACAACAGTGAGAGGCCCGTGTACAGCAAAAAAAAAAAAAAAAAAAAAAAAAAAAAGTTAAACTGATTTCCTGTCTGTTAAAGACAAAAGTAAACAAGAGACATAGTACATTAATCCTAAAAAGAATGGCTTGAAAATGAAGATTTAAAATCTTCCCTGAGAAAAGGAATGAAATATGAAGATTTTCACCTATTTTTTCTTTAAAATGACAACATGTTGAAATTACACATTTATAGACATGTACAACTTGAACGATTGGACAATTCTTCATTGAATTTTGTTAATTATTACTTTTAGGCAGCAGCAACACCAAAGTAATCAATAACCTATACAGCACCAGCACCAACCAATGAAAACAGGTACTCCCGTGCAAGCATTAACCCTTTAGCTGCTTGACTACTAGGGAGTCTTAGGATAGGGGCTTAGGTGGGGAGGATAGGGTAGGGACATTCAGAGGGGCTTAGGAAAGGACATATATACAAACTGGTGTGGCAATGCCAATCATCCTTGTTGAAAATCAACTCTACTTCAAGTTCAAACCTCATTACAAAGGATATCACAGAACCATCCCAATTCTTTCACTGTGATATTTTGTCTTAAGTGATTCTGTATTACCATAATCCTAATTACACACTTTTGGTTTACAGGTGAAGGAAAGGAAATAACTGAGGTGCAGCCCCTTTTAATGTCAATGAGGAAATGCAAAAGAGAGAAAGACAGTTTAATACCATGGACTTGTCGGTACTACCTCTTCCTTTGTCGAGCTCTTAAATCTTTTGGTGGGCTGCATTTAGTTTGGATGGTGTATTAGTCAGGGTTCTTCAGAGAAACAGAACCAATGGGATATAAAGAAAGAGAAAGAGAGAGATTGATTTTAAGAAGTTTGCTCACACGACTGTTGGGGCTGAGAATTCCACACAATGTGTAGGGCAGTCTGGCAGGAAATTCAGAGAAGAGCTGATGTGCAGTCTGTAGTCTAAATCTGCAGGGCATGCCAGCAGGTGGAAAACCCAGGCAGGGTTTCATTGTTACAGTCTTGAGACAGAATAGCTTCTCCCCCTGGAAACCTCAGACTTTCCTTTTAAGGCCTTTGACTGATTGGATGAGGACCACCCACACTATGGATGGTAATCTGCTTTACTTAAAGTCATCTGATTGTAAACTGTGATCACATCCCCAAATATAGATGCTAGGAAATTCACAGCAGTATCTAGATTAGAATTTGACCAAAATCTGGGCACCACAGCCTAGCCAAGTTGACACATAAAATTAATCACCACAGGTGGGTATTTTGGAAGCTTAGTAGTAGGCGGGATGGTGGAGATGTTACTACATGGCAGAACCAAAAGCCCATGACTAATTCTGTATCTTTAAGCATGAACGCTACTCCAGGCCCAGGGCCAAGCACAACTTTCATGTACACCTCACAATGCCCAATGGGATAAATAGTGATTATTCAACTCTGTACATGACCAAACAATGGTTTAGAGAGATTAGGCTGCTGGCTATACTAGTCTCCTATTATTGCTTTAACAAATTAATACAAACCTAGTGGCTTAAAACAACACAAATTCATTATCTTACACGTTCTGGAAGTCAAAAGTCCAAAATGGGTCCTACTGGGCTAGAATGAAGGTGTTAGCAGGGTTGCATTCCTTTGGAAGGCTCTAAGGGAGAACACGTATCCTCACCTTTTCCAACTTCTAGAGTCTGCTTGCATTCCTTGTCTTATGGCCTCTTCCTACATCTTCAAAGTCAACAGCACAGCACCTTCCAATCTCTCTCTCTGACTCTGATCCACTTCTTGTGATGGTACTGGGCCCACCCAGATAATCCAGGATACTCCACCTCAAGAACTTATCATATCTACAAAGTCCCTTTTGCCAGGTAAGGTAACATATTCACAGGTTTCAGGGATTAGGACACCAGCATCTTTGGGGGATCCACTAGCCCGCCTGCCACACTTGGTCAATCTCACAAAGCTAGTAGTAGTGGTGGAGCCTGGATTCAAATCCAGTTCTGTCTGACTCCAGAGCCTACACTCTGGACCATGGTAGCATTTCACCTCTCACAAATAGCACACAAACTGAATTAAATCATCAAGGTGATTATTTATTTCATAAGCAGGGGTAGGGACCGTTAAAAGCATCGGTCATCGAGAACTGTAAGCAGATTAACAAAGTACTGTTCAATAAGTTATCCAAAGGCACAAGGAAATGCTTTGTTATAAAGAATGTTTCAACATCATGGGATTATACTTTTACGAACAATTGAAAAAGTGAGTTCTTCAGGCTTCCAACACTAAAATGAAGCTTCTCTGATCACATAGATTAGCTATAAAGCCAAATTTGGAAGAGATTGAATTAAAGACAGTTTTTTGTCAGAAGAAAGAAGGGAGATGAATAAGGACACGTTAATGCCAAAGTTATGACTATTGTCCTCACACAAAACGCCCCAAACTCTCAAGGATCAGTTTTCTAACCTGACCTGCTCTAAGAAGTCATATGGATAAAATTCGGTTTGAAGGATTTGAAAAATAAAGCTTGGAATCTCCTGGTTTGTGACAGAAAGAAGAGGGATTCATTTACTCGGGCGAGGTGGGTTCAAAGCAGACCTCTAAAAAAGCACGAGTAAAAGAGCCCAAGGAGAAAACTGGAAAATAATAAAACAGACAGCTCCACAAGAACTCACTGTCCATTCTCATCTAATGGTCTTTTCACTAATTTCTCAGTCAAGTTGCAAGACAACATTTAAAATAAATGACCATGGAAGCAGCCTGTTCAAAGGGCATGAAACAGAGTGCCATGGGCAAGAATGCCTAGTGCACAACTCAAATGCACAAAAAAACCTTACTTTTCAATAACTTGATTCCCACTTCCATTTTCTCTGCACTGAAACATATTTTGCTATTGATTTACAGATGCGATCAGCTCCAAAATACTACTTCTGTTCTTATTTTGTAGAAAGGAAGATTAAACAATAACGAAGAGAGAATTTTCATCTGCCTTCTAGGAACACTTCCAAAGAAATACTGTTTGCTGAATACGAGACACCAGTGGTTCTCAACTGGGGACATTTGCAATGCACACTTGGCAATATCTGGAGAGTCTTCTGGTTGTCACCACTCAGAAGGTGGGGACAGAGGAAAGGAGGGTGCTACTGGCTTCTAGGAGGTAGAGGCCAGGGATGTTGCTAAACATCCTAAAATGCTCAGGACAGTTCCAAGTCAAAGAATTATCCAGCTCAGAATGTCAACATTGACAAAGTTGAGAAACTCTGATATATATAGTGTAGCAGATAAGGATGGGGTTCTGGAACCAGACAGCCTGTGTTCAAATTCTGGCTCTTCTCCAGGCTGGATGGAAAACCTTGAAATTTGTCTCTTCATCTCTAAAGTAGGTAACAAAAGCACCCACTGTGCAGGGTTCCTGCGAGGATCAAATAAATTAATCTGGGCAAGTGCTTAGCATATAGCCTGGCACAAATGATACACATGTTATTAGGTATATCATAATATAATACTAATCTCATTGACTAAAAATTATTTGTCACGTGCCTGTCTCCCTCAATTACCTCACTAAATTGTAAGCATCCTACAGGCCAGACTTGATCTTAATCATCTGTGTCACCTCAGCACCAAGCACAGGGCCTAAATAGACTTAAAACAAACTGGGAGGCCAAGACTCAACCCACTGAGAGCACTGAGCCGTTATCATTGGTGCCAACCCCAACCTGCTCAGCCTTTGCCACTTCAAGCCACACTGGCCTGATGTCTTTTGTAACTGAGGGCTTTCTCTGACCTCCAAGTCTACCCTGTCTGCAACATGGGAGGCCCAAAGTGCCGGAGAGTCAACGCCCCCTGAGGCAGCCTTCAACGAACGACTGATAGAAACTGGTGTATAAACGCCCCAGCTCCCTCACCCCTGGGGTGGATAACTCAGAGGTGTGTGTTCTACTGTCTCTGCCAGTTCCCCAGCAGGAGTACGTTCCAGGTGTCCAGAGTGGTAACTCCCTTGGTGACACACTTTCCCACCCTGGCCTCACCTTTTTACTCCCCTACCAATGTTTCTTGGCTTGACCTCCACATAAACTACTCAACTCCAATCCTCATCTCAGAGTTGGCTCCTGGGGAAACTCCAACTAACACTCAGTATAAAAGTAGGATGGATCAAGTTGCATCAAGGTGATGTCCCTGACTTAAGTATTTTTACGTATCAGTAGGGCTCTGGCTTTACTCCTGCTCGTATTTCATCTCTCAGGGTATGTGTCCCCATCCACAAGACGGCAGGGACTGAAATGGGAAGTGGAAGAAGCATAATCCCTTTTCCAAATGATGAAATAAATAATTCTCCTCCAGGTCTGAGACTGGTATTAAATGAAACTTGAGGTAAACTTCCGAGCACAGCTTGGGGGCACCTGCAACTTCTAAATGGAGCTGCTCTGTTTCTAGGGAAATACATACTTTTAAAATTAAGCTTGAGGCTAAAAGCTTCGAACAATAAATCTCCCTGAGGCACACTCCTCTAGAGACAAATATACAGGGAAATTTTCAAAGAGGGTGCTTGTTTTATCACTTGGTGTCTCTTCTCCTCTGAGGAAGGAAGTCCCTTTATTTCTACTGAGAAATCGAGTCCACCTGGACCTCTTTAAAGGTTCAAGAGTTCTTCAGCTGTCCCCTACCGCCACCTCTTAAAAACCTCAGATCATTTATTCTTGGAAATAACCTTTTGGGACTTGAAACAGATAGTGTATCAGTAATCACTGTTGTTCCTTATGCCCTGTCCTCATGGCCTGAAGAAAAAAGGGTCAAATAAAAAGCACCAAAACCATCCTGCTATGTAATTAAAATACATCCTCACGGGCTTCCCTGGTGGCACAGTGGTTGAGAGTCCGCCTGCCGATGCAGGGGACACGGGTTCATGCCCCGGTCCGGGAAGATCCCACATGCCGCGGAGCGGCTGGGCCCGTGAGCCATGGCCGCTGAGCCTGTGCGTCCGGAGCCTGTGCTCCGCAGGGGGAGAGGCCACAACAGTGAGAGGCCCGCGTAACGCAAAAAAAAAAAAAAAAAAAAATACATCCTCACATCTGTTCCCTTATCCTTCATAGAAAACTGTGTAATACTGGTAATCAGAATTTCTAGGCATTTAAATTTATTACCTCACTGAGCAACTCCATAGGTAACGTTTTGCCCATTTTACAGATGGGAAGTTTGAGAAGTGAAGCTTAAAAAACTGACCAGGGTCCCATTACATAGAGAGTAGAGCCAGGATTTTTAACCCAGGAGAGTCTGACTTTAGAATTCTACATTCAGTGATTACCTTATGTGAAGCCTAAGTATGATTTAACTGATAAACATGATATAAGTAAAGTTGATAATAATTCCACTTGATATCTGGCATGGAGACAGAGAACATATAAAAACTGACAGTCATCAGCGGGAAAAGTCCAATACATAGGGAATAATTCTTATAGATTGCCAGTGAGATTTTCCATCTAAGATTCTGCATATTATTTCTTCTATGTATGTCAAACATGCAAGCACCTACAACAGAATCTTGGAGGAATCTAATCTGTAGGAAGATGAAACTAAAGCCAGGACAAATTGAATGAATAGGCCAATTAAACTTTCACTACAGAAACGGACCCACGGCCCACTGTAGCAAGACCAACACAGGGACTGTAAGACCTCACAGCTTCCACAGAAAGGAACATGCTAAACTCTCTCCTCACATTTCCCACCTGCCTCTCACTTTGCACTTGGTGGCAGACTGCCCTGGTTCAACTCTGAGCTTCAACATTCGCTAGCTATAGGGACTAAAGAAATTTCCTCATCTTTTGCAGGCCTCTTTAGTTTTCTCATTAAAATATAGCCAGAGATAATACCTTTTTCAAATTGTTGTTGTGAAGACTTAATGAGAAAGTCATGCAAAAGGCAAGACTCAGTGGCCAGCACATAATAAGCACTCGAAAACCTCTCAGGAGTATCCTTCTGCCTCCCCCTGAATCCTGAGCGTGCAGGGTAAGTGCACAGTCACCTCTGGCCTCAAGCTCTACCCAGCTGTCTTGGTGCTTAGCTTCCCTTTAAGCCCAGGGCAAAGGAGAGAAACCCTTGTTTGGGGAACTGGTGGCTGCATTGAGGTCCAGGGAAGGACTATTACATTAATAATATGACCATGTATAGGACTCCAAGGCCAGGGAGTCCCCTCTTTCATTCCCAGCCTCTCCAGGATGGGGTTTCACAATGCAGGACCTAGAGGATAATCCAGCAATGGGGCAAAGTGCTCTCATGGTGCTTTGGGGAAAGCTGAGCAGAAAGAATATGCTAACAACAAGGAGAAGGCATGTTCAGGTCTGCATCTGGGAGACTGATGGGTGGCCCGGAATCTGGGCCTTTTCTCCAGAGGTTCATAACAATATCCTCTGTTGACCAAAGATACTTTACAGAAATGATTCCTAGCCCTCATCGTAAGTCAAGAAAATGCTGCCAGTATGCCTATTTTACAGATTCAATTGATCTCAAGTCTCAAGTAACCTACTGGCATGCCCTAGCCAGGAAGTGGTGGATTTGGGATATGAATCAAGACAACCTGGTCCAGAACCCTACAATTTTCTACTTCCTCTTCTGTCTCTCTTGAGCGATTAGTGTTTCTATAAATATACCTGAAAACTGTGTTGTAGACACAGAGATGCACCACCCAGACCTTTCTTCAGGGAAAGCCTTGCTGCTCAGCTGTCTGTCCTTGAATTCAGGAGCTGCCACAGCTGTGAAATGCCAGCTGACCCCAGATCACAACCTCTGAACAGCTGGTGTAGGGACAGAGTGCGTTGGGGAAACGATGGCAAAGGTCTCGCCCCTTCTGCCTGATGCAGGACACTGTGGTGAGCAGTACCGGCCTCCGAGCTCTCCCTGCCGGGCCTGCCTTCCAGGTCTACCTCTGCCTCTATCCAATCTCGCTTCCTCCCCTTCTTTTCATAGGCACTGATCCCAGTAAACATCTTGAACCTCCAATTCTGTTTCAGGATCTGCTTCCAAAGAACCCAACCTGTACTGCAGAGTAAGGCCTTTTAAGCCACAGAAAGGTGAGCTCAAGTACTGGGAAACAAATTTGTGTTTTAGAGTCAAAAGAGCTCAGTTGGACTCCTAGCTCATCCCCTTTCTGTACCAGGCAAGCCAGGTAACCTCACTAAACTTACACGAAAATAAAGACTCATATTACTTCACAGGCTCCATCAAGACAATGTGAATAAAAGTCACAGAACATCTCATAATGGTCATCGCTGTTACCCCAACAGACTCACCTCATTCCATTATGGATGAGTGGGGAAAGGTTATTTTGTGGCATGGGAAAAGGCTCCGTTCTTCCCCAGTGACTCAACTGGCCTCTCTCTAAAGTAGAGCAAATGTCATTCTTTTCCAAAAGTCTCCAAGATCAGCATCCCCAGCCGAGGCAGGAGAGTAAGGAACACTGTTATTCTTGTAGTGCAGAGCTGTAGCATCTAATTAAATCATTAAGAGGCAAATTAACTCTTCTAGCAATACTCTTCTAAGTATGTGTGGGCAAACCCATTAGCACTGTGCCAGTAAATCTTGAAATGTCTTTGCAGACAAACTATGGTATCAAAGGCCAGGGGTGGGGTGGGGAGTGCCCTTCACAGGTGGTTTGACCTCCTATGGAGACATGTAGGAGGGGCAGGGTGGGGAGGTGAAAGGATGCTAATGGCATGTTGTGACTTTTTCATAAACACTTTGAAAATAACAACTGCCAAATTTCCCCTACCTAGAGCCAACAATCAATCTATTCTTTTCCCAGGAAAATCATTCAAGAGCTTTTGGTTTCCCATTCACTCTGTCTTCAGCAACTCTCCTGAACTCTGCTGAATTCATTCAGTTTGGATTATTTGTTTTTGTTTTTTTGGAGGGGTCCTAACTGGGAGCCTTACTCTGTAAGTAGAAAAGGTGTCTTCCAGTAGTATACTTTGTAGCTATTTACTTACTTATTTATTTTTATATCTCAATTTTATTTTTTATTTTTTTATTAGTTTCTGCTTTATAACAAAGTGAATCAGTCATATATATACATCTGTTCTCACATCCCTTCCCTCATGCATCTCCCTCCCTCCCACCCTCCCCAACCCACCCCTCCAGGCGGTCACAAAGCACCGAGCTGATCTCCCTGTGCTCTGCGGCTGCTTCCCACTATCTATCTACCTTACGTTTGGTACTGTATATATGTCCATGCCTCTCTTTAGCTTTGTCACAGCTTACCCTTCCCCCTCCCCATATCCTCAAGTCCATTCTCAAGTAGGTCTGTGTCTTTATTCCTGTTTTACCCCTAGGTTCTTCATGACACTTTTTTTTAAATTCCATATATATGTGTTAGCATACGGTATTTGTCTTTCTCTTTCTGACTTACTTCACTCTGTATGACAGACTCTAGCTATTTATTTAGTGGGGTTTTCAGAATAATGAATATGAAGCTGGCTTCGATTCTGTAGCCAAATATATATTTATGTTATTGACTCAAATTCAAGCTGACCAATCGGGTTGGCTGTCTCTGGCCTTCAATCCTTCCAAGGCTTGAGTGTTTCAGTCAATACGCTGATCATTTACATGATGACCCTGCTTAAACCATTTAATAAAATGTAAACAACATGAAAGTGTATTGGAAGTCAACATAACTCATTACTGCTGCCTATACGTTCATCAGAATCCTGAGGGGGGGTGCCTGACCTGATTGGAGGTTTCCTCCAGAGTCATACAATAATTTTAGCTGTGAAAGGAAATTTTACGGCATGTAAGATTAGCCCACACTCGTGCAAGGTCAAAAATAATAGAATCAATAGGCAAACTCAATACTGTTAACATTTTGAGAAAATTACTCCCGGAAAACAATGTCAACAACAGATTGAAACGAGTCTCCAAAGTCGTCCCATTGATTTCCTTTCACTTTGGTGGCAACCTAACTCTTTCTTTTATGCAATATGGAATTTTTTTAGTCTTTTTTTTTTTCAGCTCTGCTTTAAACATGGAATATTTCTGTTGCACTTTTTTTTTTTGACTGATGTCAAACATTACATGTGTCAGAAAACTTTATATGGTTGTTCATAGCAAAGAGAACAGAATATGGAGACTTACTCCATCATGTAAAGCCTTTAGGCGTTCTTTAGGGCTCAAGTGATAAATTCAGGAGTTATTTTAATTACAGCAAGGCATCCAAGTGCAAATGTAAACAGTGCCGTGAATAAATTAACAACTAAATGAAAACCTTACAGGAAAACACATGGCCTTCGGAATGGTTTTACATTAGATGTATTGTATGCACTGTTGTCCTCCTTGATGTGGGAAATGGAGATCATGGTTTGACAGAGATCCGTGATCTTTAGTGTTGAGTGAAAGAAGAGCCAAGCATGAGCAGTGGAATAGCACCCCAGACTTTTCTGCTAGAGTCCTGACTCACCCCAACTACCCCAAACTTTTCTTCCCCAATCTTCTCATTTTAGTCAATGGCTCCATCTACTCCTCCATCACTGACTGATTCAAGCCGCAACCTTGAGAATTATCATTAATTTCTCGCTTTTCCTCTTTCCCACAGCCAATCCACCAGCAGATCTGGGAGTTTTACCTCCAAATTACATCCTGAATCCACCCACTTCACTCCATCTCTGATCGTTCATTGCAACAGCCTCTTTCCTGTTCTCTGAGCTTCCACTGTCTACCCAAGAGGCCATTATGATCACTTTAAGTCACAGATTTAATCACATTGTACTCACCTTTAAAGATTTTTCAATGTGGACCATTTTGGTTTTTTTAACATCTTTATTGGAGTATAATTGCTTTACAATGGTGTGTTAGTTTCTGCTTTATAACAAAGTGAATCAGCTATACATATACATATATCCCCATGTGGACCATTTTTAAAAACCTTTATTGAATTTGTTACAATATTGCTTCCGTTTTATGTTTTGGTTTTTTGGCCCTGAGGCATGTAGGGTCTTAGCTCCCCAGCTAGGGCTTGAACCTGCACCCCCTGCATTGGAAGGCAAAGTCTTAACCACTGGACTGCCAGGGAAGTCCCTGTGCTCATTTTAAAGACTCTTTCATAGGCGCCCATCACACTTAATATAAAATCCAGACCTCCTTACTGTGGTCCCCCAGGCCCTCCACGGTCTGCACCCTCTCCCTCCCCACCCTCAGTATCTCCACCACTACCTTTCCAAGCTCCAGCCCCACTGGCCTCCTTTCGTGACTTTAACATTCCAAGGCCTTTGCCTAGAAAAGAGGGGGAGAGGGAATCAGAGTCCATAAATCATTTTCTCTAACATATAATCTTTTTGTCCTCAAGTGTCATTACTAGTGACAGCATTTATCAGTTGAAGGCATCACTGATCTTTTTGTTAAATTTTCTTTTGGAGTAATTTTCCAACCTTTCAGAGTTTCTCTTCAGTCTCAGTGCTCTTGCCCCCTTCCCCAGATACACTGGGGAACCATGGAAAGGCTATGTTCTCACAGTTGAGGGAAGGTGTGTCTGGCCCTCGAGCTCCCCTTCCACGCTGGTTCCTCCTGTTCACAGTCTTCAGGTATCTCCCTCCATCCTACTGCAATGACTGTCATGCTCAGAGGGCATTCTGGGCTGGT
The DNA here is from genome assembly GCF_964341445.2 of Mesoplodon mirus. Taxonomy (NCBI): domain Eukaryota; kingdom Metazoa; phylum Chordata; class Mammalia; order Artiodactyla; family Ziphiidae; genus Mesoplodon; species Mesoplodon mirus. Next base: position 9,396,758 of record NC_138991.1, read on the forward strand.
ATCCACCAAGATGGAGTTGAACCCACCTACTCTTTTGGGCTCTGCATTGGCACCTGATGTTAGTGATCATGATCTCACCGTTGCCTCTCAACATGGCATGAAGTCCCAGTCATCTAAACTTTCTTTTCCTGAACCCAGTCTTCTTCCAGGCAAATGGAACATATAACATTTCCACATCCTCTTTGGTACAGGGGTTGACTGCTCCCCTGTCGTGCTTGGGGAAAGGGGGCCCTGTGAGGCTGCCCAGGCTGACTGGTAGTAGTATCCTGCCCCAAACCAAGGCACCCTTGTGCCCAATACAGTACTTTCCTGAAGGGTTCACATTCTCCCAAAACTTCAAACTAAAGAATTGTGTTCTAGGGCTTCCCTGGTAGCACAGTGGTTAAGAATCCGCCTGTCACTGCAGGGGACACAGGTTCAAGCCCTGGTCCGGGAAGATCCCACATGCTGGGGAGGAACTAAGCCCAAGCGCCACAACTACTGAGCCTGAGCTCTAGAGCCCGTGAGCCACAACTACGGAAGCCCGCGCACCTAGAGCCCATGCTCCGCAACAAGAGAAGCCACTGCAATGAGAAGCCCGCGCACCGCAACGAAGAGTAGCCCCCGCTCACCACAACTAAAAAGCCCACGTGCAGCATCAAAGACCCAATGCAGCCAAAATTTAATTAATTAATTAATTAATTAATTTTAAAAAAGAATTGTGTTCTAGACCCCAAGTCCTAGGTGACCTCAAACCTAGAACCAGGATACTCCTGCCACAATTCCTGCCATCCTCTATCCTGGCCACATTTCTGGGCTCCTCCTTCTGCCCTCTGAGGGCTTTTCCCATCCTGTGTGATCAGAAATTTCTCTGAATTCATAACCTCACCTTTCCCACTCTAAGTTTTACTTTGTGGTCTTCCCACAAGCCGTGGTCCCTGAGGTGTAAAAGCCCAGATTGGGAAATAGCCAGAATAATAGTGCTTTCCTGTAAAAGCCTAGCTTTTAAGACTATGTTCTTACTAAATACCTATTTTGAAATTTAAAGCTAAGAATTGTAATTAACATAATTATTCAATAAGTGTTGCCTGAGGATTTTTTTAATTTTTTTTTATTTTGAAGCCACCTCAAAAGTGCAGAAGAGTTACAGGTATTACTTGGGAAAAAAGAACTATTTTTCCCCTGAACTAGAAGAGTATGTTGCTGACCTGATGGCCCAAACACTTCAGTGTGTATTTCCTACAAACATAAAATTATCTTACATAACCACAGTCAACCATCAAAATCAGGGAACTAGCATGATATATTCCTGCCACCTAATCCTCAGATACCATTCATGTTTCTCCTAGTGTCCTAAGAATGGCTTTTGTAGTAAAAGGATCAAGTTCAGAATCGCCTGTTGCATTTAGTTCTCATGCCTCTATCCTCTTAGTCTGGAATAATCCCTTGGTCTTTCCTTGATTTTCATGACCTTGACATTCTGGAAAATTATAAGCCAGTAATTTTGTAGATCTCTTCTGGCATTCCTGCTGTTCCCACCCTTCTTGCCTGTGAGATATCATAGCATCATTTGAAGCTGTGGGTAAGATGACAGAGTCTAAAACAGACCTCCGGGGTCATAGTCTATCTCCATCACCCCTGACTATGTGGATGTGGGCAATTTATGTAAACACCCTGGGCTTCAGTTTCCTTGCCAGTAGAATGAAAGTAACCACCATGCCTATTTCCTGGGCTGTTGTAAGGATACTCTCCTTCCTGCGTACTCAGAGACTGAGTTGTCTGGGAATATATGACCCCTGGCTGCAGCCCTGACAAATGACCGACAGGTAAAGGCAGCATCAATACCCCAGCTCCCTTGCTCCTGACTGGGGCAGTTTGAGGTGGTGTCTATACGCCAAAGCTCCCCTATGGGTTAAGGCCAAGTCACCTTTCCCCAGGACTCCTTGAGCCTGCCCGATTGCTCTGACTCCTTTTCTTCCTGGCCTCATTTCCCCATTCCTGTTCTGGTCTTTCCTGAGAACACTCCTTAACCAATTGCTTTCACACAAATCTTCATCTCAGGGTTTGCTGCTGGGGAACACAACTTAAGACAGTTCCCATCTTTTGAGAGAGCAGTATGCCTCCCGTGTCAAGAACAGAGAGCGCACAGACCAGCTCAGAAGCTGCTGGAGTTGTCCAAATGGGAACCACGTGGGCAGTGACGTGGACACACACAGCATATATTTGGAGGTGTAGTCTACAGGACTGGCTTCTACATAGGATACAGGGAATAAGGGAGAGACGAATCAAGGACAAATCCTTAGATGTATGCAAATTGTTTGACATGAGGAGCCGAACAGCACGTTAGCTATGGAGAGCTGATATTCTTAGAATCTCAGTTAATAATACGAAACATCGTCGGTAACAAGGACTGTAGACACACAATAGAATTTAATCTCTGGTACCACAGTCTCACACTGGGAAGTTACAATGCCTCGAATTTAACAGGTTTCATTTTTCAGAGTGAATCATTTGCTTTCACAGTCTCTCACTGCCAGTGATGCTCTTGCAGTCCTCTTCCTCCTTTATAGTCTAATCCCTTTGATGACCTCAGAAAGGGCTTCAATATCTTTTTCATTTTGGCAAGGCATTGATAGTATAGGGAGAAAAAACATTGGTGTAGGTATTGGAAGACTTGAGTTCCAGTCCACCAACCCCAGAACTTGGGTGGGTCACCTAAAATCTCATCCCCAATCTGCTCAACTGACTTAATAATTGCATTCTTCAAATATTTATTGAGCATCTATTTATCAGGCTCGGTTAAAGATTTAAGGATACAGCAGTGAAAACAATCATCCTAGTCCCTGACTTCACAGAGCTTATAGGAGGATAAAATCCCCCCTCCTTATCTACAGACAAAATAGATGTTTATGATATAAATATTTTGTCAAATTCCTGGGACAGGCAAATGCAAGTATTATTAGTATTTGTGCTATTTCTCTACCTATGATTTCTTACATGTTTTCCTCAACTTTCAAGTATTATCAATTACAATTCAAATGCTTTTCTTATGCGTTCTGAAGAAATGGTCATGTATGGTTGTGGCATAATCCTCCATCTGGAACCTTTTAGGCCACATATATTTTGAAATTTAGGTATTACTTGAATCTTAGGTAATTCAGAGCAGATACATTAGGTAACACTCCCTAAAGGGACTAGGGCAGATCCCTGTAATCAAACTCAGTATTTCTGCAGTGAGCCATATAAATATTCCCACTCAGCAGGATGAATACAACGTATATATTCATGGCAGTTTAATTCAATTTTGGTCATCAGATTATTTAAAAATTCAAAATAAACGAAGTTTGGTTTGCAGGTGGTTTTTTGATTTTGGACTTGCATTTAAGGAACTGTGGGCCTAGAGCCCATATTGTTCGAAATAAGCAGGACATGGATTGGGGCTTAAAAACCAAATTTATCAAAGATATTCATTATAATGACATTTGTATTTGATCTATAGATGACCCAACTTTATAAATGAACTTAAAGCACCTCCAGGTTCATTAATATTTCATTGATCCATAAAATACTCCTAAGTATTTATATTTATCAGCCTCACAGAAAGCTATATCTGATGTAGACACCACGAAAATAAATAAATAAATACATAAATAAATAAAGGCAGCCTAGCTCTGATGTCCTGGATCATAATTCGCATGAACATTAGTAGTCAGCTATAATATAATCTTTAAGGGCCCAGGAGGGACCAATGAAAGTTGGCATGACGGAACTGGACCATGCCATATGGTGGATCAGCTTTTCACATGCTTGAAATGGCATCATCCAGATAGAGCTCTTTAGAATTCACACTGGGGCCAATGACTTCCACTTAAGACCATCCCCCCATCCCACAACACCAAGAATAAATGCTGACTTCTCTTGGTCTGGCACTAAATGACCTTATCATTCTGCATTTCTATGGATGGCCAGTCACAACGGTCTTCTAATACACAAAGCTCCCACCCACCTTTGCTTGACTGTTCCTCCTGCCTAAAATACCTGAACAGGTCCTCCTGCCTAAAATACCTGAACAGGTCCTACTCTTTACACACATTGCTCCTCTTCATCATCCAGGTTTCAGCTCAAAGGTCACTGACACAAAAATATCCCCACCCTTATCTGATCACCCTACTGATTCCATGTAGGCCCACCTGGATAATCTCTCCATGTCAATATCCTTACCTTAATCATGTCTGTAATATCCCCTTTGCCATGTAAGGAAACACATTCACAGGTTTTGGACATTAGGACATGTACATCGTTGGAGGCTGATCATTCTGTCTACTACACATCATATTCTCCAAGGTGTCAACTAGAGCCCCAAGCAGCAAATCCACATTCCAGGCAGCAGAAGAGGAAGGAGGGGAAAGTATCACAACTACCTGCTCTAAGGAGCCTTCCCAGGAGTCCCCCACTGTCACATCCCATTGGCTAAATTTAATCACGGTCTGTTCAAAGGAAATACAGGAGAGACAAGGAAATGTAGGTTTTATTCCAGGGGGTATGTGCCCAGCTCAAAATGAAGGTTCGTTACAAAGAATGAAGGGGGGATGGATATGTGGAGCCCCCCAGCGGTCTGTACTGTACTCTCCCGCTGGGATGTAGGTGTGACAATGGCAGGAACCATCTCTCCGCTGGCTGTTCTTTCCCACAGAGCTTGAGCAGCATCTGAGCTTCAGCAGGTACAACGAGATGTAGAAATTCAATCTGAAGCCATTCCTGAAGGAAGCCAAGCTCCTTGGAGACAGGAACCTTGTTTCTCATGCTCACTTCTTATTCCTAGCGCCTAAAACAGTGTCAGGCACACAGTAGACTTGTGATATTTGTTGACTGAGGAGTGAATCTTATCTCTTTAATGTCTGGTGCAGAGGGTCTCAACCAGAGATAATTTTGGCCCCCAGGGGACATGTGGCGATACCTGGAGACATTTTTGGTGTCACAACCAGGATATGGGTGTCACTGGCATCTAGTGGGTAGAAGCCACGGATGCTTCTCAACATCCTACAGAGCACAGGACAGTGAATTATCCAGCCCCAAATGTCAACAGTGTCGAGGACATGGTGTCAAAACTTCATGGACCCAAGAATTCTAAATGTGCTTAAAAAACGCCTATCAAGAACTCGGCTAAGGTGGGCAGAAACAGACACAGATGTAGAGAACAAACGTATGGACACCAAGGGGGGAAAGTGGCAGGGAGTTGGTGGTGGTGGGATGAATTGGGAGATTGGGATTGATATATATACACTAATATGTATAAAATAGATAACTAATAAGAATCTGCTGTATACAAAGTAAATAAAATAAAATTCAAAAATTCAAAAAAAAAGAACTCTGCTAAGTGCCTGGAGTAGACGGAGCCCCATTGCCTTCATGTTAGAATTTAAATTCCGTGGTGTGAAGCATTAAGCCCTTTTGTGGTGTGGCCTACACCTGCACACCTTGCCTCATGCCTCCTGAAACCCCCATGTCCATCTTGCTGGAGCAATACCACCTCCTTGCAGGTCACCAGACATATCTCTACATCCATGAGCTCCTTTGCTCAAGAAACTTCTCCTTATTCACTTGTTTATGTTTTTATATGTCTTTAAAGAATAATTTTTCTTTTGGAAGCTTTTTCCAAAATATTTTTTTTCAGCTTCCTGTAATACTCTCATCATGGCATATCAGTTTTTACTGGTGTGTTAGTTTCCCAGGGCTGCTGTTACAAAGTACCAGAAACTGGATGGCTTGAAAAAAGAGAAATTCATTACTCCCAGTTCTCGAGGCTAGTAGTCCAAAAGGAAGGTGTCAGCCAGGTCATGCTCTCTCTGAAGACTCTAGAGGGAGGATCCTTCCTTATCTCCTCCAGCTTCTGGAAAGCCCTGATGTTCTTCAGCTTGTGGCAACATAACTCCAGTCTCTACCTCTGTTTTTACATGGTGATCTCTCTCTTCTCTTCTTCTTATAAGGACACCAGTCGTTTTGGATTAAGGGCCCTCCCTACTCTGGTATGACCTCATCTTAACCAATTACATCTGCAAGAACACTATGTTCAAATAAGGTCATAATATGAGGTACTAGATGTTAGAATTTCAACATATTTTGGGGGGGCGGGGACACAATTAAACCCATAATAGCCAGCATAATAACAATTAAACATACTGGTCTTTGAAGAGAGAATGAGAGAACTTCAACTATATAGGTTTAAGCAAAAGAGGAGAATGTATTCGTTTACATACCTAGACACACTAAAGGGTAAATGTAGCTTCAGGCATAGCTGGATCCAGGAGCCCAAATGCCACCCTAAGGGCTTGATTTCTGTCAGTCTCTAAACTCTGATTTCTACTGTGCTTGGCTTCATTTTCAGGCATGGTTTTTCTATGTGGTAACTTCCAGAAATTACGGAATTACAGTACGTAGAAATCCTATTAGGGGCAAGTACAGCGGATAAGAACTTTTCTTCCTCTGGTTCTGCAATTCTAAGATTGAATACTACTGTAATACTTTGGGTCAGATGGCCACCCGAACCTACTGCAGTGCTAATCGGCTCAGCCTGGTCACATGCCCTCCCCTGGAGTTGGGAGTAGTAATGAGGTCAGCCATCTCTACAACTCATGGCCTGAGAATGGAGAAGAATCGTATTATGGAAAATCAGAAGAAGTAAGAGTTGTTGAAATGGAAAAGACAGAAAATATTTACTGCAGATAATTTTGTTTCCTCTTTCCTGGGAGATGCTAAGCAGGTTGATGTAAAACATGACATCATTCTTGTTAGAGTCTGTGCGAAGCACAGAATCACCAGACAGAGCACCTGACACACAGTAGGTGATCAATAAATGTTTCTCGAATCAAACGGGGATTTTTTTCTGGTATTTTTATGGCCCTCGTGGGCACCTCTTCCTTTTTTTTGATCTAAGTGTCAACATGCATGCTCTCCAACTACATCCCTCTTTTCTCACCAGTGAAAGTAGTAAGACATTCTAAGTATAAACCATTTTCTCGTCTCTTTTTGCAAAAGTATGATCCTACCATTGGTGGACCTACAGTTATTAGGTAAAGTTACACGGCTGTTACTATTGTGATTGCAATGTTTAAACGCCCACCTTCCTCTCAGGCCCCCACCGACGTCTTCAGAAGATATGTGATTTACAAGCAAGATTATGCTCAAAAATCCCAATCATTCATTTTCTGCCATTCTAATGTCACTCGATGAACAGATGTTGCTCAAAGAATATGTCAACAGCAACTGGGTTCACCAGCTTTCACCAACAGATCGTAAAAGAGTTTGTGATTTTAATCAAAGTTTGTCATCCACCCAGAACTTAAGAAATGAATTTCCATCAAAAGGAAATTTAAGCTTCTGAAAGTTACCTAGCCCTAAAGCCACAAGGGTGAACTCTGGGTCCAAAAGGAAAATAAAAATCAATCATGACAATTATTTTACTAAATTATTTTAAACTGCAGTGTATCAAGAAGGCTCAGGTAAATGTTGGCTGTCACACCGACAAGCAGTGCTGTCCCCATCCTTGACCTTTTTCTTGTTAAAACACATGTCAATATGCAAAATAGAAGTGTTCCGTATCAGAGCCAAATGCACTCGCCATTTCTAGAGGTTTCCCAAAACAATCAGCAGAAAATGGAATTCAAGGGACTATGCTGCTTTGTTAGAGACATGAACAAACAACCTTTAAAAATTGTCTTATTTGAGGGTTTGCTCCTTCATCATGCCAGCTCTTGTTTTGGTGGATTCAGACCTGAATTGCTTCAAAATAAGATGGAGATGAGTGGGATGCCCTGATAACAAAAAACATTTCACAAGACCTCAGTCATCCAGAGCTCACTTCTCTGCCAGCTTCCACATCTGGAATAAACCAAAAGCCAGCAAAAAGGATAAGAAAGGACCCTCAGAACAGACAAAATAGATGTTGCCAAGCCCAATCACTTGGCTAATGAGAGAATCTATGGGCTCCTATTTAACTAGTAGTAACTATCTAACAGTCTTGGTGTATCAGTCAAGGGCCCATCAGAAATCAGATGGTGATTCTCTCAAATTAGGGCAATTCACAGACAGCTTAGTAAAGGCACCATTTACAGAGGAGTGTGGCGCAGGGCAGTAGAGGGAGTGCCACAATCCCTCGGCCTGATGGGACAGGGGATGGGGGTGTTTCCAGAATCAGGAAGAAGGAAAAGCTATGTGGAAAAGGCTACCTTGATTACAGTGGCATCGAGGAAACAACCAGCCAAGACAAACCCAGAGGAAGGGAGCCTAGAAAATAAATATCCCGGCCTCACTCTCTTCCCTCTGATTTCTTGCCAACTTGCCCAATAGAAAGCTGGAGGGCTGGAGGGCAGGGGAGCAGGTTGCCCCTAAATATCGGAGGGGGAAGTGGATCTGCAGGGGTGAACAGATGTCTGGCACACTTGATGGATACATATGGATTTCTCAGCCCATGGCACGTGGGGAAACCAGAGATGACTGTTACTAGATATAGCACATGGCCATGCCCAGAGGAATATCTGATAACAGGAAAGAAGAAACAATTTTTACAGCAGACACCAAGATATTCCAATATGTGGATGGTTCATTCGAAGAGTACAAATTCTCTCCCCAAAGGAATTCAAATAAAACTCACACGGGGGCTTCCCTGGTGGCACAGTGGTTGAGAGCCCGCCTGCCGATGCAGGGGACACGGGTTCGTGCCCCGGTCCGGGAAGATCCCACATGCCACGGAGCGGCTGGGCCCATGAGCCATGGCCGCTGAGACTGCGCGTCCGGAGCCTGTGCTCCGCAACAGGAGAGGCCACAATGGTGAGAGGCCCGCGTACCGCAAAAAAAAAAAAAAAAAAAAAAAAAGCCTCATATGGAATGGGACTGTTTAGGTAGGGACCCAGTTCTCCAAGGTGTCAGAAGATATCATTGTAATATAGATACCTCAACAATTTAATAACAAGTAGCCCAGGAAAGTTTACAAAGAATTCCATAAGCTCATCTTAGACAGGTAGAGACATGTTTGGGAGATTTATTTATAAGGTTTCTCTCCAAAGTGTTTAAAATTCATTGGCTAGTTCATGAAACACACAATAATAATAACTGACATTTTACTGAGTTCTTACTATGCACCAGGAACTGTACATGCAAATACCACTTTATCCTCACCTTAGCCTCATGAGCTAGTGGGATTATTTCATTCTCATTTTGCACAAGACAGTTAAGTAATTTGTCCAAGTTTCCACAGCCAGTAAGATCTGGTGCCTGGCTTAAAAGCAGGCACTCTGGCTCCAGAGTCTGCATTCCTAACCAGACACACAGCCCCTCTAGTCTATGTGTACAGCACCTGCCATGTGTAAAGCAGAATGCAAAGATGATTTTTAAAAATCAAAAGAAAGAACCACTATCGTGGCACTTCAGTTAATCTAAGTATAGAAAAGGCACACGTGGTTTATTAGTTTTCTAGTGTTGTGTGACACATTACCATCAGTTTAACAGCTTACAATGAACCCATTAATCAGCTCCTGGTCTATAGGCCAGAAGTCCAGGCAGGGCATGGCTGGGTTTTCTGCTCAGGATCATACAAGGCTGAAACCCAGGGACTGGCTGAGCAGCATTCATATCTTGCACTAGAGACGGAGCCATTTCCTACCTTATTCAGATTGCTGGAACTGAAGTCCTTGTTTTCTATGGCTGTTGACAGGGGCCACCCACACTCCTTGCCATGCAGCCTCTTCCATCTTCACAGCCAGCAATGGACACTCTCCCTCATGTCGAATCCCTTTCACTCTTTAAACCTCTTTCTTCAGGAACAGCCCAATTTCTCCTTCAAGGGCTCACCTGATTAGGTCAGGCCCACCCAGGACAATCTCCCTATCTTAAGGTCAACTGATTACACATCTTAATTTACATTGGCAAAACCTTTTTTTCCATAGGAGTGATATTTCATCATATTCACAGGTTCCTCTCACACTCAAGGGGAGGGGATTATCCAAGGCAAAGGTCACAGAGGATCATACCAGAATTCTGCCTACAACCTCTGGTATTAACATAGGATGAATACAGAGCTAATAATATATACATAGAAACCATTAACCTTGCAACGCTGGCCTAAGACTATACAGGGTCCTCCCTGCACTCAGCCACTGATATTCAAGTTGCTAGATTTCTCTGAACCTCAGAGGACTTCCTTTCACTGCTGTTGTAAAAGCCATAGTATAAGCCTCAAGCGGCTGTGAGGGGTAAAGATTAACTCCATGTGACTACCTACCACAGTACCTGGCAAGGAGGAGGCGCTGAGGAGCTCTTAGTTACTGGAATTAACATTAGCATTGCCGTTAATATCTTTATTGCTATTCATATTTGAATTATTTAACCAGAACTGAGATAAGCCCAGACTAAGTTCATAGCACAGCTGAGAAAATCTCTGTGGCTTGTGTGTTTTAACATGGATTCTGGGAGCAATAACCCTGGTCACTGATGCATCAACTCAGGAATAAAAGCAAGTGGCCCCTGGCAAGAAAGGAATGAGAATATCTCACATTCCAGGTCCATTTACAAGAGATGTATCACTCTTTATAGATTCCTCAGACAACAAGCGCACAAAGGTTTCCAGAGAGGAAAGCCTGAGATATTCTAATATATGGACAAAAATATTTGTACTATTCTTCAAAGCAAATAGTCTCCGCCCAAAGCAGACAAGCAACTGAAAACATAAAAATGTCCCCCTCTATTTACTTAAACTATCACAAGCTTCTCATTTACATTTGCCTTTATTTCAACAACATTGTACGTCAAGCTACTTCCTACAAGATGTAACTTATTTCAGTTCCGTTTGCTTATCAGTCAAGGGTAAGCACTAAAGGAGATGAGGTGGGGCTGTTTCATTTGGGGGGGACTATGTCCTTTCTGGAAGCATCACCCTCTTTAACTGGTAAGGACAAGGAAGCATTTTCTGATTTTGTCTAGAGCAGTGGCCTCCAAAGTAAAAAATAGGAAAAATAGGCAACATTAGACCTTCTATTTATACTTATTTTCATGCTAAAAATAAGAAAGAAATTAAGCTTTGCTGTATTTTGCAGAGCACAGGCTCCAGACGCGCAGGCTCAGCGGCCATGGCTCACGGGCCCAGCCGCTCCGCGGCATGTGGGATCCTCCCAGACCGGGGCACGAACCCGTGTCCCCTGCATTGGCAGGCGGACTCTCAACCACTGCGCCACTAGGGAATTCCAAGCTTTGCTGTATTTTAATAAGCAGCTTGACATTCGTCTCACTTGATATGAGTCAGTTGCATAAGGTGTTGCAGGAATGCTGAAAAAAGATGGGAATCCTACAACCCAGCAGAATTCTTTTTTTTTAATTTTTTAATTTTACTTTAGTTATTTTTTATAGAGCAGGTTCTTATTAGTTATCCATTTTATACACATCAGTGTATACACGTCAATCCCAATCGCCCAATTCATCCCACCCACCGCCACTTTCCCCCCTTGGTGTCCATGTTTGTGCTCTACATCTGTGTCTCTATTTCCAGTAGAATTCTTATTCCTTCTAGCCTACAGCTTCTTGAGGTTTTTCCAATTCACACATGCCCAGTAATATGGATTCACAGATTACACTACCTGCTCTTAACTACAGCAGCTCTTACGAAAAGGACAAGTGGCTTAAAAATTCCTGCAAAGAAATCTGAGTTGATGGAAATACCAACAATGCAAAGTATCTACATTCAACAAGAAAATAGCAGAACTCCTCGCACTCCTACTATGAGCTTTTTGTCAGTTACACTGTGATGTTAAAAAAAAAAAAGTGATGATCAACTCAGATCTGCCAAGAATTCAAACCCCAAAGCCCATAGAGTTATTAAGAAGATTATTTTAAGTATAGATTTACATTTATATCCATGGCCCAATATTTTTTGTACTAGAATATAGTCTCCAGAAGGACAGGGACATTATTTTTTAAAACACTACTTCCTCATATTCTTAGCCTGACACATGGTAGGTGTCCCACAAATATCTACTAATAAGTCACTGAATCTGTAATGGCGAATGGGGCAGGTTATATTCTCCAAGGATATATCCAACAATATCTCCCTCCCCACATGTGGCTTACAATGTGATCTTGTTATTTGCTCATTAAGAGGCATAGTCTAATTCCCCACTTCTTAAATCTGGGCAGGCTTATAACTGCTTTGACTGACAGTTTATGGAGGAGGGAATGCTGTGTGACTCCTGAGGCTAAATCAGGAAAATCCATACAGCCTCTCCATCTGGTCTTCTTGGGATGCTTGTTCTAAGGGAAGCAAGCTGACAGGTTAGAAGTTCAGCTACACTGAGACCACCATGGTGGAGAGGCCACATGAATGTGTCCTGGTCAACAGCCCCAGCTGAGTCCCACGGCTGCCAGTCATGTGAATGGGACCCCTTGGAAGTCCAGCCCATCAAATCTACACATGACTGCAGCCTTGGCCAACACTGGACTGCACGAATGAGGGACCCCAAAAGAGTACCATCCAGCTGAACCCTTTCTTAATTCCTGACCCAGAAAATGTGAGCAAAATAAAATTGTTGGTTTAAACCACTAAATTTGGGGATAATTAGATACATAGCCCAAAGTAACTGGAACAATGGCCCTCATCCCAAGTACATGTTAGGTCTTGGTATGTTTTAGAATAATAACATGAAGCCATCACAAGTCATGAAACATGTAAAATTTAGCATGCAGTTCACACTTAATACTAATTTTGTTTAGTGAGAGCAAAGAGATTTCTTTTATATTAATAAAATAATTAAATTACAAGTTATTTATTTTTGTTTAATCTTATTCATTTAAACTTCTAGCTTACTTTTTATTTATGCTTTACAGTGGACATATCAGTATTTTAGTGCAAATACGTGATTTGTAAATAAATATATTTTATTTATTTATTTACAAATAAATAATGCATGGGGGTGCATGCTCAAACTATTTTAAAATCAGGGTACATGATTAAATTGCTAGCCACTGAGAAATTAACAAAATAAATCAAACCTCATCCAACTTTCTGCATAAAATTTCGGAGGGTTCCTGGACTTCTGTCACCCATGCCTGAAATCCCATCTTGAGTACTTTAAGCAACCCAATGCTTGAGTCAACACTTAAAGACATCCACACCTTAGTCTGAAATACTGTCATAAGCCAATCCAGTTCCTTCTGGAACACAAGGGAAACTTATCTGAAGATGTTTTATTTGGGAATCTTTCAACAGCAAGTGTCAAAAACCTAACTTGATTGGATTTAAGCAAAAAGGAGCCTTTATTGTCTTATATACCATTAAAGTTAAAATGATAATCTACCCTCAGGCAGAGCTAGATCCAGCAATTCCAAAATTTCATCAGGACTCTCTCTTTATTTCTCATCTCTGCTTCTCTTCATGTGGCTTTTTTCTCTGGCTAACTCTCCCTTCACAGTAACAAAGCACCAGACTTCATCCTATGGACTTTGTGGTCCTAGTGAAAAGACAGTTTCTTGTTCCCAACTGAACCCATTAAAGTGCCTGGCACCATTATAATTGGCCATACTTGGGTCAGTTGTCACACCTGGAGCACAGGAAAGAGTCATATCTCTCCAAACCTCATGGACTGGGAGGAGGAAGGCATGATTTCCCAAAAGGAAATTCAGGTGCTATTACCAGAAGGAGGAATGGACTTGGGGCAAGCAAACAACAGATGTCTATTTCAAGGGATACACAGAGGGAGTGATTCAGGCCACTGAGCCCCCAACACTCTCAGGAGCCATCCTGAAGCACAAAGTCTGCCATGTGAGTATAGGAACGAATGAAAAATCAAGGAGTCCCAGAAAGCCAGAAGGTCACACAAGGACAATGGGAACAACTGACTTGCTGATTCAGAAGGACTGGTGATTCTTGTCCCTTTTAGGGTTTGAGAGCCCTAGGGTTAGAACTCGGTTAACAAGGATGCTCCTGCTACATCTCCCTACAAGCCTACACACTTGAGAACATTAAAGGTAGCGCTGATGAACATCTGGAGTCAAATCACAGAGGTCTCCTTCCTGCCCCACCACCTGGTAGCTGTGTGGCCGTGTGGACGCTCTTTAACGTCTCTGTACTTCATCTCCTCATCAGGAAGACAGAGCTGATTACAGCACCAACTGCGTAAACTTCCAGCTAGCATTATGTGAGATGGTATTTTCTCCTAGAGCTGCACAATGCACCAGTTAAGAGGGCGGGGAGTGGAATCCACTGCTTGAGAGGAGTCTCTGCTCTCCTGCTCATGGCCAAGTAAATGTGGGTGATTTATTTAGCTGCTCTGAAGCTGTTTCCTCACCAGGAAGAAGTAAAATTGATAACAGTACTTGCCTCCTATGGTTTTTACAGGACTGACATCCCAGGTGTTCTACACTGTTCCTGGCAGATAGTAAGCACTCAACACAAGGCAGCTGCTGGTCTTATGGAAGTTCTTCTCTCACTCAGTTGTAAGTCCCATAAGGACAGCACTTTTGCCTATTTTACTTGCTGCTATAGGCCTTAGAATAGGGCCTAGCACATAATAGATGTTCAATAAATACGTGTTAAATGACCAGTTAAATACTTGTCATCAATTGGAAGTATACTGCCTCAGTCCTCAGCCTTCTCATCTACAGCTTCCCATGTTTCCCAAATTTTCTGATGGGGATTCTTTATTCAATGAAGAGTAATCAAATACATATTTTATTTCAGATACCAACCTACACTCTGGGAATAGAACCGTAAACAAGGCATGCATAACACCTTCCCTTAGGAGTTTATATTACACAGAGAGAGGGAGGGGGACTATACTTCAGGTGGTTGGTGGGGTGTATGAAAGAAATAGAGTCCAGTGATGACAGGGAGTTGGGGGGGTTCATAGTTGAGATCGGTGGTCTGGGGAGGATCCTGAGAAGGTGGCTTTTGATCTGATTCCCAAAAGATGGGAATAAGCCAGCCATGGAAAGAGCTGATAGAAGAGAACTCAAGGTAGTAATCATGAGGTGGATTATGGATTGAATTACATCCCCTAAAAAACATATGCCGAAGTCCTAATTCCCTGTACCTGTGACTAATGACCCCGTTTGGAAACAGGATCTTTGAAGATAATATCAAGCTCAACTGAGGTCGTACTTGATTAGGATGAGCCCTAATCCAATTGTGTCCTTATAAGAAGAAAAGAGACACAGAGAGACCACCATGTGACAACAGAGGCAGAGAGTCAAGTGATGGGTCTACAAACCAAGGAACACCAAAGATTGCCGACACACCAGAAGCTCGGAGAAATGCATGGAAAAGATTCTCCCCTAGAACCTTAAAGTGACCATGATCCTGCCAACACCTTGGTCTCACACTCCTAGCCTCCAGGACTGTGAGAGAATAGATTTCTGTTGTTTTTAGCCACCCAGTTTGTGGCACTTGGTCACGACAGCCCTAGAAAATGAATACGGCGGGAATAAGCTTCTTGTTCAGTAGACAAAAAGGAAGAACAGGGATGCAGAACTACAAAGGAGAGAGTAAGAAAGAACAGAGTTAGAAGGGGGCACTTAGGCAGGACCTTGTCAAAGCAGGACAACCAGCTAGCCTGAAGATAATTATCCCTGTTAAGAGCTTGAAGTGGCTTTTAATACCTTAGCAAGCAGCATCTTTTAAATGCTGAAAGGAGGGAGCATCGACTGCGTTAAGGGAGCCCAGAAACATCCTGAGGAACCAGGAGTTGCTCAGAAAGCACGTCAGATGCTAAATCTGTCCCTGTGCCTTCTGATCTTTCCATCCCAAACCATCATCTGCCAATTGTTCTCCCATAACAAATTCTCTGTACTGTTCCAGAAGTGATGCATAGATTTTCTATGAATGTGAACATATACATACATGTAAACATACGTATTTTGCACACTGTCCTAAATCAATGGATCATACTTAAGAAACAGGTACCAGTTCCTGCTACCTATGGTCAACCTAGATTTGGGGGTTTTTTCCCCTCTTTCTCTCGCGAAGCATGGAAATACTGCATTTTGTATGTTTTTCCCCACTGTGATCATTCTGATTTTGTGACTGTGTATTAGTTACCCTGGCAACATGGTAGACTTGCATCTGATTGGTCAGGTTGGCAGGTTCACTGCCAGAGCCATGGGCCCAATTTTGAGTGGTAGATACGTGCATGTTAACCAGAGCTACACAGACAAGCTTGGCCAAGAAAACCTGATCCAGCAGAACTTCTGCATCCCTTCTTCTGGCCAAAAGGACCTTTCCTCCACCTGCTGTGAATGTCCATTGCACTGCTTTTGGGAAGATGCAAGAACTCGTCTGTATCTTTGAAATATCTGTTAGAAAATGTGTTCAGTATTGGTATGTTCAGCCTGTAGAGCAGAACACATTTATTTGTAATGAGAAATTAATTCTTGAGGAAGCTAAGGGAGAATGGTCCAACTGCTGGACCATGAGATTAGAACCTGTTACACAGCCTTAATTCTGACTTGCTGTGCAATCTGGAATGAGTCACAAACTCAGCCAAATGCTTCATTTTCTGTAAATAAATTTCATTCATAAAGAAAGAGCCTTCTCTTAAGAATGAGGTCCTAAGAGCGTAGTATGCTAAAGTTTTAAACTGGGACAAAATTCTAGCCCAGTTTATGCCAACAATATTGAATCACTCATTTATTCAATTTACCAGGTGCACTGTTTACTTATTAGAGTCTGGCTCTATTTGTTCACCAATTACCTAGGGAAAAAACAAACTTCTACCTAGAGCTGAAAATTTTTATTAGCCAATGAATAAAGAATCGCAGCACAGAGTAAAGTACAGACTGATTCCTAACAAAGTAATAACTATATTTTTCTTATTTGCACAAATTTCTATGTAGCCATACCTGGCTCACTTTTCACAACATTTGTGTTTTCAAAAGCATATCACTGACACCTAGATCTACCACCCTCTCTACATCAGAACATATTATGTTTAACTGTAGTATATAACCACCACAGTCTTAATATAGACATAAAAGTCACTGGCAAGCAGTCATTTTTCACCTGGGTTAAGTGTTACAGTATGTTCAGCTCCAGTAATGCTAACATTTAAGCTGTCCAATTTCAAAGAAAAAAAAAATCTGAAGGGAAAAGAGACAAGAACCACATTCCAAACAGTCTTCCAAAAAAGATGACTGCATAGTAATAATCAATTCCTCTGCTAAAGTTACTGGGGGGAAATGTGCCTTCTGAAACTCCTATTTTTCCCCCATTGAGAATAAATGCCTTGTTAATTGTGCCTAGAGCAAGGAGAGAATCAGAGTATGATCAAGGAACCAACCAACTTTTTCAGGATTTAACCAATAAACCAATTGATATTAGCTCTCAAATATCATGATATCTACGATATCACCTTGCGTGCTTGGGTTCTGTTAGCGAGTCTTGTTTGCAAGGCTATCACTAGTTCACACCGAACAGATATTGTTAATAAATTCCCTAATATTCCTACACAAAGCACAATTACACAGCCTGAGATCTGTGTGAGGGGCATTAATTTGAGTGTAATTATTTAAAATATATCACAGTTTTTAAAACCCTCTTTTGGTATGTTTTCACTGTAGATGTAACATACTGGGAACCCTAAAATGGAAGTGGCCTGGGCCTCTTGATCCCTGAGAGGCCTACTTGCTCCAGTATTTGTGCACAAGGAAAGCTCTTCAGGGAATGATCCTCTCTTGGGAGGGAGATGGGGGTCTTTGGTAAAAAGAGGTTTCCCTGCTGAGCCCCAGCTTTGGGCCTCTCCGCCCTGCTGGTCCTGCACTCAGAAGCCACCCTCCCTGACCTCTCCCTTCCAACAACTCTGGGCCACAGACAAGTGCCCAGAACATCAACTTCAGATTTTGGGGGAAGATACAGCAGAGCAAGAAAATGAAAACCACAATGTAAGTCTGTGGGGATAGCATTCATTGAAAGGAAACAAATAATAAGGGCAGGGCTGGGAAGGGGGGATGGTTAGAAACAACAACAAAACCTCATTTGGAGCCAACAGAGATAATCTGAGGGAAAGCAAAGAATGGAGCCCAAATGAAAGATTCCGCGCAAATCTAGGGAGAGGTCGTGGTGGCTGTGCGAGGAGACAAAAGAACGCGGGCGTTAATAAAACAGACGGGACAATGAAAGCGCATCACAAAGCCTTGCAGTTCCACATACAAGCCAAGGTACACACACACACCAATAAAAGCAGGGAAGCGGGGAACAAAGGATGTCATAGCAACCTCAGCGAGCCCCGCCATGTACCCACTGCAGTGCTCGTGGTCATCCATCAAGGAGCCTCCCATTTCCAAACCTGGAGTTCACATGGCGGGGGGGGGCGCCCCAGTCAGAGGGGTCCAGGCCCCTGCAGTGCACTCTTGTCTCCCTTTCTTCCTTCCTTCCCCCATAAAATCCAAGCTAGGTCTGTGCCAAGCCTCCCCCTCCCCTCTCCCAACAGCTGCTTTTCTGAAATACAGGGAAACATAATCCGGACGCAGCATCCTGACACACTCATGTCCCCAGTTATGTTTCCCCAGTTGTTTCAGATCTGGGTAAAGCAGCCTTCCCCTGTGCTCTCAAAAACTCCCCTGTTCCTTTGAAAACAAAGACAAGATAATAACAGAAGAAGGGGAGAAAAAGCACATAAATGCATTTTGCTTGATCTTGTGAAATCAAGCATCCCACTGTTCGAACTCATTTGGGATTGTGGATTTCCAGTGGGATGTAAATCTCATTTACCTGTGCCTAATTCAAAAGAGAAATGCTCATTTCCTTCCACCTCTATCTTCTACTTAAATTACAGGTCTCTTCTTTATTAATAGACCATCGTTTCTTTCTACTTTCTTCTGGTTTGAGTGGGGGAAATACTGTGACACCGGAAAAAAAGAAAAGATGAGTGTTTCACCAGCAAGACTTGGAAGGCTGTGGAAAATAAAAGAGAACTTTTACAAGAACCTAATGGAGATATTGACATGTGTGTCTGGAAGTCTAAACTTAGCAAAGTGTAAGGCAAGAACAGGCTTTCTCACTTTATTTCCGTATCTGGAAAGTTTCAGCGGCTGGTACCATATGAATATTTATTATCGCATTGTGAATCAGAACCTGTGATTATTACTCAACTATCTTTTTACCTTACAAGCTTCAACTAAGAAGAATAAAAACACATCTGCTTTTGCTCTTCCCATATTTTATTCAATGTTTTAACAGCTTTGCTGTAAATATCTCATCCATTACGATTCAGTTGTGACTATATCGGCTTCACGTCTCCTGTTTTATTACTGTCATTGCAGTGAAACAACACACTGTTAATTCTGTTAACTAACAAGTTCATTGTTCAAGCTAGTCAGCGATCTACTGTTTGTTGGGTCCTCATGTTAAAAGAGAACTGGTTATAAATCAAAGAAAGGCTTGAGTGAGGCGTGTTCCCTTTGTCCAGATGAGTGGGTCTTTATTTGAGATTGTCGTTTAATATGCTGTCATGAAAGAGATGAGTAAATCTGGAGATAGGGCCAAATCCAATCATATTAGATGAAGAGGTTGCACAACCCTCAAAGAATTCGGCTCTGGAATATGCAAGCACCCTTACAGCTTCAGATTCGCTTCCTGAAACCTGCACCTCCTTTATAGCTCCCATCCATTGTAGACCTTGTAAACCTGTTTTCTTCTAGATTCTTTCCAGCAGAAACACGTTCGTATTTCTTTTCCCCTAGGTGTGATTTAGTCTGTCCGAAAGTGGGGTCTGCCAGATAAGAAGGTGGGCTCTATAGTGCAGCACACCTGGTTTGCTTTCCAGCTCTGGCATCTCCCAGATGAATGGACTGGGATGATTTACCTACCAGCCATGAACCTCATCTGTAAAATGGGAGCAGCCACCATAACTCCTCATCAGGTCGTTGTGATAATAAAAGGAGCAAATCTTTGTAAAATTCTGTACCAGTCAGGATTCAGTGCAGGAAACAGAAATCACTATAGATAGTTCAAGCATAAACTGAGTTAATTTGGGTAATAGGTATATACCAATTATCTATTATTATGATAATCTTGAAACACACACATGCACATGCAAACACATCGGCTTAAAACAAGAGCATTTATTTAAATAACAGGTCAGGGGACTCCCCTGGTGGTGCAGTGGTTAAGAATCCACCTACCAATGCAGGGGACACGGGTTCGAGCCCTGGTCCAGGAAGATCCCACATGCCGTGGAGCAACTAAGCCTGTGCGCCACAACTACTGAGCCTGCGCTCTAGAGCCCGTGAGCCACAACTACTGAAGCCCGCACTCCTAGAGCCCGTGCTCCGCAACAAGAGAAGCCACTGCAATGAGAAGCCCACGCACCGCAACAAAGAGTAGCCCCTGCTCGCCACAACTAGAGAAAGCCCGCGTGCAGCAACAAAGACCCAACTCAGCCAAAAATAAATAAATAAGTGAATGTTTATTAAAAAAAAATAAAAAATAACAGGTCAGCAGATCAGAGATTTGGGCTTGGCTGGGCAGGGCTGGGCAGTTCTTCATGCTATGTTCACTCAATACCTTGCTGTTGGCTGGTACATCTGGGCCAAATGTGTGATTCTCAAGCAGGATAACCTGGGCATCTTCCTGGCAGAGGCAGGGGAGACAACAGGATACTTCTTGGGTAATATACGCTCGTATCCCATTGATCAAAGCAAGTTTCATGTTCAGCCCACAGACAGGGTTGGGGTAGACAGAATGCCCCACCCAGAGTGGCTGGATCCTAGCCACTCTGGTTCTTTAGAACCTGAGGAGGTTCCCAGGATGCAGGACTTTCAGTAGTAAAATTGGGGCAGTCCTGGACAAACTGGGATGCTTGGAACTCTGCTGGCACCTTATAGGGTAAGAAAATGGATGCATGGAGGGTCTTACGAAAGGGACTAATAACAGTCTTATAAAAGGACTTAGAAGTTGCCTATCAAATCGTTGGAAAGACTGGAAGAGAGACCACTAGTTTGAAGGTCCTGGTACTGTTTTTGCTGCTATTACCACTTCTGCTGTTATCCCCACCTAAGTGGCAACCAGACACTGGAGCCTGGCACCTGGCTGTCGCACTGTGAGTGCTTGCTTGTTAACTGTCATGGGCACAGGAGGTATCTCTGCCCCACTCCCACCTTCCAGATCTCCCACAGGACAAGTGATGAACAGAGCCTAACTCTAAGCCAGAACTCTGACCACAGGGGAATCTGGGAATTATGCTACCGAGCTTCCCAACCACCCAGAAAAGGGGGAAGAAATGGAGTGTGAGAGGCTGGCTCCAAGCCTCTACCACAAAGGCTTCCACGAACATGTGGCTCATGGGGAGTGTTGTCGGTTGCGACAGTGGTGTCAGATTCATTCAGATGGATTCATTGACGTGGCCTACTACTAATACCCAGGCTGGTAACCCTCTCTCTAGTTTAGCTAAATTTATAGGCAAACAGGTTACCTCCTAAGGTATCTGACTCCTAGAAGGCTACCCTCAAAAGGGCAGAATCATTATAAAGAAAATGGTTTGTGTAGCATTTCAACTTCCAAGGACAGTTCGGGAATTTTAAGAAGGCACAAGCCTTTTTTCACCTTGTTTTGTTTTAGCTATTATTGGGTTTTCTTCTTTTTTCTAATTTCTCTTCTGAACATTACCTGGGTATTCTCAACCTCTTAAAGCTTTTCTTCAAACTCTAGGTGACGATTTACAGCAGTAATCATCACTTTAGCCCAGATGACTTCTTTGTAATCACATAGTTACAAAATAAATAAGAAAAGAGAATGAATTCTGAGGGCATCTGAAATGAGCACCACAGTCCCTGGCCTGTATCTGACCTATTTTTAAGAAAAAAAAAAAAAAGAACACCACATTATCTTAAGAAGGTCATTTGAGGACTTGAGGACACAGGGAAGGGGAAGGGTAAGCTGGGACGAAGTGAGAGAGTGGCATGGACGTATCTACACTACCAAATGTAAAATAGATAGCTAGTGGGAAGCAGCCACATAGCACAGGGAGATCAGCTCGGTGCTTTGTGACCACCTAGAGGGGTGGGATAGGGAGGGTGGGATGGAGACGCAAGAGGGAGGGGATATGGGGATATATGTATATGTATAGCTGATTCACTTTGTTATAAACCGGAAACTAACACACCATTGTAAAGCAATTATACTCCAATAAAGATGTAAAAAAAAAGAAACAAATAGAGCTAGGACAATTAGATATTCACATGCAAAAGAAGGAAGCTGGACCCATATCTCAAGATATACAAAAATTAACTGAAAATAAATTAAAGATTAAAAAAAAAGGTCATTTGAGTCTACTGATTTCAAAACATAAATGAGCTGAATTTATGAGGAAAAATTCTGGTTCATTAGAGATAATTTTTCTAAGATACAGTTCCTTAAGGAAAACATACCTTAGTTGTGAGTCTAAATCTGTCTCCTGAGAAATCTTGGATGCCTGCTGATCATTTTGAATTCTTTGCCGCCCTTAACTTTCTGGCTACATGTTAGAAATCATTTTAAATGAATTGAATAAAATTCACAAGTGTTATATGCCAGCAAATGATGAACTCACAGGAAATATGACTCAAATCCACTTTTCTTCATTTTTTTTTCTAATAATAAATAGAAATGAACAAATGTGGCTTTAATGACATCTTGGAGTGAGAGCTTTTATTGATATATTACCAGCTGGAAGCATGTAATGCTTTGGTGAAATAAACTCCATTCTGCATATTTATAAGCAGGTTGAAAAAGGTGTGTTTGTTATTTTGTGTGACACTTCCTAATGATAGTGAAGTTTTATATATGAAGATATACATGCACCATCATAAAAACGAACAATATTTCAGCTTACATAATCTTTCTTTGATTGAAGATGCTTTTATACTTACTTAGTTTCCAATTACTTTTTTAACCTGTGCTCACAAACTTACAAATACCTTTTCCTCATTCCTGTAAAGCCATGAACATATGCTCCAAACTCTGTCAGTTGAAACAAAATGTGGGGCAACTGTTTAGAGTAACAAGTCCTTCTTTGGACAGCTGAGGTTCTCATCATTAGCTAATTAAGTTTGTATCAGGTCAACCTCTTTGGGTTGCAAAAAATAGAAACTGCTTTGAGAAAAAAAGAAATCCACTGGCACAGAAGTTAAGTGTAGAGGGCTGGTTTCAGACACAGTGGGATGAAGGCACTCAAATGATGTCACCAGAACCTGGTATCCCTTCATCGCTCAGATTTGCTTTCTGATTTGTGTTAGCTTTCTTTTAAAATGGGGTCTCTCTACAAAGTCACAAAATGATAACAGTTCCAACACACACACACACACTCTCTCTCGTGCGCGTTCTCTCTCTCCCTCCCACCTCCTACCAGCCGAAGAAAGTCAAGGATCTGTCTACGACTGGCTCAAATTGCTCACACGCACAATCCCGAACCAACTATTGTTACCAACGGTGTATGAGCTATCTACTGTTGTGTAACAAATTATACCCCAAAACTTGGCAGCTTAAAAGAACATGCATTTATTATCTCAAAGTTTCAGTGGGTCAAGGATCCAAGCAAGGCTTGACAAGGCCCTCCAGCCCAGGGTTTCTCACAGGCTGCAGTCAAGGTGTTGGCCAGGGCTCGAGTAACCTCGAGGTTCAGATGGAGCAGGATCCACTCCCAGAATCACCCATCGGTGCAGGCAGGATTCAGTTCCTTCTGGGCTGTTGGGCTGAGGGCCTTGTTTCTTCATTGGCCATCAGGCAGAGGCTATGCACTGTTTTTTGTTACATCACCCTCTCCTAAGGGCAGTTCATAATAGGGCAGGTTTCATCAGAACAAGCAAATGTGAAAGAGACAGATGGAATTCACAGTCTTCAATCCTAATCTTGGAAGTAACATCCCATCACTTTTGCTGTATTTTATTCATTAGTAGCAGGTTCTGGGCCAGCTCACACTCAAGGGGAAGGAATTACACAAAGAGTGAATATCAGGAGTTGGGGATCATGGGAGCCATTCCAGAAGCTCCTACCACAAAGGGTAATGAAATTTTCTGATCAGTTTAAATATGAATTTTCCATGTTACAATATAGGCTTTATTAACAATTGTTTTAGTCTGCATAATAATTCATTGAGTGGATACATCAAAGCTTATTTAACTTTAATTTATTAAACTGAGTTGTTTACAGGTTTTTAAATTTTCTTTGCTATTGCAGATACAACTGTGGTTCATCCTTTTAAAAAAAATCATTTGATAATCATATCTAGGAAAAACCAAACTCAAATGCTCACAGGGGCATGGGAATTCTATCCCTAAAGGAATAGTGTCCACTCAGGCCGGCTTCCTGTTAACATGTGGGAACATGAACACAGTATTAACAGAACTCCTGCTTTTTCAAGAAAAATAAGAAATTCACACTTGTATGTGAAGTGTCCTATTGACTCCATTAAAAAGAAAATATGGGCCTCCCTGGTGGCGCAGTGGTTGAGAGTCCGCCTGCCGATGCAGGGGATACGGGTTCGTGCCCCGGTCTGGGAGGATCCCATATGCCGCGGAGCGGCTGGGCCCGTGAGCCATGGCCGCTGAGCCTGCGCATCCGGAGCCTGTGCTCCGCAACGGGAGAGGCCACAACAGTGAGAGGCCCGCGTACGAGAAAAAAAAAAAAAAAAAAAAAAAGAAAATATACCTGAACAAGTGTGTGGGCCAAACAAAACTAATCTGCGGGCTGAATGTGTTACACTGGCTACCAGTTTGAGATTATGACCTAAGAGTTATACTTCTGAAATCAACCCTAAAGAGAAAAAAAAAAAACAGGAAATGGCAAAACTGTGGAGACAATAAAAAGATCACTGGTTGCCAGGGGTTAAAAGGAAGGGCGTAATGAATCAGCATAGCACTGAGGAGTTTTAGGGCAGTGAAACTATTCCGTATGATACTATAATGGTGGATACATGTCGTTATACATTTATCAGAACCCATAGAACGTACAACACCATGAGTGAACCCTGACGCAAACTATGGACTTTGGGTAATGATGATGTGTGTAGGCTCATGGACTGCAGCAAATGTGACTGATAATGGGGTAGGCTATGGGTTTGTGAGGGCAGAGTGTTTATGAGAAATTTCTGTACCTTCCATTCAATTTTGCTATGAACCTTAAACTGCTGTAAAAAATAAAGTCTATAAAAAAAAACAGGAAATAAAATTCTTTAAGAATCACAGCTATGTAAAAGAAATAAGTATAAAGTTATATCAATCAGTGTCTATTGGAAAGAAATACATTTACAGACCTTTGAGGGGTGGGGTTATATATTTGTTTTTTCTCTCAGTCTATTTCCCAAATCTTTTTCAATGAGCAAATGGTACAGGCAGTCCTCACTTCGCATAGAAATGTGGGACTATAAAAATGACTATGCAAGCTGAAACTGTGCCAACTGATATCAATAATCAGTGGTAAACATTCCAGTCATACCATGACCTTTAAAAATGTTGATCAAAACATTAAAACTGTCTTACTGTCAGTTCTAAACACACAGGGAAATGAAAAAAATAGTACAACTAAAATTTATTTAGTACACTATATTTTCATCATTAGAAACATTGAGAATTAAAGTATTTATTTCTTTGTGAAAGCTTATCAAGTAGTCTGAATACTACTGTTCTTTTCATTGTATAACTTGCGATACAAAGAGAACATCTTTTCCATGCCTTGGTGAATTTTCAAACTTAATCCTAAGCTTGGATCAGCTTCTAATATTTTGGCATTAGTACTTTCAATGCCGTGAACTATCTCCGAGAGTTCCTAAATGTGAAGATTTTTGCCAGCATCACTTCCTCTGGGACATCTTCAACCTTCTTGTCATGACCGTTTTCCTCATTTATTGATAAGTTTGCATCCACTATATTCCTCTGGCTGCACACCTACGGTCTCCCATAGCAGCAGAATCAACATTCCCATGGTCAGCTATTTCTCTGATAATTCCATTTATGTTCATTGAGAATATCGCTTCCAGCATCTCTTTTTCTTCCATTGTTGAACTTATATATTTGTTGACCAATTCCTTCTTTGACTGCTCACTTTTATGAAATGCCATGGGGGTTTATCACCGGGAGACGAGGAGGCAACACAACCACACACTTTGCTGTCTGTGTGTGGACTGAACACAGATGCACAGGGACCAGTCACAGACAGACTGGGGAAGGGACGTGATGGGTCACGGCTAGGTGTGCACATCTGCTGTTCATGTAGCGATTCGTGGGCTGAAGAGCCAGCTATGAAGTTTGTATTTTATGCAGTTATTCAGTTAATATACCATGTTATTCAAAATTGAATCATGTTTGGGGAGAACTGGTGTTATTTAACTAAAACATGGTACCTGAAATTAATGTGTAGCAGAACCATGCAAAACAAGGACTGCTGGTACTTCAATATTGGAAAAATTAACTTTATTATAAAAGAAAACTATCCCATGTTCCCTTTTTTGGTCACAGGCAGACTCAAGGACTAAAGATAGACTACCGAAAAAGATACACTGCTGGTTGAGCTCCATTGATTTATGACCCTGGAGACCTCACAGAACATGTTGTAATGCTATTTTGTTCAGACTCCCTGTGAATAGGTACATCTGGAGACATATATATTTATGGAAAATGATAAATATTTTTTCTCCCCTACCTTATGTCTAAGTAGGTCATGTTGGCAATATTTTGAGTACCTATTACATTTCACCCAATGTATTTTCAAGAGCATGTTAAATGTAGCTGTAGGACGCACATGGGTGGTGACAATGAACACCTCCCACCTCAAAATCCTGTAAATATGATTGTTCTCTGAGAGTTAGACTGGGAAACTAGAACATCATAGATCAAAGCAGTGAAATGCAAAGTCAACTTAGAACTGTAATTTTGAAAGCAATTTGATGTCCTTAATAGATGCAAAATGGATAAAATTCAACAATTCTTCATGTTTTTTAAAATACGAGGAACTTGGCAAAATAGCAGTATGAAGGAACTTCTTTAACAAGGTAAACACCAATAGCAAACATCATTCTTAATGCTGAAAATTTAGAAGAATTGTTATCAAAGCTAGCAATACAACTAAAGCATGCCCCAACACTGTTCTAAACACTGTTCTGAAGGTCCTAGCCAATGCATTCAGAAAAGGCAAGCAAATAGGAGCAATAAGGGTCAGAAAGGAAACGATTATCATCATCATTTGCAGCCAACAGTATCATCAGTAAATAAAACTGATATATGATTACAACTAAGAAAAAAGTGTATCCAAGTTGCTAGACATCAGATGGACATATAAAATGTCCTAGACACTAGAAATAATCAATGAGAAAATTTAAGGAAGTGTCAGTGTGATTCCTAAGTTTGCAAAGCTGGAGATAACCAGATTGAAGGTATTAACACAGATAAGCAACCATGTGGATACTTAGAGGAATAGGTAAGCCATGAATTCAGAGACAATGAGAATCACAGAGGACAGTATCAGTGAAGCCCAAGAAAACTCTATCTTATGACACAGATATCTGATATAACTGTCAAATATGTCATTTCTGTGAAACCAGTTTGTACCTGAAGCCATTACATTTCCTAATCACATATAACTAAATTAGCTGAGCTCACCCCTTTCCTTAAGATTTCAGCAAACTTGTACTGTGCCCTTTGTTTAACAGTCTTTGGAAATCCAAGGCTGCCCAACAATTTAAGTTCAACCAATACCAGGCCACAGGCTGAGTCAAGAGTTTTTGATCCCATCAGCAAAGAATCCTACCTTTCCAGGAAGGCAGCCTTATACAGGGCCCAAACCCTCTTCTTTCCCTCAAAGTCAAGAACAAGATGCTCATGGATTTCCTGTGAATTACTTGCCACAATTTCCTTTGAGAGAATTCAACCATTTGAGCTGTATCCCCTTTACCCCAGAAAAAAAAATGCACGTTCTTGAAAATATTATACATATTTCCAAGAGGTTCACAGGCCTCCTGAATCCTATCCAAGAGACCCCAGATTAACCATCCTTGCTCTGCTATGTGTGATGCATCAACGCTCATCACAGTGGTTCAAAGTAAAGAAGCTCATCCCGTCGGCTGCCTGGGTTTATACCTCAGCTTGATCTTTAACCAGCTGTGTGAGCTTGATTATATTATTTAACTTCTCTGGGCCTCGATGTCATCATTTGTAATGGAATCATAATAGTTCTTACCTCATTAGGTAATTATGACAATCAAATGAGACAAGGCAGGGAAAGCTGTTGGCACAGTGCCTGCCACGTGACAAAAGACCAATGGATGTTAGTTATTATTTTATTATTAACTACCCTTTGGCTGCTTTGTCTTTTATTTTGTTAAAGCTTTTGAAGATAAGTATACTTTAGGATCTATACCGAGTTTTTTAACTTCAGCCATATTGATATTTGGAGCCAGACAACTCTTTGTCGCAGGGGATGTCCTGCACATTGAAGGGTGTTTAGCAGTGTCCCCGGACTCTACCCGCTAGACGCCAGAAACACCCCACAGTTGCGATGACCAAATATGTGTCCAAACATTTACACATGTTCCCTTGATGGGCAAAATCACCCCTGACTGAGAATCACTGCTCTATGCTGATTATATGGATACGTTGAGATTTTTTTTTTAATGGCAGAAACAACAGTAATCATACTATTTAAAATGTTACCATTGCTGATGAAAATACAATGAGGCCAAGAAATTTGTACTCAAAATGGAGAAGGGCTCAAAGTGAGGAAGAGGAAGTGACAGTGTGAATGAGGATGGGAATCACAAGGCTCAATACACGTATACGGGTGAAGGTGGTTAATGGGAAACATAGGGGTCATGAAAGATAGAGAGGAAAATAAATTTTGGCAATGGAAGGAATAAATTACAAACTCTTAAGAGGAAAAAAAGTAGCTTAGCCTGGAGAATACACAACCTCCATAACACCTGGAAGGAGTCAACAGAGACTGAATATGAAAAACAGAAAGGAAATGAGGAAAATTGTTCTATGGATTCCACAAGAGGTCAACACCACTGATTCAGGGTAAGACAGGACAATTTGATATGGAATTAAAGGGTAGAGTCCAGGGTTAAAAAATCCTTGGAACAGGGCTTCCCTGGTGGCGCAGTGGTTGAGAGTCCGCCTGCCGATGCAGGGGACGTGGGTTCGTGCCCCGGTCCGGGAAGATCCCACATGCCACGGAGTGGCTGGGCCCATGAGCCATGGCCGCTAAGCCTGCATGTCCGGAGCCTGTGCTCCACAGCGGGAGAGGCCACAACAGTGAGAGGCCCACATACCGCAAAAAAAAAAATCCTTGGAACAGAACCATGGCTGATGGTGGGCTTAGACCCTGAGTATCAGCCTTTTAAGAGACTAACATGACATACTCACTCCTGAAACAAATAAAATTCATATCTTGTGTATAGGTAGTCCACATACTGTTGTAAAGTTGTTTTACATTCTGAGAAAATAAGCTTATGGGGGCTCAAAGTCTCTCTGCAAAAAAAGAGCAGCTCAGAGAAGTTAAACATCAGCCCTGATCAAAAGGTGCATCATCTGTGAATGAGACATGTGCCCCTTCCCTTGGGTGGTGGCAGCAGAAACTCAGTTGTCCTTTCAATGTTGATGCTGGTGATATGAATCTACTGAGCTCTTCTGAGCACTTTCCATATGTTGGGTTAAATTTTTCACTTGTCTTAATGCCACTTTATCCCAACAGCAACCTTTTGAGATAGCAGCAATTTTGATCCCGCTTTACAGATGAGGAAGCCAAGGTTTGGAAAGGTTCAACTCTCCAAAGCTGCACGGCTTGTAAGCAAGGATTTAATGCCCAGTGGCCCATCTCCAACACTTGTTCTTGTGGCTCCTGTACTGTACTCTCTTGAGGGCACATAGGGAGGGGTGGGATGCTGAATTCACCTTCATTCAATGTGCTCAAAACTAAGGGCTTAATAGACTAATAATACTTGAATAATGTGGCTCTGCTCTGTCAAGCATTTATTTTTATCACATTAATATTTCACGTTGCAATTGAATGGTGCCCTAAACATGTTAATTGTGCCTCTGAAGAGAAAAACCCAGCAAGGGGAAAAAGTGCTGTGGTTATCTAGATTATCAGCTCACCCTACAATGATGGAAACCAATCCATAGAATATTTATTGCCTATGTGCTGCACTCCACGCCAGGTATTCCCATGTAAATTATTTTACTTACACTGACATTAAAAAAAATTTCCAAGTTGGCATTATTACCTGCATTGTTCAGAGAGCAAACCAGATTAACCCTGCCATCAAGAGAAGGAGCTACGGCTCAAATCAAGCTCCATCAACTCCAGTCTAAGGTTTTCTCCATCAGATCAAAACAAACACATTAAAACCAAGAATCCTATGCTCTGACATCTTTCCCATGTCTCCAAATTTTTTGCCATGTGTGGCCAATTAGCACAGTTGGCTAGAACATGGTGCTAATGAGGCCAAGGTCAGGGGTTCAATTCCCTCATGGGCTGAAACTTGATGCTTCCTTCCCAGAGTCACAGGCTGTGGACTGCACCACAGCTGGTCCCCTCCCATGAGTGTCATATTGGTCATAAAGGCAGTTGAAAAAGTCTTGCTGAATCACGGTAACTCCATCCACACTGTTGGATCAACTCAGAACACAAGCTGTAGTGACAGTGTGATTATAGACATAAATGAAGACCAACATTGTGATTAGTTGAATAAATTAACAATTTTTGCCTACATTCTATAAGTTTTGACTGCACTCTTTATGGATCGATGGAGCTGTGATTTTATTTATAAAAACTCATCTATATTAAGAGAGATGCTAAAATTTCGAGCTGTTGAATGACATGTGCAGTAATACCTCAATTACTTAAACTCATAAGGAAATGAGTTATTTTGTATATGTAAATCATGTTCAGGTAATGGAAGTGTCTCCTTAGTACCAAGACATTTTCATATTAGAAATTCTGATGGAAATCTTTCTAAATGGAATCACATTTTCCTGCCTTCCTAAAGAGGAGATATGGGACATAATTTTTCCTAGATGTTATTTACAAAAAGCACAATTTTAAAAAAGTGATTTTTTAATTGAAAATAAAGGGATGGGAAGATAAATCAACCAGGAATGTCAACGTTAATACCAGACAAGGTGAAATTTAAGCTTAAAGTAACAGCAGGATAAAAAGGAAGATAATATAATGATATACGATATATTTTCCAAAGAAAATGCAATAATCACAAACCTATGTGCACCAAGTAATATAACAACTTCACTGAGTCCCAGCTTTTCTGACCTTCTAGCTATTCCTTAAACAGGACAAAGTAATTCCTAATTCAGGGCTTTTGTGGCTACAGTCCCCTCTGCCTAGAACTTACTTCCTCTGGGCTTTGCATTCCCACCTTATTCAGTTCTCTGCCCAAATATCACCCACTGGGTGATGGCTAACCACTCTATCTGATTTGTCACCTAAGAGCCTAAGATTTCAAGTTGTTCAATAACTGATTGCCTATATATATGAGGTCTCATTGCTGTAGGAAAAACTGAAGATACATAGAGCCCGGGGACTTCCCTGGTGGTCCAGTGGTTAAGACAATGCACTTCCAATGCAGGGGGTGCAGGTTCAATCTCTGCTCAGGGAACTAAGATCCGACATGCCACATGGTATGGCAAAAAAAAAAAAAAAAAAGATACATAGAGCCCTGAATCCACCTACCCTAAATTTCATTAGATTCCTAAGATGTGTCTACTAACATCACAGTCCTCTAAGAAACTGTAATCTTTATTACCAGCCAAGACTTTAGACCTAAAACCACACAGAAGGAATAAGCCCATAGCCTCTCCCTTGGCTTTTCTCAATAGCCAATCCTGAACTTGGCTATTAAGTTCTTACTACCCTAAGCATGAGAAAAGTCACAGAAAAATGAATGCAATAAAAAATCATAATTCTTTCTGTATTACTTTCCTGTGACAGTTATAAAAAATTACCACAATCTTGATGGCTTAGGACCACAGAAATCTATGCTCTCACTGTTCTAGAGGCCAAAAGTCTGCAATCAAGGTGTCAGAAGGGCCACAGTCCCTCCAGAGGCCCTAAGTGAGAATCCATTTCTTACCTCTTCCAGCTTCTGGTGGCTGCCGGCAATTCTGTGGCTTGTGGCCACATAACTTCAGTCTCTGCTCCATCTTCACATCACCTTCTTCTGTGTTTGTGTGTGTGTACGTGCACATGCGTGTCAAATTCCTTCTCTCTCTCTCTTACAAGGACACTTGCGAGAGCCCACAAGTGGATAATCCAGCATTATCTCATCTCAAGATCCTTAACTTAATCATCTCTGCAAAGATCATTTTTTTCCAAATAAGGTAATGTTTACAGGTTCCAGGAATGTGAACCTGGTATCTTTGGGGCCACCATTCAGCCCACCGCATTTTCTAACTCCAGATGCAGATGCTGCATCACTCTTCCCCTGAACCCTACTGTGGTCTTCTAGGTTTTGCAAAGGTAGAAAACTCCTTTATAAAAGGTAGGCATCCCCAAGTCCATCCATGCATAATGGCCATGTGGCATTCTGAGCAGGACAAACAGTGGAAGGAAGTCAATAAAACAATGACCCTAAGAGTGTGAGCCCTGAAAGGACAAAACATATTTTTTAAAATGTCTTTTTTCATCATTTACTCTTCCCACAAAAACTCCAGCCCCAGCGTCTGAGCCACACTGGGGTCTTATCTGATATGAGAGATATGAGAGAACCTCCTCTTCAGGACTGATCTGCAGAGGGGGAGGGCCTAAGATCCACCGTTGCAAATCTTATAATCAAGCCTGGTATCATGTTCAGCTGAACCTAAATGCAGCTTTGGGAACATGCTCCACACTGTGCTCTCAGGGCCACACAATCCATCAAAGTTGCCACAAGATGAAATGCTTTTGCCATAACTGTCTTGGAAATAATCTTCTGTGAGTGTCGACATCCCCCATACCATTTATTATTCACTCATTTAGCAGATATTTATAGACCACCAACTAGATGCAAAATTATGTAAGTGCTAAGGTTACAATGGTAAGCAAAACCGGACTCGGTCCCTGCCCTCATGGACTTAACCATCTCTAGGGAGGAAAGAGACATTCATTAAAGAGTAGCAAATGCCCATGTAAGACTGCAATGGTGACAGTTGCTCTGCATGGATCCTCCGTAGTGAGAATCTGTAAAAAAGGGGATTTGAACCACTCAGGAAGTCAAGAAAGAATTCCTATAGGAAGTGATACCTGTGCAGAAACCTGAAGAATAAACAGGAATGCACCACGGAGAGGCGACAGAGGTAGATTATGTGCAAAGATCTTACACCAGGGGAAAGCAGAGAGAGGAGAAGGGAGAGTACCATGGGAGACAGAAGATAAAGCTGGAGAGAGAAGTGTTTTTAACAGTCTTTGATCGTTTTATAACCTCAAGGGCACTGAGGAGGCTTTGAAGGTTTTGCATGCGGGAGCTGGCAAAACGATTCATGCTCTGCAAAAGTTCTGGACTCTCTCTGGAGAATGGTTTGAAAGGGGGACCAAGAGTGCAACCAACAGATGCCTGGAATCTCTCAGAGTCCAAGAGAACAATGACGGTGACCTGAATTAGAGAAGTGGTACTGATGGTGGAGAAGGAACGAATAAATGGATTTAGGAGACATTTAAAACAAAACATTGACAGCACACCATGGGCGTCAGGGAGAGACAGGCATCAGGGACGAGCCCTAGACTTCCAGGTTTCCTAACAGGTAATCTCCCATTCACTGCAAGAGAACATTGAAAGAACACTAGGTTGGAGGCATAGGGCACGGGGAGTTGTGCTATGAGATGGACTAGAGACTTACTGAGTCTGAAGATGCTTCTGATATTCTAGGTATCCCAAAGCTGACGCCAATGTGATTTAATGTGAATCTAGCACTCAGAAGAGCTCACAGGAAAGGTCTAGTTTAGACATGTAAATGTGTGAGTCATCTGGGTTTAGGGAGTGATGAAGCTGTAGGCACAGGAGGATCCTGGTTATGTAGGGCCCAGAGTTTATACAATTTGGGTACTCTAATTAAGAACAATAATACAAGAATATAAAATCGGGTACGGAAGTAAATATTTATGAAATAAGAAACCACAACAAATTACAAATTTTAAAAAGCTTAAAATACCACAAGATCCAGAAAAATAACATAATAGCTTTATTAATTAACTGCCTGCCGCCCCCTATAAAAAATCTCTTTTGCACATTTTAGTCTGTATGCAACTTGATAGCCTTTTCTTATAATAATATAGGTGCTTTCATTAAAAAGTAATGTAGGGACTTCCCTGGTGACACAGTGGTTAAGAATCCACCTGCCCATGCAGGGGACACAGGTTCGAGCCCTGGTCCGGGAACATCCCACATGCCGCGGAGGAACTAAGCCCGTGCGCCACAACTACTGAGCCTGCGCTCTAGAGCCCATGAGCCACAACTACTGAGCCTGAGTGCCACAACTAATGGAGCCCGTGCTCCACAACAAGAGAAGCCACCGCAACGAGAGAAGCCCGTGCACTGCAATGAAGAGTAGGCCCTGCTCGCCACAACCAGAGAAAGCCCGCGCACAGCAACAAAGACCCAACGCAGCTAAAAATTTATTTTTTAAAAAAGCAATGTAATTTCTCAAACACAGTTAATTGAAATTAGCTTCATATTATTGATCACTGGGATCATAAAATATGTAACTCCATATACAGATGTATTTGCCTTCGTACTACTGCTACCGGTTCATGCCCTACAATTCAAGAATTCCAATAAATTTTATTTGACACCACTTTTAAAAAATAATAAAAATGTATGGTACTTTTATAATTGTATACACTGTACTGTCAGAGAAAGGAATTCTATTTTGTCTTGGCATCAGTAAGAAATTAATCCTCTGCTTCAGGTTAGACATTTGATGACTGGAAAAATTATCCACGGACTAGCTTCTGGCTCCATAGATTTTTTAAACCTCTTCCACTACCCACATCAAGTGCTGGGTGCAAGGAAATATTCATATCCCTATAGAGCCTGTAGCCTATTCCTTTGCATCATCATGCTGGGGAGATGGTAAAGTGAGCATTAGGAATATTCTGGAAGCCATTCCTACACCAGTACGATGAGCAGTAACTTAACTATACACATGGTGACCTATAACGCGTATATTCCACTAAACCCAAATTACATGAATTCCCCGGTCTTTCCCTTAGCCATATCCAAAAGCTGCCAGAAGCCACCTACATTTGGACAAAAAAATTGGACAAAAATACACGGCATGTGACTATACTGCCATGGTGCCTCCCAGGTCCTTGGGACAAGGTCTGGTACAAGTGAATGAGAGCCTTAGCTTTATCAGCTTCACAGAAAATTTATCTCCCATTCTAGATTTGTATGAGATTCCTCCAGAGCAGGGCTTCTCTGCTTTGGAGCTACTGACATTTGGAGCAGTATAATCCTCCAATTGTAGGGAGCTGTCCTGTGCACTGTGGGGTATTTTAGCAGCATTCCTGGCCTCTACTCATGCAATGCCAGTAATACTCCACCCTCACCCCAATCGGGATACCCAAAATGTCTCCAGATATTGCTAGATGTCCCCCTGAAGGGCAACACTGCCCTCTGTTGAAAACCACTGTTCTAAAGAAAGAGTTTAGAGAGAGAACAATAGGTTTATTTAGTGAATTCTGATTGGGTACCTATTAAGATTAAAGCCCAATGGAAGGTCACTTTGCACAAGGCCACAGTGCAGTTGGGAAGGAAGATAATGAATAATAAATTTCAGTAGAATGCAATAAGTGCCATAAGGAAGATCTCAAATACACTGTGGGCATCGAAGACAAACCTCTTTCCTACTTCACAAGGCTACTGGGGGATCAATGTGATGAAGATTGTAAAGATGAGATTACTCCGCATCTATTCTGCCAGAGCATTTCTTTACGTCGGCATGATATAAGCTGAACATATAGAGGGAATTACAGCAAATACTTCAATTAGCCATAACAGTCACTATTTACAAATCCTGGCCAAGAAACATTGCAAAAGTGTATTAATCATGATGAGGTGGAGGAATCCATCTCCTTCTCTTTTATTCTGGCAGTTATGTTCCTTACACCATGCCAGCCACACTTGTATCTGAAGCCTACAAACACATAGATTGAGTCATTCCTAGGAGAGGTTGACAATTTTATTCATAGAAGATTTGCCACAAGGCTTTATCCCAGCTAAATGGAGGGGGGAGGAGAAAGCCTAAATCAATAAGAATTTAGCTTGTGAACAGCACTGTATATAAATAAAAAAAAAACTCACCTGATTTGACACAAATCATTCCTCTAGAACTCTTGAGATAACCCTGGTATTGTTCTTACCCTATTGTGTTTTCCCCTCCAATTAATTATTAAACCTACTGACAACAAAATAAAAGAACTCCAGGGTACACTGAAAATCAGGGTCTATTTCACTCAGGGTGTCATCTCAACTATCAAATGTATTTGTTCACAGAAAGCCTTGGAACAGATGATAAGTCCCTTTGCTGAGCTGTTTGCGTTTCTGTATAATTAGTAATTGGAGAGGGAATGTCACTAATTCCCATTTCTCTGCTTGAAAGTTACTGCGGTGTCCTTTATCAAACTGAACACTATGTAACTGTGCTGGGCAGAAATGAGTTAACCTGTTAGCTCTCCTCTGATTGCACTTAATCACAGGAGCCCCTTAAAAGCATGTTCCTTTCATCTTTTTCTTTACCGTCACTCTTTATTTTGCTGATCTTACGTTAATTTTGTCATTCAGCCCTCTTCAAGAGGGTGCTCTGTGGCCTTCACCTGGATTAGTTAATCAATTATTACAATAATTTCCACCTATATAGTGCTTGATCATTAAAAATTCATTTTGATATTACCAAAAGGTAGCTTCACATTGTGGTTTTAAAGCAGTGATTCCTCAAAATTTATTAGAAAAATAACATACACTTGTGCATTGAACCCATGATTCCAGGATAGCACTGCAAGGGGTGGGGTTACATTTATTTAAAATTTTTTTAAATCAGGAAAATAATAATGCAGGTGTCCCATGGATAGAGCAAAAAATCATTGAAGAGGGTGTGGGGTGACTGATATTTCAGAGATCCTAGAGAAGAGCCAGGGCTTTGGGCTGAAGCAGCCTGGACTGAAATCTGCTCCTGTCCCCTACCAGGGCTCTTAGAATCTTGGACAAGTCACAGGTTCTCATCTCTGAATGGGGTTAATCAGACTCCTAGTGTTGTAGTGAGGATTAAACCAGATAATCTGTGCCTGATATATAACCACACAGGGAGCCTCAGGTCAAGAAAAAAGGTTATTACTTAGCCATGTAATATCACTGTACACACACATACGCACACAAACATATAAACGCACACATGCACACACACTGTCATTGCCAGTTTAACTGAACAAAGAGGCCTATAAAATAACCAAATTCATAGGCTTTTCCCACCCACAAACTGACCAGTTATTAACTGGGAGAAAAAGTCTGAGTCATTTCAGTCAAAAGAGGTTCACAGCGTTAGTCAGTTGGTTAGTAAACTGACTAGTTATTTAGGTAACTGTCTAATTAGTTACTTATTATAAGATTTGTTTCTCTACATCCTCTGGTTCAAAGTCTAAAAATCTCAGCAAGCTTTACATTTTGGGCTGGATAACTCTTTGCTGTGGGGTGTCCTGTGCACTGCAGGGTGTTTAGCAGACCCCCTAGGCCTCAACCCACTCAGTGCCAGTAGCACTCCACCCACCCCTAGTCGTGACAACCAAAAATGTCTCCAGAGATTGTCACGTCTCCTGCATGAAGAATCATTACTCTAGTCCTAGCTTCCAAATGGTTTACGTTAACGTTAATACAACTTTCTCCCATATACTACTTACTTTTAAATCTCACTTCTCTGCAACCTCCTATCTCCATTAATTCTGGAGTGTTCATCTAAATTTAAGACCTAAACCAAATATGGAATCTTAAGCCTTGCTAATAAGTTTTTAAAAATACAATTACCAATTATTCTTCATTATAATTGTTACTTTAAAATTACTACCTCGGGGCTTCCCTGGTGGCGCAGTGGCTGAGAGTCTGCCTGCCGATGTAGGGGACACGGGTTTGTGCCCCGGTCCGGGAAGATCCCACATGCCGCGGAGCGGCTGGGCCCGTGAGCCATGGCCGCTGAGCCTGCGTGTCCGGAGCCTGTGCTCCGCAACGGGAGGGGCCACAGCAGTGAGAGGCCCGTGTACTGCAAAATAAATAAATAAATAAAATTACTACCTCGATTTCTAAATTTGGTGGTGGGGGGTGGTGGCAGGTGGGTAGGGAGGTGGATCTTAATTGTGCCAGAAATTGCAGAAGTATAAATTTGTAGCTTATGCTCTAGTTTGGGAAATGAATACCGAGAAGTGTGAAATTTTGGGTAATGGCAGCTAAGTGCAGAACTGAATTCACCAGGAGCGTGCGTGTCTATGTGGTGAGTTCTAGTCCTTTCTCCCCATGGAAGTGCCCAGAGTAGAAAACAGCTTACATTGTGCAGGGTCTGTATGTGGTGGTCAGGGGAGGGTTTCCAGTGTTTGGAGAATATTAGGCAGGGAGGGGAAAGGGATGAGCGGAGGCGGGGGTCTCAAAGCAAGAGATAATGACATTTTTACTAATTGGGACATTTTAGGGAAAAGGACTTTTAGGAACCTTTATGTAGGACAAATTCAGTAAATTCAGCTATTACCTTAGCCTCTTCCAGGAAACCTGCAGTAAGGATTTTCATAATTCCTCAAGGTCTGCAGTCATATTTATGTTCTGTTTCATTTGGATTTGATCTACTGATGGTGACCAAGACTTTAAGGCCTCCCTGTTATATCTGGGTTTCACCAAAATCTAGAATTCTCAAGTCCACTACAAAAGTTACCAGCAGTGCGTTTGCTACTAAGCTAATGGGTTTAAGTTTCAAGACCCATCACTTGCACAGGCCCATTCTGAGGTCCGTAATTTAATTCTGTGGATGTAATCTAATGTCCTTTTCCAAAAGAGGGACGTCCCAAATGAAAGTCTTGGTTCCCATGAACTTGGGAACATGGTTCCCATCCAGCTCTCCCCTAATGGACACCATGTGCTTTCTGTTCTCTCCTGTCCCTTCAGCACCTCCCACAGTGCCTGGAATATATTAGACACGCAATGATGTTTTCTGAGTGACTTGAGTGACCAACTCAATGAACGAACAAAGGCAACAGTGATATACACAATTCAGAAAAGCATAGGAGGCCGTATCGTACTCGAAGGTGTGAATGATTGCCTGCTTATTAGACAGATAGTAAAGGCCACCAGAGTTCAAAAGTGAGAGAGATCACTTCACATGTGATGAAAAGGAGACATTACAAGCCAATCACAGACTCATAGATTTTAAAATAATACTAATTGACTACAGTAGCTGACACATTATTAGACTGACTCAAGAGTTGGACTCTGAGCCTCAAGCCCAGCTCCACTGACAAGGTGAAAATTACCCAGGCACTCTCTCTAAAATGGGGATGAAAACAGTATCTATGGCATAAGACAGTTGTGAGGATTAGAGAGATGTCACCTGCAAAGTGGGGAGTGTGGAGCCCAGCATACAGTAGGTGTTCAGTAAATGTTAGCTAATAATATTATTAATTGGTTTCAATGGGCCAGTCATCATGCTAAATGCTTTTCAGACCTTATGGAGAAACTGCCCATAAGTCATGGGGAAAAGTGACCATTTGTTGAGTACCCCTATCATTCAACAATGTTCAAGGTATTTCCCTATGTTCTCCTCTTAATATTCACTGCACCTCAGTGAGTTAGGTGTTATTCTTATTTTGTGCATGTAAACTGGAATTGAGAGAAGTTCGTTACATGAAAAGAGATTAAATGACAGAGCTGAGATGGACCACAAGCTACCCAATGCCAAAACTGATATTTTGCCCATTGGACCTCTTTGATTCTATCCTACTAGTTAAGAGCTCAGGGGTCAGATGTAAGGGTTAGACCTTGGCAACTTATTTAACCTTTTAAATTTCAGTTTCCTTATCTGCAAAATAGAAATGACAATTTTACCTCCATCATAAAGTTATATTGGGAGGGCCAAAAACTGCCTTTGGTTTTTTAAGTAAAAATAAAAGACACAGTTTTCATTTTCACCAAGAACTTTATTGAACAATGTATTCATCCTTTTGTTCCCCTGCCCTCTGCAGTTTTTCAGGCAAATTCATAATTCCATCTTCCCAAAACTTTCTATCTTTTCAAGCAAAGAACTATTCCAGGTGCCTTTTAGAGTCTTCAAGGGAATTGAAATTTTGTCCATTAAGAGAATTTTGTAGAGACAGAAATAAATGGAAATCTGAAGGTGCAATGTCTGGTGAGTATGGTGGATGAATCAGAACTACCCAGCCAAGCTGTAACAGTTTTTGCCTGGTCATCAAAGAATCACATGGTCTTGCATTATCCTGATGCAAGATTATGCATTTTCTGTTGACTAAGTCTGGATGCTTTTCATCGAATGCTGTTTTCAGTTGGTCTAATTGGGAGCAGTACTTGTTGGAATTAATCCTTTGGTTTTCTGGAAGGAGCTCATAATAGAGGACTCCCTTCCAATCCCACCATACACACATCACCTTCTTTGGATGAAGACCGGCCTTTGGTGTGGTTGGTGGTGGTTCATTTTGTTTGCCCCTCAATCTCTTCCATTCCACACTATTGTACAGTATCCACTTTTCATCGCCCGTCACAATTTGTTTTAAAAATGGAACGTTTTCATTCATTTCAGTAGAGAATCACATGCGGAAATATGGTCAAGAAGTTTTTTTTGCTTAACTTATGTGGAACCCAAACATCAAAGCAATTCACATAACCAAGCTGGTGCAAATGATTTTCAGCGCTTGATTTAGATATTTTGAGTATTGTCGGCTATCTCCTGTGTGGTATAAAGTTGACTGTTCTCAATTATTGTTTTGATTTGATAGCTATCAACTTCAACTGGTCTACATGACTGTGGAGCATCATGCAGTGAGAAGTCTCCAGCACAAAACTTCGCAAACCACTTTTAACACATTCGAACAGTCACAGCACCTTCTCCGTACACTGCACAAATCTTTTGTGCGTTTCAGTTGCGTTTTTACCTTTCTTGAAATAATAAAGCATAATATGCCGAAAACGTTGCTTTTTTTCTTCCATCTTCAACATTAAAATTCAAAATACAAAAATTCACCAATTTGGTAAGTCTTTTTTTAAATGCACACTGATATGACAGCTGTCACATACAATCTAACAGAATTGTTTCAAATGAAGTTAAAGACAACTAAGTGCTACTAGAGCCATCTTACAGAAAAAAACGGATGAACCTTTTGGCCCAGCCTATAGAAAGGAGTAAGTGGCATAATGCATGTGAATGACCCAACTCAGTGCCTAGTATGTGGCAAATGTTCAAAACTTCTTAGTGTTACTGTTGTCCAAAATTTTGAAAAAAGTAGAAAATGCCGTATTTACCCACTTTCGAATGCCAATTTTGTGCATGGGGTGCCCTGAGGAACTTTTAAATTTCAGATTCAAATTATGCTCTTGCAATTAATTGGAAAAGTCTGGCTCCTTTACACATAACTGTTGACCATAGCTGATTCACCAAGACCAACACTCTGGTGGGGAAATTGGGGGAAAAAAAATGTATGAGGCTCAGGATCAGAAGAGCAGTGAATCCCATGAAGTCTGGAAGTAGATGCCCTGATTCCTATACCACAGGGCCACATGACCCAAGGTATTTGAGGACTAAATTATGGTCTTGACATAGGTGGCCTGTGTCATGTTGAAACATACAGCTTCCTGGAATAGCAAGAGTGACCTCTAGAAAGATGGCAGCCAAATCTTTAGTTCTGAAAGTTATTAATCTTTACACGAAATTCCTAGTCAGTGGCAGGAGGAATATTAGTATTATTTAATTTCATTCAAATTACACTACAAAAAACAATTAAGGTGAATAATTATGAAAGTAAGGTCAACTCAATTTTCTGTAATAATGTTTTTTGTTGCCAGGCTCATTATTGCTAACTCCTTTCATAATCTTTGCCATCTAACCTCATTTGTTTCATTTATAAGTGGCAAGAAATGTACATCATCAAACAGCAATGAAATCAAGACAGCAGCAAGTCACTTGGGTGATGTCTGGAGAAAGAAATTATTGTCTCTAGTTAACCTTTTAGGGAGAAACTCATCTGCATAGTCCCAATGCAGGTGTTATATTTGTCAAAGTGAAGTTTTTCCTCTTTCCATTTTTCAGTCAGACCTCCTGGCTTGAGAGGGTAGAGGCTTGCCAAAAGTTTAAGTTTTATCCTGCTGTTTAGAACACTTATAAACCAAATGAAAAAGCACTCAAGTAGGTTTTAAATGGGCTTTTGGTAGAACCCAAAACACACACACACGACACATACACACACATATATTAATTTTTTAAATATTCCAAATCATCTTGCTTATACTGTTTTTTAAAAAAGATCTTTCATCATCATTACCAAGACACTTATACTTGAGACCCTCAGGATTTAATTTGCCCC
This sequence comes from Mesoplodon mirus, assembly GCF_964341445.2. Classification (NCBI taxonomy): domain Eukaryota; kingdom Metazoa; phylum Chordata; class Mammalia; order Artiodactyla; family Ziphiidae; genus Mesoplodon; species Mesoplodon mirus. The sequence continues at coordinate 9,439,284 of NC_138991.1, forward strand.
CATTATATATTTTGAACCTGTACTTCACTGGTTTATGAAGAATCTCAAAAATTTTACTAACAATGGCCTGACCTACTTTTAAACACCTCATGTCTTAGACAAAGCTATTCCACTGCTAGAAATTTACTCTAAAATGAGGTGGGCAAACTTTTAAGTGATCACCATCCCTGCCATACTGGATTTTAAATACTTTGAATATCACCCTTTTTGCTGATCACTAAAGAAATATTCAAGAACAAACAAACATATGTCCTATGGTCTTGGGCCCTATAACATATTAATTTAATAAACATACAAACAGATAAGGGTATGATTAACAAATATGATAAGTGCATTCAAAGCAATGGACAGTGTCTTGGTCTGCTTGGTCTGCTATAACAAAATAACATAGACTGGGTGGCTTAAACAACAGACATTTATTTCTCACAGTTCTGGAGTCCAAGATCAGGGTGCCAGCATGGCCAGGTCCTGGTGAAAACCTTCTTCCTGGATTGCAGATGGCCCCCTTCTTGGTATGTCCAAACGTGGTGGATAAAGAGAGGGCTATGGTCTCTTCCTTTGCTTATAAAGGCACTAATCTTATCATAAAGCCTCTACCCTCATGATATCATCTGAACTTAATCATCCCCAAAGGCCCCACATCCAAAGATCATTGCTTTAGGGATTAAGGCTTCATATGCACTTCCAGGAGACACACACATTCAGTTCACAGCAGACAGGATGGTGGAATAAGGAAAAACAGAGGACTGTAGGGGCTAGTGAGAACCCCATCCATAGTCCCTTGGCCCACCCATCATGCAGCCTGGTGGGCAGTTCCGTCACACACCAAGGGCTTCCTACCTTAGCAACTGCCTCTCTCTCTACTGTATGGATCTCCCTGATGCAGAATCATTCTCAGCCCATGAACGCAAAGGCAGAAGTGTCAAATAATTAACATCACCAGGGGTGACACTCAAGCAATGAGATATAAGAATTGATGGATAACCATCTCAGCCTCCTTTCCCATTACTGGGCAGCTCTGTAGAGGGTCTTACACAGTCTCCTAGAGACTCCCCAGCAGGATTGAGTTCGAGTTGTCCACAGTAGTTAATGTCTCATTACTATCACCTTTCCCTACTCCTTTGATTCCTGGGGTCACCTCCCAAATAAACTACCCAGGTCTGCCTTTGGAGAACCTATGTTAAGATCAGGACCTACTGTGAGAAGGTAAAAATTTAACCTGGTCCATGAAGGAACATAAACAGGCCCTCCCTGTGAGCCTCTAGGAGAAAAAGTATTTCATGGAAGAGGAAGCAAACGCTTGGAAGGGAGAAGCAGCTTTTACGTCAGAACATCTAAAAGGAGGCGATACGGCAGAATCACAGTGAGCAGGGCGAGACAGAGCTGAGACCCAGGCAGGGACCAGACGAAGCAGAAACTGTTAAGCCACAGGAAGAAGTTAGGGCCGTGTTCTAAATGCACCTCCAAATGAAGAAACTGAAGATGAGAGAGGTTACCGTGCAAAATTGTACGTCTAGTAAATTAAATGGCTAGTCAACACCTGAGCAAGAATCTAAAAACAGGGCAATTTGAATACGGATCCCATATTTTTAACCACTCTGCTACCAGAGCTGATGCTACAATAGCTGAAACCTGTATTTCCCTCCTGATTTACATCAGACTAGCTACCCTTTGCCTTTTCATGCCTTCCTGACAACATTCTCTGCTTAGTCCCACTACCCATATGACAGATCATGAACTCCGTTTCTCATATCAGCTGAAAGAGCAGTGCACCTGCATTCCTAGCCAATTTCTGGCACATCTTTTTGCAACATCAAGATATATGGCCTCCGTAAATTTTCAGAGACATACTAACGTTCACCTCCATAATGCCTTAATTGTACAGAAACCATTAGACAAGAGTGTTAAGGTAACAAAGAGACCCATGCAAATGGTTAAGAAAGAGGGCGAGATGCCTAAATTAAGAGGGGTGAAGGGTCCAGGACAGTCTTTCATGGGGGAAAAGATTCATGGAGATCCGCTGTCTTAACAAGAATGGACTGCCTCATAAATTATCTCAGTATGATGGCAGTAAGTCAAGGGGAACTTTTTTAAAGTAGGAATTTGCAAAAGGTTAAGTTAAAATGAAGGCTGAACATTTATTTTTGTCCTCCTGCTTAGCAGGACTTCTGCTAATGTTTGTGTACAGCAGTGATAACGGCAGGATACTTCAAAGCCTTTTCAGGGAAAATCATATCATTGGTGAGAAAGGATCTGATTTTGTAAAAAGCTTACATTGTAAGTGATATGGAAAATAAAGAGGAAAGATTGCATGCACTAAGTGCTTTATTTTTGTTAGTGCTGGTGGGGTTCCACAGGTCCTCACTGCTCCTGTAATTGGGGTTTTTTAAGTGGGAACAGAGAAGTATGTGTTTTCTTTTGTCTGTGAAGATGGCAGTCCTGACCCGCCAGTGGAGGACCATGAACTTTAAATTTTGTTTCCAGAAGAAAAGAGATATTTTCTCCAAGGACGCCTGATTATCTTGGCAGAGTCATAGCATTTGATTAGGGACGGACCACTCTGAGTACAACATGTTGAGTTTGCCCTCATGTTTTCCTTGGTCCATTCCCCTTAGGTATCTAGATTAAATTTATAGAGAGGAAGAAGTTGAGTAAACTGAAAAAAATAACAACTTCTACCCCAGTAGCCTAGAAGCATCACATGAGCAGAGGGCATAAATCCTCATCATTTCTTATCTTAAATGCCTGGTCCGGGACACATTGCAATAGGAGTTGCATTCACTGAAAGCAACATAAACCCCACTGTTATTTGAAATAAGGAAAACAATGTTCTTATATAGCTAGAAATCTAGAGGTGTGGTCACTTCTGGATTCATTAATTTCCTCCACAACATCATCCAAGAACCCATGCCATTTCGACATTTCTTTCATGTGGGCTAGCTTCCTTTGAGGTTTGAAGGTCTACAGGTTAGCTTCCTTTGAGGTCTGAAGATGTCTCCTAATTGCATTTCTTTTTAAGAGCAAGAACAGCTTTTCTAGAAGCCTCCCAGAGACTTCAGTCCATATTTCATTGCCCAAAATGTTGCTTATGCTTATGCCTGAAACAAATGCACCACTTAAGGAATGGGATGAACATAATTGGCGTAGACAGTCAAGACCTGCCCCTGGGTTTGGAGATGGAGCAACCTCCTCTCAAACACATGGCCACTTAAAGGGGGTGGATAGTTGGACAAAGTCAACAACTCCATTAGGAAGAAGGAATGGAAGGTAGAGAGTAGACATTGGCAATCAACAATCTCTGCTAAAATGAAACATTTCAGTAACTACCTATTAAAAAAACATTGAATGAATAAATGAGTCTTTCTTATGTCATCCCATTATTTTCTTGTTTGGGAGTGTTGATTTTATTTGTTTCGAGTTCCAGGTCTTTTTGTCTTTCCAGCAGTTATTCCCCCTTCTTCTCATAACAGCATCCCCATTTCCCCTTAAAGTTCCCATAGGCTCCATCATCAGTCCATATGGTTGGATTGGTGCTAAACTCTACCCAGATGCATAGAGACACATGTGTCAAATCTGTCCCATCAGTATTTTCCATCCCTCGTCATACCAATTGATTCACATGAAAAATTGAACCACTGAGAGTTAATTCAAAGGAACTATGGGAAAGGTGAATGTCTCTTCCCACTAGCATTAGTAGGTGTTTAGAGCTTTCATAATGTAATCCTGGGCAGTACTTGTTTGTACTGGGGAGGTGGGGGAGATGTAAGAGAGTGAATGCAACACAGAGGAAAGGAAAACCAGGAAATGGGGAGAAACTAAATCTTCAGTTACAGTTTAGACTCTGGATCTAGGCATGTGTGCATGACCTAAGTAAGTATTTATTTCTGAAATTTTGGGTCAAATAACCCAGAGTAATTCTTGTTTTCCCTTGAAGTCAGTTTGAATTTCTGTCACTTGCAGCCAAAAGATTTGTATTAATACATTTCTTTATTCCTACTATGTTGTGAGTTTCCTAAGAACTGAGGCTCAGACATATTCATCTTGTAATTTCCATGGTCCCAGTACATGGCAGAGGGTTTCCCAATGTTTTTATCATGAGAGCTCCTTTTTAACATAAAAAGTATTAACAGCCCTTCATACAACAGTGGTTTTGCTTTTAAATATCTGTTGAGTGAGAAAATATATAATAACAAAAAGCTACTCTAAAACTGGGGATACTTTTATTAAACAAATTTGTATTTTATGACTTATGAAGGCTTCTACCTACATTTGATAACAGTCATATATATTGTGCAAACAAACTACCTATGTAGCCTAAGGCACATTTTGGTCCACACATGGACTTGTGTTCTATGAATTTAATAACTGCACAAGGGGTTCCATAAACCACAAAACACTACTATGAGCCTTCCATATCATCAGAAGTATTAGGATAGGCATGGATAAAAAGAAATAATGCTTATACTCTAAAAAAAAAAAAATGATCCATGACTCAACCATTCTTTCAAGGATGCTGAATGCATATTCTCAAGCATCCCTTTTGAGAAGGAAAGAAGTAATACAAGATATTGGTTAAGAGCTAGAGGATGCAGGACTAGCAGAATCACTCAAGAGAACGTTTGTTAAGGTTTGTTAATGAGAAGTCAATTCAAATGGCAAGACTATAGATGCTGAGGGCAGGGCCTTTGTAAACTAATGCTATAACCCTTTTCAAAATAATTTCTACTATTCTTTCTGAGAAAATGCCACATAATAATACAAATATCCCAGAGTAGCAAGACCTCCCTAAGATATAGAAACTAGAGATAAGGTTCCAGAACATTCAGTTCATAAAAATCATCCATCAGCTCCCCATTTTCTAATTCTTCAGAGTTTATTTGTGGTGGGCACTCTGTGGCCTACCCACCCGACCACCGCCACCACGACCATTCCCTATCAGTCTCACTGCAGAGCAGCTATGCAATGTGGATCCAGGGCAATTGTCTTACCGGTCCCACCCCCCTTGTCACATGATTGGCTCTAGGTTGCTCCTATCAGAGTGAAGCCCAGGACATTTGTTCTGAGAAGTGACTCTCTCCCCCTCACTGGATGTGAATGAGAAAACAGGCAGTTCCAGTTTCTAAGGGCAGCCTTGAAGAAATCCAGGCTCAGGATAAAGTCAAGCCAGGTAGGAGGGCAGGACGTATATAATCTCAAAGAAATAAAACTGGAGTTCTGAATTAGCTCGGCTTGAAGACTGTACTACTGCTACATTATTTTCACTATGTGGCTCAATAAATCCCCTTCTTGTTTAAGCCAGGGGTCAGCAAACTACAGCCAGTGGGTCAAAGTCAGGCCACCTACAAATTTCTGCACAGGCTCTGAGCTGAGAATGATTTTTAAAAGTGAACAACTGAAATCAGTTTGATGACAGTGAACACTAACTTTGAATCCCAATTATGGAAAATGTTATCCCCGTCAAAATAAGAATTCTATTTTTCTCATTAGTAGACCTGAATTACAAAACCTTAAACTCAATTATTATTATTGTATTTTCAATTTCTTCAATAAAAATTTTTGTGGAAATTTGTTTTCTCTCTTGTTACATAAGCGCCCACACAATATCCTCTATTTTGCCTCTTGGCCCATGAAGCCTAAAATATTTATTCTCTGTCCCTTTATAGAAACAGTGTGCTAAGTGTGTTAAGTAACTACATTTTGGTTTTCTACAGCGTGCAAATAAAGACGTGTTAAGTGGCACACTGTTTTAAGGGCAGAAATGAAATACAACTATTTTAGCTTCTAAAGTTTTCTGTTATATGAAAACTCAACCAAACCACCAGATCAACTGGCTGAAAGGGCCTCCACTCCAGCCCCTCCCAGCTCCACCCACCCCTCAACAAGTAAACATGGTCCTCTTAGATTTTTTTTCTATCCTTTGAATCTTTGCTCATGTGCTTTCCTGTCATCTCACACAATCCTATTAGAAAAAAGAAACAAAAACTTAATATGGGATGATTAATGCCTTGTGAAACAATTATCTTGTTGTTCTTACTCCTTTTCTATATCTCAGCATACCCAGTAATAGAGAGATATTCATGACATATTTTTCTTGAAATTAACTGAAACTAGGAGATTGTATTTTCTTGGCAGATAGCACTTTTTCTCAGAGAAAAGCATTAAGAGTCAGAAGGTATGGGTGTGAATCTGTACAGCACTGATCCCCCTTCTTCTGATTCAAGGGCAGGAGTTTTCCTTGGAGAACCATCGCCACCCACTTTCACTCCTTGTGACTGGGTGCAGCTTCCCTCCTGGCCTTGGCCATAGAGCTCTCTGGGCCCGGTGATTCGTTCAAAGATGGGCACATGACTGAGTCAGAGCCAATCAGATCTAGTCTCAGGACTTTCCCAGCATTATCTAGAGGGCGATGCTCTCTTTTTCCACTGGACTTAAACCTGAGATAATGTAAACTATTGGAAGATCACCTGCCTGAGAAAAAAGTCAATGCAGAGGAAAGCAGAGCAGAGAGATGGAAAGAAAGAAATCAAGTGTTGGTAACTTTGTTTAAAGAAATAGATTCAATGGTGCCTGAAGCTAGAGCTGTTAGCATGGACTATCAATTACATGAGCCAATAAATTCTTTTCCTGCTTGAGCCAGTTTAAGTTGGGACTTCTGTCACTTCCAATGGAAATATACAACCAGTATCTAATGTGGTGTCTGTCTTGGGTTGGGTTCTCCCAAAAGCAAGCCCTAAGACAGAGATATAAGTGCAAGTGACTTATTTGGGATGTGCACCCAGGAAGCACTGGTAGTGGGGCAAGGACTTCAGACAAGGACAGGGAGGCAGCTGTAACAGTGTATTATCTCGCGCGCTAACGCCGAGGACGACTGGGGATCAATCCTGCTGGGGAACTGCAAGACAGGGTAGAGCAGCGCCTCAGATTTATTCTCTTTCACTGCTCCAGGAGCAAGGAAGCTGGAGTATTTATCCTCCAACTCACATCCATCATTGGCTGAGAAGCTGTTTTTAGGGGCATTAATGCCCCACCATTTCCAGAGGGCCTCTTGCATGAGAAGGCTCCCAGGGGAGAGCTGCACAGGTGTGTGGGAGAACTCTGGGGCAGGGGCTACAAGGCTGACTGCTGAGGGGAAACGAGCAAGGCGCTCATCAAATCAGCTTCTCCATGTCCCATACCATGCCACGGTAATTAGAGATATTTGGGGGACTATTAATGTAGTGCAGGAGTTCCTCCTCCTGCCATCATTTAACTATTGTCATAAAAATTCTGTGCAACCTCAAAACTCAGTGACTTTGGAAACAAAGATATATTTTCCCAGGCTTCTGTAGGCTGACTGGGTGGCTGTAATCATGCTACAGGTCCTTGGAGCAACTGGCGGGAGGGGCCCATGTGTGAATTCCAGGGTGAAAGGGCAGCAGCTACCCCCAAGGAAGCTCTCCTCAGAGAAAGAGGAGAAAACACAAGGACGCCCAGCTTTTCAAACTCAAGCAGGCAGCATCTGCTCACATCCCATTGGCCAAAAACAAGCCACATGACCAGTTTCATGGCCAATGAAAGGGAAAGTACATTCTGTCTGGGTGGGAGGGCCCAGATATGAGAAAGGCGCGCAGAGCGGAAAGCAGTAAGTCAATCAACCATATCCCTCAAACTTAAGCTCACTGGAAAGCAAGGACCTGTCTGCTATTTTTTTACTGCTTTATTTCCAAGCACAGGGTAGGCACACAGTAGGCACTTCACACAGATATGCTTACATTCTGAATTCCAAAAAATATACTTCAGATGAACTTCTGTTACCCAATCCATTTCGTCATCAGGAGCTGCTTGTAATGCGAGAATGCATGAAACATATCCCCCAGAAAGGTAATGGCACATGCGCTAGATTCTAAATCAGCCCTCAACAAGCTACTATAGTAGTATCGTCAATGGATCATAAAAACAATGGCTTTGAAGAAATGCCTTTGCCTTGCCAGAATTATGATTTGTTATTCGTCTTGTGGATTTCTAAACAGAACCTTGTACTTAGTATTCAAATTAATGACTCCAATGTATTTGCCTGGATTTTAAAAAGAACCACTTTGCACAATGCATGTAATAGTTACATTTCTATGATAAACTTACTTGGTAAAAGCTTTCACGATTTTATCATTTAGACAAGTAGGTATCATTAAATCAAACTCGAAAGCCAGAATGGTGGGGGAGCGAGGCTTGCAGACCAGGCAGTGAGGCCAGCCTTCAGTTCAGGGAGGACAGTGGCAGGAAAAACACAAGAGGGAAAGACTAAACCACTGCAGAGGGGGTGAGAGTGTTCCAGGAAGTCACCTCCAGCAACCCGCTATCTTGCAGCTTCCTGATCTGATTCATTAAAAACTCATCTAGGGCTTCCCTGGTGGCGCAGTGGTTGAGAGTCCGCCTGCTGATGCAGGGGACGTGGGTTCGTGCCCCGGTCCGGGAAGATCCCACATGCCGCGGAGCAGCTGGGCCCGTGAGCCATGGCCGCTGAGCCTGCGCGTCTGGAGCCTGTGCTCCGCAATGGGAGAGGCCACAACAGTGAGAGGCCCGCGTACCGCAAAAAAAAAAAAAAAAAACAAACACCTCATCTAGCCTGGGAACAATCTGATGAAGCATAGTGTTATGAGTGGAAAGAGCAAAAAATGTTAACATAGTTTAGGTTTCAATTCTGGATCCATCATTTCCTAGGAAAAACTGACTAAAATTTGCTATGCCTCAACTTCATCAGCTGGAAAAGGGGAGAGAAGGTCAGGGAGCATGACTAGGGTCCTAACCTCATAAAGATGTGAAGATTAAAAAAACAACACACAGGGCTACCCTGGTGGCGCAGTGGTTGAGAGTCCGCCTGCCGATGCGGGGGAAACGGGTTCGTGCCCTGGTCTGGGGAGATCCCACATGCCGTGGAGCGGCTGGGCCCATGAGCCATGGCCGCTGGGCCTGTGCGTCCGGAGCCTGTGCTCCGCAACGGGAGAGGCCACAACAGTGAGAGGCCCACATACCGCAAAAAAAAAAAAAACACACACATGTCATTCATCCTAAATGCCAGTCCACAGACAGGCCTATGATGGTCTCTGAAAATGTTTTCATGGGTCCATCAAAGAATGAGAAAAATACTGCGTTATGGGTTGTAAAGTCCCCCCCGGACCTCGCCCCCCAACAAAAAAAAAGGTGTATGTTGAAGTCCTAACCACTGGTATCTATGAATGGGACCTTATTCAGAAACGAGATCCTTGCAGATGTAACCAAGTTAAGATGACGTCATTAGGATAGGCCCTAATCCGAGATGGTGTCATAAGAAGAGGAAAAAGCCACCTGAAGATAGAGACAGGAAGAGAAACACCACGTGAGGCTGAGGCAGAGGCTGGAGTGATGCAGCCGTAAGCCAAGGATCAATGGAAGCGGCAAGGAAGGATTCTATCCAGAGCTTCAGAAGGAGTATGGCCCTGTTACCTTGATTTCACACTCTGGGCTCCAGAACCATAAGACAATAAATTTCTACTGTTTTAAGCCATCCAGTTTGTGGTACTTTGTGATGACAAACATAGGAAAATAATACACTTGATAACAATGAGTCTTTAATTAAACAAAATTTAAAAGTGGCCCTGTTTAAATGTTTATTTTACTTTCTCATCCTTATGTTAATAACAAGTGTGGAGACAGGCGGTTCGGGGCTGATCGGGCAGCTCCCTCTGCTCCCCCGTCACTACCCTGATATTTGTCCTTGACTGCACCTCCTCCAGGCCTTGAGTTTACAAAATAGGGAGGGAAAGTGGGGAGGGGCCGAGTGCAAAAGGCACTTGCCATCACCCCTTTATAAACTTTCTATATTTTAAAATAGTTTAGATTTACAGTAAAATTGAAACATTACAGAAAATTCCCATATACCCTGCATCCAGTTTTCCCTTATTAACATCTTACATGTTGCATTTGTTATGTTACATTTGTTATAATTAATGAACCAATATTGATACATTATTATAAACTAAAGTCTACACTTAATTCAAATTTCCTTATTTTTTACCTAATGCACTCTTTGTGTTCCAGAATCCTGTCTAAGATACCGTATTATTGTTAGTTATAATGTCTCCTTAGGATCTTCTTGGCTGTGACAGCGTCCCAGACCTTCCTTGTTATTGATGACTTGGACAATATGCATGAATGCTGGTCAACTGTTTTGTAGGGTGCCTCTCTATTTTTTTTGATATAACATTCACATAACATAAAATTAACCATTTTAAAGTGTACAATTTAGGGGCATTTAGTACATTCACAGAATTATGCAACCATCACTTCTATCTATTCTGAAACATTTTCATCATCCTCAAAGGAAACCCAGGACCCATTAGCAGGTCACTCCCCATTCCTCCCTCTCCCAGGCCCTGGTAACCACTAATCTACTCTCTTTCTCTATGGATTTACCTATTCTGGGTATTTCATATCAATAGAATCACGTAATATGTGACTCTGTATGTTAGCATAATTTCAAGGTTCAACCATAATGTAGCATGTATCAGTCCTCCATTCTTTTTATGGCCGAAAGATATGCCATTGCATGTATATCACGCATTTTGTTTATCCATTCATCTGTCAATAGACAATTGGGTGTTTTCTGCCTTTTGGTTATTGTGAATAATGCTGGAATGAACGTTTGCAAACAAGTATTCGTTTGAAGACCTGTGTCCAACTTTTTTGTATATACCCAGGAGTGGAATTGCTGGGTCATATGGTAATTCTATTTTCAACATTTTGAAGACCTGCCAAACTGTTTTTTCATAGCAGCTGTACCACTTTACCGAATTTTTTTAATTAATAGGCTTTATTTTTTAGGCCAGTTTTAGGTTGACAGAAAGATTGATTGGCGAATATGGAGAATTCTCTCATTCCTCTCTCCCCATGCATACAGTTCCCTACTATTTACATCTTGTATTAGGATGGTGCATTTGCGGAATGGATTTTTTTCCCTCACATTCTTGCCAGAATTTTGTTTTTTCAGAATGGCTTTTTAAATGAAATATTTTTCCTACTTTTTCACTATGGTAAAAAGACTTCTAAATAAAATTATAGTTATGTTGGATGGTAGGGATGTGTGAGTGTATGTGTCTGGTTTGTGTGTGTTTAAGGATCTTACATGACAGTCCAAGTTAGTACATACACAGTTTTTGTTCTAATAGTGTATGAAATAATAATAATTTAAAAATCAAGGAATCACTGGCAAAAATAAAATGTGCAAGCCCAAGCTTGACACAGAGTACACAATAAATGCTGATGCTGGGTTCCATGGAGATCCAGGCATGGTCAGAGCAGAGTGGTCTGCACTTTTATCTGCCAAGTTTCTGTGAACTCTGGGACAGACAGGAAACTGCACATCCTCCAGCCCTTCCCCCGTTATATTCTGAGGTCACCAGCACGTGCTGGTGCTCATGCCAAATCTCCAGCATTCCTCACTCTAGTCACTTTCTCCTGCACAGGACACATGCTCAAGTCAAAGGCAACATGGAATTTTGAGATTTAGCAGCCCTAAGTCTGGTGAATTTACGGGAAAGTCAATCAAGGCTTATCTTACCTGTGGGGATGGAGAAAGCCCCATATTTTAAAATATGCTGTCTCCAGCTCACCAAAATGTTTAGAGGATTTAAGAAATGGATGCCAAAAGAGAACTGGGATGAACTCTTGGAACTTGTTTGCACTTTTCAGAGAGGGATGAAAGTGCTTAATGCTGGTACAAGTACATTAACATTTTTCACTGTTAACTCCTGTCACACATTTTTCTAATCTGAATCCTTTGGTGCTACACGTTCATTTAGACATTTCTCCTACTTCTTAAAGTTCAGGAATGAGAATAATAGTCCAACCAATTCTTCTCCACTGTTCTTCGGAAGCATAAACTTTTGTGTTCCGATAACTACTTTTTACACTATAAGCTTAGTCCTTCAACAAATTAATCCCTGCATATTGTTAGACAGTGAAAACAGAAAAGTATATTTAAGTGGCATCTGGTTAGATTTATTCTCTCTTGAAAAGACCCCTCTCCACAACCGAAACCATTTCCTTATTAATTTTTAACTCTGTTTATTATTTCTGATTTGGTATATTCCCCATGAAAACTCAGCTAGTCATTTTGAAAATATCTTTCAATCATTTGGTTTTGTTTATAAAGTCTAAATTTCCAAAAAGGTTGAACTTTTTTTTCCCCCCAGATAAAGCCAGTGGAAATTTAAGAAGCTGAAAGTATAGAAACAAACTTTCACACTTTCGTTTTAGCATCCTCTCCTAAAGTTTTATTTCCTACCACATAGAGTCATTGTTTTAAAATTTCAGACAAGCTAGAATCAGCTAGGATAGGTTATTTCTCACTTTTCATTTAAATGTTCTAGTTGCTAATTTTCTCCTTTTTCTCTTCTGTTGGAACACACATGTACCACTTCTGATGAACATACACACCTATACAGAAGTAAATGATTATTCATGTACACCTACATGCAATAGTACACACATCAGCTCAACTATTCTTTTTTTGGTTTGATAGGGATCTTTTTGTTCTACTTATTCATGACTCTTTTTAAAATGTGCTAAACTACCTTTTAGTTACCTTGAAATCCACTGCTCTGGGTGTTTGAGTGCAGAAGAGAGAAAATTAAAATAATCAATGAAAGTAGTTTGCGATCGGGTCAATGTCATCAGCATTTAATTTACTCCTTCCCTCAAGCGACTGGAGTTAGCTTCACTCTTTCCAGTACTAGTTAGGCATAATGAAATTATCTTCATACCCCTTGCTACTGGAAGCTGGAATGGCTTAGCCATAGAAGGATCTTTACTTGTCCACTTCATTCAAAAGAGAAAAAAAAGAAAAAAAAGAAAGAATAGCTTGACTCTTAATTGATCATATTTTCTTAAACAACAAATACCTAATTTTGAAAATGTTTCTTTCCTTTCCTTACACCTGGTTCCAAATCATAAAAATGGAACCAAAGCTAAAAGCAGTCCATCTATATCCCCAGGCAGGCACCATGCCCATGTGCACTCACACAACAGATTCCAACTACAAGCACCTGGGACTCCTTGTAAAAGGGTTTTTGAAGGCAGCCAGAGCCTATTAGCCTCTCACATGGGGTGGGGCTGGACATGCTGGGGAGTTAAAACCTCTTGAGAGCAGCTCTCAACCAATAACTGAAGGGATGTGGTGGATAAATACCCCAGTTCCATTGCCCCTCTGTTGGAATAACTCTGCAGAACTCTGTTCCACACTATCTCTATGTTGTCCAATGGGGCTGAGCCCCAGTAGCCCACAATCGTGACTTGTTAGATAACTCACCCTTTATTTGTGTCTGCCTTTTCCTATCTCATCTCGCTACTCTCCTACCAGTGCTTCTTGAGATAACCTTGCCTGCAAACTCCTTGCACTCAAATCTTTGTCTTAGCAGCTGCAATTTTCAAAAGTGTCCTCAGTTTAAATATAAAGATCATGTTCAGATTCTAGTACAAGGAATGGTTCTGATAAAGAGAAAAATCACTTCATTGTCATCAGTATGTTGGAGCTGCTGTGATTATGGAGATTATTGTAATGATTACAGTTAATAACATCACAATTTGCCCTACGGCACCCAAGTAACAGAAAGACATTTTTATACATCTTAAGTCCCAAATTTTCAATTAAAAAAAACAGTCCTCAGATGAATTAGGCTTAAGTACCTTTATTCTTAGGTGATGCAGAAACTACTTTTAAATTTGCTTTCTTTATAGGTTTGGGTGCTTAACAAACATATACCAAACATTAACCACAGCTCAGGCATAGTGCCAGCTTCTGAGAATACCAAGAAGAAATTCTCTGCCTGGCCCACCAGAAAGAGTTGTAGGTTTAAATCTGGTATGGCTATGAAAGGTTTTAAAATGAGTTCCATGTGATTTGGTAAATATAACCAAGAGCTGACATGCCCTTTGGTCGATTTTTCAGGTACAGTGAGGGAACTGAGCCTATCAAGACATTGACCTTATATTTAATCTTATATTTTATTTTACTGTAAAGGAACACACAATTTTAGATTTTATTTGGCTAAAAAGGGAATTATTGAGAAAATTGGAAAAATATGAGAGAAGTCTATGTGTATATTAAATGGCAGTATTATATCAATTTTAGTTTTCTAATTTGATAATTACAAGAGAATAAGAGAATGTGTTTTTAGTAAATACACACCAAAGTATTTCGGGGTAAAGGGGTATCATGTCTGCAATTTACTAGTAAACAGTCCTGGAAAAAATGAGATAGATAGATAGGAAGAAAAAGAGAGAGAGAGTGAAAGGAAAAAAGAAAATGTAGTAAAATATGAATATTTGGGAAATCCCTGTAACCTTTACCTGGGAATACTCTATACTATTCTTGCTTCTCTTCTTTAAGTCAGAAATTATTCAAAATAATTTCTTTATAAAGATTCTCAGCCTTACCTCATTCCCTTTTTAACTTGCAGTACATGTATTCATCATAGATGACTGGTCATACATTCTGGGTGAGCCTTCTAGGGTCTAACTCATGACCATTTAAGCTCTTCTAACTAAACAAAGGAATTGTTTACATTTTTGTTGGGAAAGAATCCCTTTATCTTGTATCTCAGAGTCTACTCAACATTTGGATTGTGATGATAATTGAACAACTCTATAAATTTACTAAAAATCAATGAGTTGTACATTTAAATAGGTGAATTTTGTGGTATGTAAATTATACCTCAGTAAAGCTGTGAAAAATTAAAAAGAAAAGCCAGACACCAGCCTACTCAAAAAGGATTTGTTTCTGACTGCCTGGTCAAATAAGGCAAGGCGGGCTTCCCTGGTGGCGCGGTAGTTAAGAATCTTCCTGCCAATGCAGGGGAGACGGGTTTGAGCCCTGGTCCGGGAAGATGCCACGTGCCGCGGAGCAACTAAACCTGTGTGCCACAGCTACTGAGCCTGCACTCTAGAGCCCACGAGCCACAACTACTGAGCCCGAGAGCCACAAATACTGAAGCCTGCGCACCTAGAGCCCATGCTGCGTAACAAGAGAAGCCACCGCAATGAGAAGCCCGCACACCACAACGAAGAGTAGCCACTGCTCACTGCAACTAGAGAAAGCCCACACGCAGCAAGGAAGACCCAATTCAGCCAAAATTAAATAAAATTTTAAAAAGAAAACAAATAAGGCAAGGCCTCTGCCACTTCTCTATCCTTAGCCCAAGAAGAAACATCTAACATTTAACTTGCTTTAACTTAGAAACTAGGATAAATAATAACAACATTCTCTGTGATGGGCAGGTATCCCCTGTGTCTGGCACCCCACAATAAGTATACTTTATATACTTTGTCCCATGTAATCCTCACATTTAACTTGTAAAGTCTTAGATGCTTTTGTCTCCCACAAATTTATAGATAAAAAAGTTGAGGCTCTTACAGGCCAAAAAAAAGATGCTCAAGGTTACCCAAGCAAGCAAATGGCACAGCTAAGATTCTAAACTAGTAAGAGTTGTGCCATCATTTTATCTTCTCCCTTAAAGAAACCTTCTAGGTACCCATTCTGGATGTATTTGTAGCCTGTTCAGATCTAAAACAAGGACTTGTACATCAACTCACAACAAATCGGTAAACAGGAAAGAAATACAAGCACACTCATTTAATTGACAGAATTTAATCTATATTATAAAAGTGAACATATTTAATAGCTCTTACTGATTTAAGAGACAACCAAAAAGCTTCCTGTAGGTTGAATCTTTGTGAGTTATAAAAACAAAATCCATTTACCTATCTTTGACATTCTAATAAAAAGATAAGATTATGATTCTTGAGAATTATATAGATGATAAACACAGAAAAGGTGAAAGACAGGGAAAATGCAATAAATAAAATACCATATTGCAAAAAGCCAAGACAACCAGCATGTCTAACAAGAGATAAATAAATTATGGTATACCCATAAAATCAAATATAATGTAGCCTTGAAAAATCATGTTTTCAAAGAATATTTAATGACACAGGAAAAAGTTTAAGATATAATTTAGTGAGAAAAGCAGGATGTAAAACTCCATAGAGAATATAACACCAAATTTGTAAAAAAAATTATAGTATATACACACACATATATATATACATATAAGTGTATATATACACATCGTGTGTGTGTGCACTTGCCTGAGAGAAAATTGCAACAAAAATAATATTTAGAGTGGGTATCTCTGTATGCTGAGATAGTTCATGAATTTTATTTTCTTGCTTACACTGCTTTGTATTTTGTAAATAAACATGATTTACTTCTAAAATTAGAAAAACAAACTATATATATAAATATTTTTTAAGGAAAACATAGTGATTAAAAATGGACTTTCTTTTTAACCTAAAATCTTGCTCTGAAAATAAACTCTTACCTAACTATGAGACTGATGGGTGTATGTGTGACATTTTATGAAGAGAATTAAGGTCTAACTTCTGAATGAATTTTTTTCTTAGTTCCATATGAAACCAATTTAAGAGGCACTCCCAGGATGCCATCTCTCCTTTCCCAGCAGGATCCTCACCACCAGCCCTGGATAACTCTGTTCAGAGGAAATGGGGACCTTTTTGGTGTCCACTCCCTGACAGCTTTGAAAATTATTTAGCTTCAACCATGATGGATACTCTCTGCCTAAAATGATGTATGGGTAGCATCTGAAAAAGGATGACATGAAATTTGAAAAATGATACTAGTGCTGGTGGACAGACTTTTTTTTAAAGAAAAGTTGACATAAGTTTGAAATATAGCATGGAAGACGGTTCTATCATTTTTCTCTCTCGGAAGATATCCGTAGCTGTCCTTTACCAACAAGTTCTTTTGGAAAGAAAACCTATATTCAGGTTAAAATGAATTCTTTTCTCCTCCTAAAAAATGTACATGGGGGGAGCCTTAGGAGTGAATTTGTTCATTCACTCATTTAAAAATTTATTGATCACCTATTATAGGGACGCTATCGGTTAGAGGCTGGGGATATATAAAGATGAATTAGACACAGGCCCTGCCTCTGGGGATCCCAGAGCCCAGCTGAGACAGACAAGTAAACAGATCATTATAATCCAATACAGTATGAAGACGATAGATATATGTAGAGGGTGACTGGGGATCTTGGCAGAAGGGAACAAAAGTCAGTCTCCTTTGGGGAGGAAGGATGTCAGAGCAGTCCTCCCTGAGCAGATGATATCTAAAATGGGTCCTTCTCAATGCTCAAATGCTTTTCTTATTGTCTGGGCTAAATTTTGATTATCTGCCCATGAAACACCCACTTACTGACACAGAAGCAAACCTTTTCCTCTGAACCATTTTATTTTCTCAACAATTCTAGACCACTTCTCTGCTGCAGGTTGGCATCTGCCCAGAGAATTCCAGTTCCTTCAACAGATTAACTTTCAAATGTTTCATCAACCTCAACAAAGCAAGGATTTGCCCAAAGGTGAGCTAGTTTCTTCTTTCCCTTCTCCCTGCCCGCACAATTATATAATACAAACTGACATCATCAAGGTATTTATTTTCCTAGGTGGGAGGTACAGGCTTGTGTTCATGTTACCTCAGGTGGTCGGGCTTGCTGTAAGAATACAAAAGGATGGGACTTCCCTGGTGGTCCAGTGGCTAAGACTCCAGGCTCCCAATGCAGACGGCCCAGGTTTGATCCCTGGTCAGGGAACCAGGTCCTGCATGCGTGCCACAACTAAGAGACTGCATGCTGCAACCAAGATCCTGCATGCCACAACTAAGACCCAGTGCAGCCAAAATAAATAAATAAAAATAACTCTTTAAAATAGAAAAAGAATACAAAGGGAACTAAGGGATACAGGACTTGCCTCACACCCAGACCCCAGGGACGTGCAATGGCATCCAGCAGGAGCCCTGGGGTTCAGTGATGGTTCTGGGAGGTGGTGCCCACCGAAGCTGACAAACCCCATGCCCTACCCTGTGCCCTGGCAGTGTGATGCCTCAGCTACTCTCAGCCTCTGTGGACCTACTGTGCACTGTCCACCCTTTTAGCCGTCAATTCTGGGCCTCTCTGACCTCATGGCACCTCTCACTCCCCTCTCTCTGTACACATTTAGTCATTAATTCAAGTTCAGTGTACCTCTTGGTTTTGTAGCTACAAGAGCTTGACTAGAAAACATGCTAACACAATACAATACAATCACTTGATAGTACTGTTTAAAGTATATTTATTTTTAAAAGCATGTTATATGTACAAAACATACAGGTTTTGAAACTCTAACATCCTACCAGCCAAAACCAGAAATATTCTTAGGGATGTAATTACCTTTATTTAAGAAACTGCTTTGACTTGAGGGTGTGGGTAGCCACAGTGGATCAGATAGAGCTAAACTTTATGTCTCAGGAGGCACAGGAGATCCTACAATGCACAGGGCAGCCCTGACTGAACAAAAAATTCTCCCACCACAAACGTCAGTAGTGCTGATGCTGAGAACTCTTGCTCTCTCTCTCTTTTTTTTTTTTTTTTTTTTTTTTTTTGCGGTACGCGGGCCTCTCACCGCTGCGGCCTCTCCCATTGCGGAGCACAGGCTCCGGATGCGCAGGCCCAGCGGCCACGGCTCACGGGCCCAGCCGCTGCACGGCACACAGGATCCTCCCGGACCGGGGCACGAACCCACGCCCCCTGCATCAGCAGGCGGACTCCCAACCACTGCGCCACCAGGGAAGCCCCTCTTGCTCTCTTTTAATGCGCATGATGCTACCTACGTTTCAGTTTGCTCTACCAGGCTGTGAACTCCTGCAGGGCTGGGGTCATAGCTTACTCACCCTTCCGCCCCATCCCCCAGCACAGAGCAAACCCTCAGTACACATTTGCATGCGTCATTAAACATCAGTAAATAAAGAAACTCCGAACACAAAAATAAATAAAGAAAGAAAGAAAAATAAAGAAACTCCTGCTGACCTCACCCGAGGATGCCACATGGAGTTTCCCATAAAGAAGCAACTCAATTACAGATCGGATCAACTCCTGGATTCCCAACATCTGCCTTTGTGACCTTTGGCTGGAGCTCACACTGAAAGCACTTGTTTTTGTTTGTTACCCTAACCACATCATCTTGACATGAACCATCTCTCCTTTAGTCACGTGGGCCTCTTGTTGAACCTATTTTGGCTACCCTGGAGTATCACCATACATCTCCGTCACCACCACACAGTGACTCTCACCAACTCTACAGACACTACTGTAGTCTGAATATCCCAAACTATACCCTCTAAATTTGGTGATAATCCATCTAGCTATTGTTATTTAATGCTGTAACCAGAAAACAGAAAATTCTATTCATTTTTTATACATTAAATTATTTGGGAAAAGGAGCAAAAAGCCATTGAAAAAGAACAAAATTTTTTTTAACATTGCAGGGAAAGAAGAAGGATAAGGAGAAAGAAAAGGTAGAGCAATAGAAGAAGCAGACATGGAGGGGACAACACAGACTCCTCCAGCCATGATATTAGTGATGTCTGGTCATCAGGGTCACAAGGGGCAACCCTGAGTGGGTCTTTGGACACATTTCGGTCTTACTATTAAATAGATCTCACTACAACACTGATAATTACTTCATGGAGGACCAAGTGAGGAAATGCATACAAAATACGTTGAAGATACATAATGCATAATAAATACTTAAAAGATAATAATTATTACTGTTACTCTTACTACGATTTAAGAATATCAAAGAATTGGTTCTTGATTTTTTTCATGGTCACAAATGTGAACCTTCATCTTGAGATGGCTAGGGAAAGTTTTAAAATCCTCTTGGTGGTTCTTGGCCAAAGCAGACAGGGTAGCCCAAGGGTGATGTTTAGGGCAGAGGGGGTACTTTTATCTGTCACCATGACTTGGAGGCATCCATTGGCATGTAATGCCGGGGTTCCAGGAATGCTAAACATCTTGCCATGCACAGGACAGTCCCACTCAGTAAAGAACTGGCCTGTTCCATGGGCCGATAGCACTCCCCACCATGAGAAACCCTGAGCCAAATGCTCCTCAAGCCCCATCTGAAGTCTCCCATATGCTCTGTGAACTGCCAGCCTTCCAAATGGTGTCACATCAAATGTTAGCTGTTGGGTGTAGCAGGCGTTTCTGTGGGTGGCAATCTCGTTAGCTAGGAGTGCCAGGGTGAAAAGAAATTTACAAAGAGAGGAAGGGGATTGGAAGTGAGCACAATTAAAAATAGCCTCCCATTTTTATAGGACCCTGATTTGAGTTCTCCCGTGTAATACGGCACGTACTATAAATCAGGACTGCAATGGCTGGCCCTAGTTTGGAGGCGCTCCTTTTTTCCCAGTCCATTTTCGGCTTGGTGTAGTACCACTTAGAAATAAAAGCAACGGGATTTATATCTCATTGCATTTTGCAAAGACAAAAAATAGTTCCCAGCACGAAGAGGCAAAAGGATGCCAAATTTCAGTCTCAGATGAGATTTTGTTCCTTTTGCTAAAATTCGCTGGAAATGGCCATCTATATTGGAAACTAAAATTTACACTTCACTATGGATGTGACAGAAGAAACCTAGAAAGATTTTTGGAAAAGACAGCAGATGAGGGGGTATTAAAAAAAAAAAAGAGAGAGTGAGAGAAAGAAAGAAAAAAATACACTGAGTCTATTTTTCCTCCTGGTTCCTATTTTTCTTCTCTTTTCCTTTTTCTTCTTTAATCTCTCTGTTCCTTTTTCTTCTTTAATCAAATGCTCAGATACTTATGTTAGTGAATTGAACGGATCACAGAAACTGTTGTCCTAATCTGTTTTATGATCCATTCCCCACGTTTTATACCCCTTCCATCCCAATCCAGCGCCACACACTGTCTTAATCCTGTGAGCCAAGGTTTTATAAGGGTTGTTATAATTCAGCCAACCACTATGTATTAAATTAACATCCATGTTATGCCAAGGATATGAATGCTCATGCTTTAACATATTTAACAGAAAAAGAAGACACACTTCTGTCCTTCCGGCCCTCACAACCCAGCTGAGGAATCAAGACATTCCTATAAGAATGTGTATATCCACTTAACAAATATTTATTATGCTACTGTGCTAGACTTTGGACCAAATGCTAGGAACACTGCTGTGGGCCTGTCCTCATGAAGCTTACAATCTAGACGAGGAGACAGATCATCAATAAGTAAACAAATCACTAAACAATATGATCAGACCTATGAAGGAAACGGTTGCTGTGGTAGAGAATTAAAGACAGGTGGAAGGTGAATTTGAGGAGGAAACAATGAAGAACAGATTTACCATATAAAGACAAAGGCAGGTAAGGGTTAGGGGCTGGGAATCCAAGACAGAGAGGAAAGCTGTGTGAAGTTTCCAAGTTAGGAAAGAATTCTCTTAGTTCACAGGGAGGCCCGTGAGGCAGGGACCGGGCATGAGTCAAGGTCATGAGAGAGGCAGGAGTCAGATGGAGTACCAAAGGAAGCCAATGACAGTGATAAGTGGGACTAACAGCGCCACAATCACAGCTTGTGTTTTATGAATGCTTTTGCTCCCACGAAGAACACAGAGGAGAGGGCACTAGGAGTGTTTGTGGAAACTGGTTCTCCACCAGTTCAGGAAAAACGTGATAGCAGCTTGCAGTACCCAGCTTGTGAAAGGCGGAAAAAAGAATGCGGATGGGTGTGAGATGCATCTTCCAGGTAGCAAAGACAGGACTTGCAAGCTGGGAAGAGGAGGAATCAAAGGGACTTCTTCAGGTTTCTGGCTTAAGAAGTGCTGGCAAAGCTGAGACGTTGAAGGACAAGTTCAGGAGTGAGCTGGGTGAATTGGAAAGGAAATAATGGTGCTGCAAATATTTGGGAGCTAGAATATGTGGCAAGGTCAGAAAATACATGTAGTACAGCAGGGCTTCGTCACACTGTGTTGGAAGGGCTTGTGAGCTGGGAAGGGGAGGAGAGTGGGAGAGGTCTGAAGGTAACAAGGGCTTATAGAGAGTGTAAACTGTCTACCAAACGTGAAATTCCACATTTCAATCAACTCAACCCCTCATCTGCATACAGGGTTAGTTGTAGCACCTGAATGCATAATGGGTACGAACATGGGCTCTGGAATAAGAGTATGGATTTTTTTGAAGTTCCACCACTTATTGGCTGCGCTGAACCTCTCCGTGCCTCAGTTTCCCAGTCTGCACAATAGGAGTGATAATAGTTTCTTCCACATAGAGAAGTAACAAGAATTATACAGTTGGTCCTCTATAGGACCTCTATAGGACCAAGATCTGCGTCTGGATCCCGAAATGCAGTTGGTTGAATCCGCAGTTGCAGAATCCGTGGACCCAGCAGGCCAAATGTACAATGCCATTTCATATAAGGGACTTGAACATCTGTGGATTTTAGTATCCACAGGGGTCTTGGAATCAGTCACCTACAGACACAGAAGAACAACTGAATGTGCTAATGTATGAAATGAGTTTAACATAGTGATTGGGACACAGAAAGTTCAGTAAAACTTAGTGACTATTATTTTTTATTATTATTACTACTTTTACAAATGCTGCACCCTTCAAATGTCCAAATCTGTTTTTCTATGGTTGGTAACTGTCAGGGCTTATTCTAAAGAAACTTGAGTATCAGGGACTCACTAATGTTTTATGATATTTTACCTCAATTTGTGGTAGTCATTTATGACAAGACCAGTATGACATAAACTGCCATAAAGTAAAGCACAGCAACCATACAAATGACCATAAATCAAGGGGCGCAACTGAAAAGGGTCATAAACAGAAGGAAATTGAGGGAAACAGGAGCGAGAGAGAGTGTGAAGTTGGGAGCTGGCAGCACAAACGTTGAAAGTGGAATTTCAATTGAGAACTCAAAAAAAAAAAAAAAACTGGATGCATGTCTTCAGGGATTGTTTAAATTTCACATACACATTTCCAGACAAATATGGTGCACTTTCATGGTTTCAAACAGAAATACATCATTTTATGCCCTACTTTGTTATGCATTTTTATTAAAAAATGATATTTCTAATCCTATCAGTGTACTAGGGATTCATATTGAACTTCAGAGGTTTTTATAATTCACAGGACTAGGAAATACTTTTGCAGTTCAGGAACTACTGA
Source organism: Mesoplodon mirus (assembly GCF_964341445.2). NCBI lineage: Eukaryota > Metazoa > Chordata > Mammalia > Artiodactyla > Ziphiidae > Mesoplodon > Mesoplodon mirus. The sequence goes on from NC_138991.1 coordinate 9,462,372, forward strand.
TGCCCCTGGATTCGTTCAGAGCCCCACTGGCTAAAAGGGGTTTCTTAATAAGTAGAAGTTTTTGCTTTTCCCCTCTTTTCTTTTTTTTTTTAATATTTCTTTTATAATTTTTTCCCTGACCCTTACTATAATAAACTGAGACTCAGAGAGAATACATAGATTCAATGTGCTTAGAATAATTCTGCTCAGGTGTGTATGGATGAACAGAAGAGATGCATGGAAAGATCAAGAAGCAATGTTTACAACCCTTGTAATTAGACTTGGCTCAACTTTTAAATGAAGTCACAAAATCAAACTAGAACAACTGATTTGGATGAATTTCTGATTACAACTTTTATCATTGTTTTAAGATAATTCGGGCATTAGATAGAAACTAGATGGAAAGATAAAAACATAAAATTTTAATTTCCATTTTTGTCACAGAGAAAATATTTGTGACCAATCAGTACTCCCACCCCAAGTGGTGTATTTGAAGTATAGTTGTGTCTGGGTATCTGCAAGGGATTGGTTACAGGACCTGTCACAGACACCAAAATCCAGACACTCAGATCCTATAGTTGGCCCTCTGTATCTGTGGTTCCACATCCATGGATTCAATCAACCTTGGATCATGTATACTGTAGCATTTATTGGAAAAAAAAATTCTCATTTAAGTGGCTCCAGGCAGTTCAAACCCATGTTCTTCAAGAATCAACTGTACTTACAATAGATTCTGTTCAAGTGATTTCAAAATCAAATCCTCTTTCATGTGTTAAAATTTGCCTAGCTAAAAGAATGCTTCTGTGTAAACGCCCTAAAAGTGAACAGTCCATTTATAACATAATCACTCCCCTTCCAAATGTGTATGGTTTATTCAAGTTAGAATGTATGTACTTGGAGTTTTCGTAAAACACAGCCCATCTGCTTCTCTAAGTGCACTAATCTTCTGAGTGGGACCTGTCCTGTGCTCCAGTGTGGACTTAACAACACAAATGCCAGGTTTCTCCCAGGAACCACACTGCTGCCAGTATGCAGGCTGGCACACAAAACAATGAATTCCTATCAGGAAATCTAAACTACGTGGCAGTGAATTCTGCGCCTCTCTCACAGATGTTTCAGAAACCTTGGGAAAACAGGGGCTACTCTGCCATCAGCTTTACACCTCTGTATTTTTATTTTTTGTTTATTTTTTTATAGTAGGTCCTTGTTGGTTATCCATTTTAAATATAGTAGCGTGTACGTGTCAATCCCAAACTCCCAGTCTATTCCTTCCCCCCACCCTTCCCCCTGGTAACCGTAAGTTCATTCTCTAAGTCTGTGAGTCTATTTCCATTTTGTAAATCAGTTCTTTTTTTTCTTTTTCTTTTTCTTTTTTTTGCGGTATATGTGGGCCTCTCACTGTTGTGGCCTCTCCCGTTGCGGAGCACAGGCTCTGGACGCGCAGGCTCAGCAGCCACGGCTCACGGGCCCAGCCGCTCCACGGCACGTGGGATCTTCCCAGACTGCAGCACGAGCCCGTGTCCCCTGCATCAGCAGGCGGACTCTCAACCACTGCGCCACCAGGAAAGCCCCCTAAATAAGTTCATTTTTATCAGTTTTTTTATATTCTGCATATAAGTGATATCATATGATATTTGTCTTTCTCTGTCTGACTTACTTCACTTAGTATGATAATCTCCAGGTCCATCCATGTTGCTGCAAATGGCATTATTTCATTCTGTTTAATGGCTGAGTAACATTCAATTGTATATATGTACCACGTCTTCTTTATCCATTCATCTGTCGATGGACATTTAGGTTGCTTCCATGTCTTGGCTATTGTAAACAGTGCTGCAATGAACATTGGGGTGCACATATCCTTTAGAACTATGTTCTTCTCCAGACATATGCCCAGGAGTGGGATTGCAGGATCATATGATAATTCTATTTTTAGTTTTTTAAGGAACCTCCACACTGTTCTCCACAGTGGCTGTATTCCCACCAATAGTGTAGGAGCGTTCCCTTTTCTCCACACCCTCTCCAGGATTGTTTATAGATTTTTTGATGATGGCCGTTCTGACTGGTGTGAGGTGATACCTCACTGTAGTTTTGATTTGCATTTCTCTAATTAGTGATGTTGAGCAGCTTTTCATGTGCCTTCTTGGCCATCTGTATGTCTTCATCTTCTGCCCATTTTTTTATTGGGTTGTTTGTTTTTTGGATATTGAGCCACATGATTTTGGAGACTAGTCCCTTCTCAGTTGCATCATTAGCAAATATTTTCTCCCATTCTGTGGGTTCACTTTTCATTTTGTTTGTGGTTTCCTTTGCTGTGCAAAAGCTTTTGAGTTTAATTAGGTCCCATTTGTTTATTTTTGTTTTTATTTCCATTACTCTGGGAGACGGATCAAAAAGATACTGCTGCAATTTATGTCAAAGAGTGTTCTGCCTAAGTTTTCCTCTAAGAGTTTTATAGTATCCAGTCTTACACTTAGGTCTTTAATTCATTTTGAGTTTATTTTTGTGTATGGTGTTAAAGAATGTTCTAGATTCATTTTTGGAAATGCATCAGGTGACAAGTTACAAATGGCTAAGACCTCTTATACTGGGGTATATGTGACTGGGATGCAAAACATTCCTGAAAAATTGAAGCAGACTTTAAAACCTTCATGATTGACCTTACCCATGCCTCAATGACATCCTTGCATAAGCATTTGGGTAGCCGGGGATGGGACATTTGAATGAGTTTGCTCTGCCCAATGCAGAAAGTCAAAGGGAGCCCTTGAAGAGAATGTATGATAGTCAAACACACAAGCACTCCAGAAGCCCATGTATATGCAACAAAACTGAGAGCTACTCTTTTTTTTGATAAATAGGCTACATTACCCAAGAAGCAGAGCCGCAAATGACTTCTTGAAGGAGCAGGAAAATAGAATGTGCTCAAAAAGTACAGCAATTTATGGGTCTTCCCTGGTGGCACAGTGGTTGAGAATCTGCCTGCTAATGCAGGGGACACAGGTTCGAGCCCTGGTCTGGGAAGATCCCACATGCCGCGGAGCAACTAGACCCGTGAGCCACAATTACTGAGCCTGTGCGTCTGGAGCCTGTGCTCCACAACAAGAGAGGCCACGACAGTGAGAGGCCCGCACACCGTGATGAAGCGTGGCCCCCGCTTGCCACAACTAGAGAAAGCCCTCGCACAGAAACGAAGATCCAACACAGCCCTCGCACAGAAACGAAGACCCAACAGAGCCCAAAATAAATAAATAAATATAATAATGTCTAATATATCAATTTAAAAAAAAGTACAGCAATTTAATCCACTCCAACAGATAAAATATCACCATAAAAAAATTGACTTATCTTTCCTTCTATCCTACTAGGTATGTTTGAGATGATCCAATTTTTTGTGGAACAACAATAATTGAGAGGAAACATAAAGATGAGTCTGGGGAGGAACTCTACTGATTACCCTGACAGGCAAAAAAAAGACAGAAATAAAGTATCAATAATAACATGCACTATTATAAACTGTTTTACATCTGTTTTGCATAATGCTTCTTCAGTCCTTTCTTCCCTGTTCACGAGGATTTTTACTTTTTTGCCTTTCAAAATAAATTCTAGAGATGAAAGGGCAGGTGTGGAGAAGAAAAAATAATAAACCCTATATTCTATATTGTTTCTTGGCTCTACTAATAAGTATCATTTTCTGAGGTAAAAGGGGCATTTATTATGATGATGCGTTTGTGGCTACATTGCTTGAGAAAATAATAAAATAAATTAACAGAAGGGTGACAGAAAGAGGGAGAAGCCGACATCTGAATTTTTGATGCAGCCTTTGCATTCTCATTATTACACTGTCTTTTTGTATTACTTGTGGTTTATAATGTACTTGGAGAACTATAGAAATGTTAATGGCAGCAGTACAGTTGTAAGGGTGACAAAACTGTTTACTGATTATTGTCTTTAAATTTGGTTAATTATTGAAGCATTAATGCTCTGCGTTCATTTCAGATGGGCCCACCATTGGGGGAGGCCGGGGAGAAATATACTGTCTAGTTAGTAAGGCCACCTTCATAATTCTGTTGTCTCTCCCCCTTGGTTGACCTTTTAAAGGAAGGGACAGGTTGTAAATTAAAATTCTCTGCACTGGGGCTCAGTAGCAAACCTTACGGTGAGCCATTGAATTCTGTTTTGTTTTTAGATGAGACATTGTTGCTCATGTTTACACTTTTTCTTTTTCAATGTGTGCTGCTCATTATCTTAAGGGAGAGACTGAGATTGCAATGATTATTAGTGAGGCTGGTGATAAGGCTGCTGAACCATTTGGAGTGGCTTTCCTTTTGTGATACATAATTATAGGGGTTTATTTACAGTCTTTGTTTTTTGCTTTTTAATGATTCGTATTTTTATTCTTTGTTCTCTACCCCGTACAGGGTACAATTTCTCCATTTTTTCCATTTTTAGTATGAATTATTATTTGGAGTGCTACATTATTCCCTGGAATGCTAGACTTAAAGAAAATTCTTCAAAACTAAATAAATAAAGATCTAACCTCACTACAGTAATGTTCTCAAAATCTGCATAAAGCATACCAAAAAAGGAAGGCATGGAGCCATTATTCAACGAACACGTTTCCCACTTGTATGACAATCCTGGGGCACATTATGTTGTAAAACATCTTATTCCCTTTCTAACTCCTTAAATTGCTCCAGATGCTCTTTAACCATAAAGAAATGTAATGATAATTTTTTTTAAAGCTGCATCATCTGTTTCCATATCTGACTTCCCTGAGATGTGCCAGTTAGTTTGGGAAGTTCGAATCAGAAGCAAGTTTATGTAAATGGTTCATTTGCACATATATTGGGATGAAAGACCATAGTGAACATCACAGTGGCAGAGAATTACTAACATTACTAACCACCTCCCTTTAGCAGAACTATTTAACTGCTCGGTGACATAATTTTCTCATATACAAAATGGCAATGATAATAATGCCTACCTGATGGGTTTTTGTAAGGATTAAATTCATTCATGCATATAAAATATTTAGAATCTAATACTGGGCACATAATAAGTGTTTAATGAATGTAAACTACTATTTCCTAAAGTTGGTTAATCATCCCATGGTGAACGTAAGATGATCTGGGGTGATTCATAGAGAAATTTTTATTCTGAAGTTTAATGTGTGTCAATTAGAATGCCCTTGGCTATGAATAGTAGAGATTATTTGTGAATAATTTTCAACCAATACAAATTGTTAAAGAAAAACTGCCTTAAAACAGGGGTTGGCAAGCTATAGCCCACCAGTCAAATCTGAACTGTTGCATGCTTTTGCATGATCTGCAAACCAAGAATGGTTTTTACAGATAAATATTTGCAAACCACTTGGTGATAGAGAGCACACGCACACACACACAAATCCATTCTTCTCCTTAGTAAATCTCTACTATAAAAAATTATACTCTATTATTTTTATATTTTGAATTTCATCAATAAGCAACTGGTAGAAATTTGTTTTGTCTCTTGTTATATAAATACTTATATAATATCCCTGATCACTGCTTTTGGTCTATAAAGTCTAAAATATTTACTATCTAGACCTTTACTATTCTCTTATACAGTAAGAGATCCAGAACTAGAGCAACTCTCAGCTGGTTAAGAGAGCAGTTATATGATTCATCAACACCAAGATTCTTTCCATGTGTCCACTCTGCCACTTAACATGTGAGCCTTACCTGCAGGCTGGTTTCTTTGATGGTCACAAGATGAGTTTCTGCAGCTCCAGAGTTGCCGAAATATTCTCTTCAGATGTCTTCTTCAGAATAAGAAAATCTTTCCCAAAAATCCCCTTGCAGACCTCTATTACCTCTCATTGGCCAGAACTGGGACATATGACTGCCCCCGAACCAATCACAGAAGAGGGGAATGAGATTTTGATAAGTGATAACTAGACTAATTAGGTTCTGTCTTCCTGAACTGAGAATGTGGCATGTTATTGCATGAAAGAAAGGTGGATGGATAACCCAACATATTGGGGTTCTATTAGAAAAAGGGAATGGGGAAAATGGACATAGGATAAGCAATCTTTAGCATGTTTATCTCTTCAAATATGTATTAAGGAAAACTAAAATCAACACACTGAACCATGCTTTTATAGCTCTTATTACCTAGGATAAGACTAAACTTTTAAGTCTATTTAAATAAAAATATTAAACACGAGTATAATCCTCAACAAAATATTAGCAAACCAAATTAAACAATACATTCAAAGGATCATACACTACAATCAAGTGGGATTATTCCAGGGATACAAGGATAGTTCAATATCTGTAAATCAATCAATGTGATACACAAAACTAACAAAACAAAGGATAAAAATCACATGATCATCTCAATAGATGCAGAAAAAGCATTTAACAAAATTTAACATCCATTCATGATAAAAGCTCTTAACAAAGTTAGTACAGAGGTAACATACCTCTACATAATAAAGTCCATTTATGACAAACCCACAGCTAACATCATACTCAACAGTGAAAAGTTGAAAGCTTGTTCCCCTAAGATCAAGAACAAGACAAGGATGGCTGCTCTCACCACTTTTATTCAACATAGCATTGGAAGTCCTAGCCATAGCAATCAGAGAAGAAAAAGAAATAAAAGGCATCCAAATTGGAAGGGAAGAAGTAAAACTCATTATTTGCAGATGACATGACACCACATAAAGAAAACTCTAAAGACTCCACCAAAAAACTATTAGAACTAATAAATGAATTCAGTAAAGTTGCAAGATACAAAAATATATATAAATACATTGCATTTCTATACCCTAACAATGAAGTATCAGAAAGAGAAATCAAGAAAACGATCCCTTTTACCACTGAATCAAAAAGAATATAATATCTAGGAATATATTTAACCAAGGAGGTGAAAGTACTTTCCTGCCACTCATATTCCAACCTTAATCTGTGATTGTAATAAAAAAAATAATGGCTAGAAAAAATAAATTTTAAAATAAACAAGAGTATAGAAAGGAAAAGGTCATGGCAAAAATTAAGAATGTGGTATATGAGATGTTAAACCACAAAATGACTAAGATTTAGGCAATTGTGCCTGTTGGCTATTGTTTTTGCTATGTTCTTTGTTTAGGAACTCCTATTGATTCTCCAAAGCCAAATTAAATGTTATCTGCTCACTGGAGTCTTCCCTGATATCCTCCTATTCTTTTTATGCTCATGTAAGATTGGTTTCTCCCAGAGCACTTTCTTTTTCTTATATATCTTATAACAAGGGCCATATTGTATTATCTGTGTCCATTCCTGATTGGAAGCACCTTATTTACCATTCAGCCATTTGTCAAACACTTGTTGAACACCATTTACATGGCTCACAGAGAATATTTTTACGTTCATTTCTAGCCCTGGCAACTAAGGCATGACATATACGAGGTTCTTCTAATATATTTGTTGTACAAATTAAAGAACAATTGATCAAATAATTTCATGAATTGACAGCATCTATGCAAGTTTAGCAAAGGGGGAAAACATTTTGAACACCTACCACCTTAGCAATTTCTTATTTAATTCAAAACAAAACCAATAAATCTCATTAAATCTCTGAAGTTTGTGTCACTTTCAGAAGTAGGCTCAGTTGAAGATGTTTCTCGAGTAGAACTGAATTAATACATGGATAATTGGAGATAAGGTCTTTTTGCCCCCAACCATTGGCTCTTTATTATTTTACTTTAAAAGTATCTGTTATTTCCTTCTTGTAAGAGAACCCAAGGAAAACTAAAAATGGATTCTTCTCACCATTTAAAAATAATTTTATTTCTAATTTACTTGAATAACTTTTTTAAAATTAAAACTTGATCACTTTACCACATTACTTGGAACACTTCAATGACACTGCTTTCAGGATAAAGGCAGAGTCCTTCAGTATGGCTTTCACAGACCCAGTCATTTCACACAAGCTTGCTTTCTTTCCACGCTCTACCCTCTCCTGCTTTCTCTCTCTACTACAGCCACACTGATTTGCTTGCTACATTTCAAAAGTGAAGATGCTCCCACCTCAGGACCTTTGCTCATGCTTTCCTTCTGCTCTGAATGCTCTCCAGGTCCTATTTATCCTTAAAGTCTCAGGTTAAATATTACTTCCCTAGTGAAGATTTCCTTGTCTTTCCAAGCAAGACTAGGCTTCCATTTCAACATGTTCTCACGGCCCCTGTTATTTTTTTCTTCAAAATTATTACCCAACTTTTCATTAAATATACCCCTTGTGTAATAACGTGTGTGATTTGTTTTCCCCATGAGAAGGTAAGGTCCATAAGGAGGAGGAACTGTGCCCTGTGAACTGCCATATCTTTAGTGTTTAGAACAAGGTCTAGGATATAGTAGGTCCTCAATAAAGATTGTTTGAATAAACGAATAAATGAGCCTGCCCACAGAGCAGTAATATCACTGCCTGGGCCAATCAATATTCTTCCAGGACCACACAAATTCCAAAGTCATTCTCTCTTGACAACAAATACTTATTTCTGTACTCACTCAACAAGTGTTTATTGAGTATCTGCTGTGTATCAGAATTCTTATAGTCAGTGAGATAGAGCCCTGAACTTAATAACCAAGACCCTGACCTCATGGAGATTATATTCTAGTGGGGAGACCCAAAGTGAACAAATAGGCAAATAAACGCATGACAAAGTATCAGGCAACCACACAAACTATGAAGAAAGCAACAGCATTTTCTTTGAAAATACGTTTTTGCAGTGGTGGTGTCCTTTTCCAAAAACTGACTTTCTTTGCTATAAAAAAATAACAGTCACCATCAATTTAGCACGTATCTGAGCTTAGCTTACCTTGGAATGACTCTTCACACCAGCCAGTAAGAATCTGTTTATGTGAAGATCTCTTTCCTGAGTGGGAAACAGATAAATAATATATTTCAGGGTTAATTTAACTTTTCAAATTACAAATTCATCTAAAGTGCCATCCACCACCAGGTGATAACTCATGGTGCTGCCAGGTTTAAGTACTGTAGCGACGGGCTGTGTTCAACTCCTTAGGCACACTTCTTAAAAGATGGCTACCCTGGAGTTTATATCAAGCTTACATAATCATATATTGAAGCTTGGCTTATTTATTTCCATGTTTCTGAAGTCCCATTAATCATTTTTCTAAGATGGCCGATGTGTTACATAATTAATAAAACATAGGAGCTTAGGAAAAAAGCCCAGAGAGAGCAAGAGATTCAGATAAACACTGAGAAATGGTGTCAATTTTTGGTACCACTGAAAATCTCAGTCTTCAGAAGATCAAGTCTTAACTGAAGGTATATGAAACGATCATTTTTCTTTCTTTTTTTTTCAACCCTCTCCTCCCCTTCTGTTTTGCCGAACTTAGACACTGGTCACGGCTAATCTTTTACCAAGAAGAAAAGTGCATATGCAGGGAGGGATAGGGGTAGTGAATAAAATCATTAGTTCAACTTCTCACCATTCTGCCTCTGGTGACTGCCAGGTAATAGTTTGTCTGTGGTTCTGACCCAATTCTGAAACCCTTCTAATGGTATTCCACCAATTAATCTAATGGTTCATTAATTGCAAACATCTGAAATCATTAGAACCTGATTGAGCACAGAAGCATCAAACCTTCCAAAGGTTTAAGTGCTTAAGCAGCAAATGGGCTCATTGCAAAAGAATGTCGATGTTTATAGTAGATGTAACCCAAACTCGGGTGTTCATTGACACATTGTTCCATTTGTATACAACCACCCTGGCATCTATCTGTTCAAGAGAGCATGATTTATCCAGTGCTATATCCTGGAACTGACAGGCCAAAGATTAGAGCTTAACCCAGATGAAAGCCGAGGCTGTATGTATTCCTAAAACAAATATTTAGTATCTGACAAGCTCTGGTTAATATTAATTCGTGATAGAAGGCAGTCAATTTAAGCTTAGTTCATGCCAAAATCTATTTGGGTTTTGTAAGTAATTTTTTCAAGATTATAGTGTAGAGAACCCGACAAAAAGGAAACTTTCCTAAAATTAGAAATCTGCAGACCTGGACAGAGCTTTCAGAAAACATCCACCCTGGAGTTATAAATGGGCAGTCCAAAAGCATGAAATCCTCCTGTAAATGTGTTTTCCTTGACTAGCACAGGGTTTTAAAATAATCGTTTTTAATTATTTGCCAAGTCTGAATTTCTGACTTTTCTTGCAGATCTAGCAATACTGGGTCCAGATTCTCACAAGGCAACAGTCAGCTGGAGCTGAGTGGAGGCTGTCCCTGCGGGGGACACACACACTTGCCGTTTAGCCAGAGCCCCACCTCTCCTTGCTATTTATACTTTCCCACGTACACCTGCCCATTGCTCACCTAACAGGAGGGGAAACTGATGTCCAGAAGGGGAGAACTGTCCAAGGACATGCATTCAGTTAGCATTAGAGCTGGGAAAAGAACCCACATCTCTTGATTCTACTTTATTGTTTATTTAGTTAGCATCACTCAATGCCATTCCATACTGATATGCACATGGTTTTTTGCGGGTTTTTTTTTAACATCTTTATTACAGTATAATTGCTTTACAATGGTGCGTCAGTTTCTGCTTTATAACAAAGTGAATCAGCTATACATATACATATATCCACATATTCTCTCCCTCTTGCGTCTCCCTCCCACCCTCCCTATTCCCACCCCTGTAGGTGGTCACAAAGCACCGAGCTGATCTCCCTGTGCTATGCGGCTGCTTCCCACTAGCTATCTATTTTACATTTGGTAGTGTATATAAGTCCATGCCACTCTCTCACTTTGTCCCAGCTTACCCTTCCTCCTCCCCGTGTCCTCAAGTCCATTCTCTAGCAGGTCCACGATTTTTTTTGTTTTTTTTTACATCTTTATTGGAGTATAATTGCTTTACAATGGTGTTAGTTTCTGCTTTATAACAAAGTGAATCAGTTATACATATACATATGTTCCCATATCTCCTCCCTCTTGCGTCTCCCTCCCTCCCACCCTCTCTATCCCACCCCCTAGGTGGTCACAAAGCACGGAGCTGATCTCCCTGTGCTATGCGGCTGCTTCCCACTAGCTATCTATTTTACGTTTGGTACTGTATATATGTCCATGCCACTCTCTCACTTTGTCACAGCTTACCCTTCCCCCTACCTATATCCTCAAGTCCATTCTCTAGTAGGTCTGTGTCTTTATTCCCGTCTTACCCCTAGGTTCTTCATGACATTTTTTTTCTTGGATTCCATATATATGTGTTAGCATACAGTATTTGTCTTTCTCTGACTTACTTCACTCTGTATGACAGACTCTAAGTCCATCCACCTCACTACAAATAACTCAATTTTGTTTCTTTTTATGGCTGAGTAATATTCCATTGTATATATGTGCCACATCTTCTTTATCCATTCATCCGATGATGGACACTTAGGTTGCTTCCATGTCCTGGCTATTGTAAATAGAGCTGCAATGAACACTTTGGTACATGACTCTTTTTGAATTATAGTTTTCTCAGGGTATATGCCCAGTAATAGGATTGCTGGGTCATACGGTAGTTCTATTTGTAGTTTTTTAAGGAACCTCCATACTGTTCTCCATAGTGGCTGTACCAATTCACATTCCCACCGGCAGCAGTGCAAGAGTGTTCCCTTTTCTCCACACCCTCTCCAGCATTTATTGTTTCTAGATTTTTTGATGATGGCCATTCTGACCAGTGTGAGATGATATCTCATTGTAGTTTTGATTTGCATTTCTCTAATGATTAATGATGTTGAGCATTCTTTCATGTGTCTGTTGGCAATCTGTATATCTTCTTCGGAGAAATGTCTATTTAGGTTTTCTGCCCATTTTGGGATTGGGTTGTTTTTTTGTTATTGAGCTGCGTGAGCTGCTTGTAAATTCTGGAGATTAATCCTTTGTCAGTTGCTTCATTTGCAAATATTTTCTCCCATTCTGAGGGTTGTCTTTTGGTCTGGTTTATGGTTTCCTTTGCTGTGCAAAAGCTTTTAAGTTTCATTAGGTCCCATTTATTTTTGTCTTTATTTCCACTTCTCTAGGAGATGGGTTAAAAAGGATCTTGCTGTGATTTATGTCATAGAGTGTTCTGCCTATGTTTTCCTCTAAGAGTTTGATAGTATCTGGCCTTACATTTAGGTCTTTAATCCATTTTGAGCTTATTTTTGTGTATGGTGTTAGGGAGTTCTAATCTCATACTTTTACATGTACCTGTCCAGTTTTCCCAGCACCACTTATTGAAGAGGCTGTCCTTTCTCCACTGTACATTCCTGCCTCCTTTATCAAAGATAAGGTGACCATATGTGCATGGGTTTATCTCTGGGCTTTCTATCCTGTTCCATTGATCTATATGTCTGTTTTTGTGCCAGTATCATACTGTGTTGATTACTGTAGCTTTGTAGTACAGTCTGAAGTCAGGGAGCCTGATTCCTCCAGCTCCGTTTTTCATTCTCAAGATTGTTTTGGCTATTTGGGGTCTTTTGTGTTTCCATACAAAATGTGAAATTTTTTGTTCTAGTTCTGTGAAAAATGCCAGGGTTAGTTTGATAGGGATTGCATTGAATCTGTAGATTGCTTTGGGTAGTATAGTCATTTTCACAATGTTGATTCTTCCAATCCAAGAACATGGATTGTTCCAATCCAAGAACAGCTATTTGTATCATCTTTAATTTCTTTCATCAGCGTCTTATAATTTTCTGCATACAGGTCTTTGCACACGGTTTTTGTAAGAGAAATTTTCATCAGGTGTTTAGGCAGTTCTCAAAGGCCATAGAGCCATGCCTGGGTCATTAGCATTATTATCAGTCACTCTTCATTTTATCACAAGTATGTTGTTACTTCTGGAGATTTGAATGTGTTGTTTTGCAAAACTACAAAAATACATTAAGACCTTCCTACCTAGGGGCACCTCTAACTTGGGCGGGCAGTGACTTTCTACATTAGGATATTGACACCCTTACCTAACCTTGTGCCAGTTCTGAAATAATAAGTACAGCTACCATTTATTAGACACTTACTGCGTTCCAAATTGTCTGTACACTTTTCTCCTTAATATTCAGCACAATCTTCAAAGATAAGTCTACTGTTCTCACTTTACAGATGAAGAATTTTAAGTTCAGGACTGAACAGCTAGATCAAGGTTACACAGCTTGTGAATGACAGAGCTGGAATTTGAACCCAAGTATATTGGGTTCAAATCCCTTGCCTTGCTAGGACATCCCACACTGGCCGCAGCTGAGTTTCGGGGTTTTTTTTTCCCCCTATTGACATACACAAAAACAATGCTCCTGTGTCTTATGTGGCTCAAAGTAAGGAGGCAAAAAAATACAGAAGAGACATGCAGTTGAGAACGGGTTAAATTTTTTGTTAGCATTGGTTTAAAAAATGAATTCTTTGCATTTTTAAAATGTGTGTTGGAAGCATATTTCTCGGTGTGCAACAAAAACATTTAGGCTCCCCTGTCATTTAGGTGAATTTTGTTTGCATGCTCTTTTCATGGAATACCGATGTTAATTTTTGGTTAAGTTTAATCTTATGAAGTATAAAGCAATTTGATAGAATAAGTAACCTTTCATTAAAGTTCAATACCGTACTTAAGGAAAATGGGACCGTGTGCATTAATTGATAGTTGACAGCTATTATTTCCATGAAAACCTTTTATAGTAAAATTTCTATTTGATGGATTGGAATTTATAAAATTTGCATTTCACTGAGCTGGATTCAACTGGAAGTACTGGGGATTATTTCTTCTTTAAACAATATTCCATCTTTACATTTTTATTAAACATTTATTAATGGATGGAATCTTAAGTTAAAGAGTACAACACAGATTTTATTTAATAACTCAGGTTTATTAGTCCATGAACAAGAGTATTTGCCCTGTATTTGACTTTGATAAAACATGACTATTTATGAGTATTTTTATCCATAGAGACTTACTTAGTATAGTTTGGGGCAAATTGCTTAATAAAGAATTTTATTTTATTTTACTTTATTTTCATTTTTTAACTCACAATAAATTACATAAATATCACTGGGAATTTTTCTTCCAGTCAGCAATTTGGAAGTAATATCATCTCAGATTTGGTGTATTTGACTCAAATTACAAAAAACATGGAATGGAATTCTAATTCAGATTCTGTCACACTCCACCCCTATACAAATATGAGGATGCTTGAGTGACCACTGAGATTCAGCCTGGCATCGTTATCTGAGATTTTAACAAATGAGATGACATTAACATAGAAGCTATTTTTTTCCCATTAATTCTGAACAAACTACTAGCAAGATTTCCCATGGTTTTCTATAAAGCACTCATGTTGAAGTTACTATTGCTATATAAGAGATGGGAAGGTTGAGGCCAAGAACAGTGAAGTTACTTGAAAATAAACTAATTCAAGAATATACCAAGATGGCTTCCTTGGTGGTGCAGTGGTTAAGAATCCGCCTGCCAATGCAAGGGACACAGGTTCAAGCCCTGGTCCAGGAAGATCCTACATGCCATGGAGCAACCAAGCTGGTGATCCACAACTACTGAGCCTGCACTCTATAGTCTGCATGCCACAACTACTGAGCCCGTGTGCCACAACTACTGAAGCCCACACACCTAGAGCCCTTGCTGCACAAGAGAAGCCACCGCAATGAGAAGCCCGTGCACCACAATGAAGAGTAGCCCCCCTTGCTACAACTACAGAAAGCCCACGCGCAGCAACGAAGACCCAATGCAGCCAAAAATAAATTAATTTAAAAAAAAGAATATACCAAGATCAATATCTACGATCTGACATCTTTTTTCTAAAACGTAACCACCATATTTAAGAAAGTCTTCTCCTCATGCTGCTCCCACAACCTGGAATGTCTCTCTGTTCTCCAGGTAGTCCTGGTTCCATGACATCCTTCAGCGTTCAGGAGAAGTGCTCAGACACGATATCCTGGACCACCCTATCTAGCTAATGTTCCCTCCTGTTACCTACCACTGCAGAGCATACATCACAGGTGACAGCTATACAGTTATCTCAGTACTTTTTTGTTGTATGTCTCTCCCATTAAACTTTTGATCTCCTTGAGGGCAAGGATGTTATCTAATCTGCTCACCCCTCTACATACTCAACCTATGGTATGGAATCAGTTCCAAGTGAATTGCTGAATGAGTGGATAGACAGAGACTCTTAAAACTCAGAGCTCAAAATTAATTTCTGCAACCATAAAGTAAATCTCCTGTGAGACCAAGGATTCCTAGTTTATATGATAAGGCACAGTTTCTTTCCATCCTCTAAAAATTGGAAAAGAGAAATCTTAGCCAGATATTTATACAAGCTACTTATGATACGATACAAATTCGGAAGTTGGGTGCCTCTTCTCAGAAGTCCATTCATTTCCCTGATAGCTACTGATGTGGTACCAGCCATGAATCCAAACCCACAGGACCTAAAGTAGGCTCTTCTTAACCATTTCAGTAAAGAAACTCCCCTGTTGATTCTCCCCCTCAGTGGCACTGCTACTCCAAAAGTAATTCAACAACAATTACTGTGCAACTTACTAAACATAACAAAAGATACAGCAATATCTCAAATGGTATCATTTATTCTAAAATACAACTTAGTGCTACGTGAAGAGAACATGAGACAATTTCATAAGAAAATTGTACAACTGTGCAATTCCTCAGAGAACTACTCTGTGTTCAGAGTCAAGGCCCCCATAGCTGAAGGGAAATAAAGTTCCTGCAAGCTATAAATTCCTATCTTTTCAGACAGTTTCCCTCTTCCTCTGTTCCCTTTGAGTAAAAGAATTGTTGGGTTCTTCCGGTATCTTTTCTATAGTTAGGATTATTTATATAAAGACACAGCATCTCACCTTATGAACTAGAAACAACAAGGATTTACTAAGCTGGATTAAAAATCTAATCAGAGTTCTTACAGCTGTAATCTTGCCATCCAGCCAGAGCTAACATAAATGTTTTTTAAGGGCCAGACAGTAAATATTTTAGGTTTTGCAGACCATTCAGTCTCTGTCACAACCACTCAACTCTGCCCTTGTAATACTGAAGCAGCTATAGATAATGCATAAATGGATGAACATGATTATGTTCTAATAAAGCTTTATTTATAAAAAATAGGTGGCAGGCTCACAGAAGTTTATCAACTTCTGATGCAGGCTAAAGTGTTTGGATAAAGCCTTATTTTCTAGTAAGGAGTAAAAAAGAACTCACATTGGGGAATGCCTGGAATCCCCCCAAATTCTCCTCTCCACTGCTTCTACCCACTGATAGATGCCTGAAATCACACCTGAAAGGTTTCAACTCTTTTCTTGTTAATACATGTTAATAGGCATGCACCTGTGAAAGAAAAATAGTGTTGTACAGTCAAATATGTTTGGGATGCTGGATCAACAAATTTAAGCAGATTTATTTACTGAAGAACTTTTTAGAGCTTTTAATGTATTGATGTGCCTTGAAAACAGAGGAAGGCAGAGCATAAGCATTTCCTAAACATATGTGACTACAAAATCCTTTTGTGAGAGCATTTGCAGGACTGTTTTCCACCAAACACATCTTGGGAAACGCTATTCTAAGTTAAGGATGTCATTTGGAAGGAGTAATAAATAATAATAATTTATTGAGTTCTTACACTATGTGATTACATATGCATTATTTAATTTAATCCTTACAACCACCCTATGAATGACACCCCCTTTGTAATGAGGAATATTAAAACAGGTCAGGAAACTTACTTTTGGTTATATAACTAGTAAGTGGCAGAACCAGGCTTCAAATGTACATGTGTTTGATTTCAAAACTTAAGATCGTAACTTCTATTAAATCTTAGAGTCACTAACATTTTAGTTTGAAATAAGGACTTCCTAGAACCAAAGAATTTTAGACCAAGAGGGACCATTAGAGATATAGTTTAATCCATGTATAGAGAAATAAATTTATTACTTAAAAGAGAAATTCAAAGCCTAGAGAAAAGACAGGACTAGTCCAAGGACACTTAGTCCCCAAACTGCAGGATCAAAACATCAAAGAGTATTGCTTTTATCTCTGTCTAATTCCCTTTCTAAAGAAGGCTTTGCACAGATTTGCTCAATGAAGGAAAGAGAAAAAAGGTTATATCAGTCAGGGTTATTTCATTTGCAAGAGGCAGAAAATCTACTCATACTGACTTAAGCAAAAGAAGAATTTTTTGGCTCACATAACTAAAAAGTAGAGATATACTTGGCTTCAGGTATGGGCAATCCAAGAGGTAAACAATTTCACCCAGACCTTACACTTCCCACTTCCCTGTGCTCTCAGTCAGGTTTCCTTATTCAGGTTGAGATTTGTGTGGCAGCAAGATGACTACCAGCAGCCACATGGCTGTATTCTCCCATGTTTAAATCCAGCAGGAAAATAAAATTTCTCTTCCTCCAATAATTAGGACAAAAGCCCTGGGTCTAATTCTCATGTGATCAAATTAGGTCATGTGGTCATACTGAACAAAACTGTGGTCAGAGGAATAATTGACACTTAGGGTTCCAATCATAAGGTAACTCTCTGCATTGCCAAACATACCCTTAATTAAGAGGCTAGAATCAGTTGCATAGGGAAAAAAGGTGGGGGGGGGATTAAGTTCTTTGAGAATAGTATCAAGGGTAAAATGGGTATATTAATACCTACCTTACAGGGTTGTTATAAGGATTAAAAAGGAAGCAAGGGCTTCCCTGGTGGCGCAGTGGTTGAGAGTCCGCCTGCCGATGCAGGGGACACGGGTTCGTGCCCCGGTCCGGGAAGATCCCACATGCCGCGGAGCGGCTGGGCCCGTGAGCCATGGCCGCTGAGCCTGCGCGTCTGGAGCCTGTGCTCCGCAACGGGAGAGGCCACAACAGTGAGAGGCCCGCGTACAGCAAAAACAACAACAAAAATATGTAAAGTGTCTACCATGACACCTGACAGATGACAAGTGCTCAATCAATATGAATTCTTTTATACCTTAACTGACATCAGAGATTGAATACTAACAGAATTCTCTTGCAATCCAATTCTATTCCCATCAAAACAAAATGCTGTTCATGCTGTCTTTAGGGATGAAGGGATCCAATACAGCCAACAGTGTAGTACACAACAAGAAAATCACAACAATGGGTTTGAATTAGCAACCAGGTTATTCTCAGAACTGTTTCATCAAAATAAGAAAGCCTTTTTCCCCACAGAATAGTTTTTACCTGATGGTGATGCCTTCTGGAGATGTCAAGGTAATAACAGCTTGTAAGAGCCCAAAAATCAGACACTGAAATAAAACTTCAAACAAGCTTGTGAAAAATGCTAACAGAATTACTCAGGAAGTGGAGGAAGAAAGGATGGATCCTGGAGGTATAGTAACCCAGAACTGCCAGTAGCAATTTCATCTATTTTTCTGCTAGATGTTTAAATAACTCAACTACCTCAATAAATGACCAAATTAAACCACAATGTCATTTATTGAATGTTATGTCTTAGTGATACTTCTACATGTGACTTAGAGTCTATGCCATTTTCACTCTCATCATGATCACTCCTTACCTAGTGGACAAGAAATCAAAATTCTGGAAGAAATTAAACAATTTTCCTACTTAACAAAAACAGCTCACAAAAAACCACAAGAAACTCTTGAAAGCAGCAAAAGAAAAACATGTTACAAAGAGGACAAAGATGAGACTGACTACTAATTTCCCAGCAGAAATAATGAAAGCCAGGAGATACTGGAATGGTATATCTGAAATGTTGAAAGGGAAAAAAAAATCAGTTAACCAAGAATTCTATATCCAGCAAAATCAGCTCCCACTCCTTACATGTGGGCTGTATATAATGACTTATTTCCGAAGAGTACAGTATGGAATGGGGGAAAAGAGTAACTTTTTAATGAAGACTAACACTACCTCAGCCAGGTAATCAAGGTCAACATCAAGTCATAAACCATGTGCACATTATATACCCTTGATATAATGTGAAAATTGCACTTTATCACTGTCCTCTTTCTCCCAATAACCCATAATTCCAGTCTTATCATGAGGAAAGCACATGACAAATTCCAATAAAGGAACATCCTACAAAATGCTTCACCAATACCCCTCAAAATTTTCAAGGTCAAGAAAAATTTTAAAAGTCCAAGAAACTAACACAATCAAGAGGAGGAGCCTAGGAGACATGATGACTAAATGTAATGTGATATATTAGATGGAATCCTGGAACAGAAAAAGAAAAATTGATTAAAAACTAAGGGAGGTGAAAAAACTATGGATTTTCATTTAAAATAATGTATGAATATTTGCTCATTAAGTGTAATGATTATGCCATTCTAATATACAATGTTAATAATAGGGGAAACTGGTGTAGGGTATACGAGAACTCTCTGTACTATCTTAATTTTTCTGTAAACCTAAAACTGCTCTAAAAAAATAAAGCCTATTTTTTTAAGTCCCCATACATTTAAAAGAACTAAACTCACACAAAAAATTGTCCATAACAAAATTAACTCTGAAATCTCAACATATTAAAATTTGTAGAATGTTGCTAAAGCAGAGCTTAGAGGGAAACTTATGGCCATATATGCTGACATCAAAAAAAAATAAAGGTCTAAAATCAATGATCTAAACTTTCACCTTAAGAAGCTAGTAAAAGAAGAGAAAATTAAACTCCAAGAAAGTAAAAGAAAGAAATAAAGTATCACAGAAAAATACTTCCAAAATATATATCTTGCAAAACACTTGTATCAAGAATATATAAAAAATATCTCAATAATATGAAAATAAACAGACCATTTAAAAAAAGGTGAAATAGGTTCAAGACAGCAGAGTAGAAGGACGTGCGCTCACTCCCTCTTGTGAGAGCACTGGAATCACAACTAACTGCTGAACAATCATCAACAGGAAGACACTGGAATTCACCAAAAAAGATAACCCACATCCAAAGACAAAGGAGAAGCCACAGTGAGATGGTAGGAGGGGCACAATCACAATAAAATCAAATCCTGTAACTGCTGGGTGGGTGACTGACAAACTGGAGAACAATTATACCACAGAAGTCCACCAACTAGAGTAAAGGTTCTGAGCCCCATGTCAGGCTTCCCAATCTGGAGGTCCAGCAAGGGGAGGAGGAATTCCTAGAGAATCAGACTTTGAAGGCTAGCGGGATATGACTGCAGGACTTCAACAGGACTGGAGGAAACTGAGGCTCCACTCTTGGAGGGCACACAAGTAGTGTGCGCATTGGGACCCCGGGGAAGGAGCAGTGACCCCATAGGAGACTGAACCAGACCTACCTGCTAGTGATGGAGGGTCTCCTGCAGAGGCGGGTGGGGGCGCTGTGGCTCACCATGAGGACAAGGACACTGGCAGCAGAAGTTCTGGGAAGTACTCCTGGGCGTGAGCCCTCCCAGAGTCCACCAGTAGCCCCACCAAAGAGCTGGGTAGGCTCCAGTGTTGGGTCGCCTCAGGCCAAAGAACCAACAGGGAGGGAACCCAGCCCCACCCATCAGCAGACAAACGGATTAAAGTTTTACTGAGCTCTGCCCACCAGAGCAACACCCAGCTCTACCAACCACCAGTCCCTCCCATCAGGAAGCTTGCACAAGCCTCTCAGATAGCCTCATTCACCAGATGGCAGACAGCAGAAGCAAGAAGAACTACAGTCCTGCAGCCTATGGAAGGAAAACCACATTCACAGAAAGATAGACAAGATGAAAACACAGAGGGTTATGTACCAGATGAAGGAACAAGATAAAACCCCAGAAAAACAACTAAACGAAGTGGAGATAGGCAACCTTCCAGAAAAAGAACTCATAATAATGTTAGTGGAGATGATCCAGGACCTCGGAAAAAGAATGGAGGCAAAGATCGAGAAGATCCAAGAAATGTTTAACAAAGACCTAGAAGAATTAAGTAACAAACACTTAGAAGAATTAAAGAACAAACAAACAGAGATGAACAATACAATACCTGGAGTGAAAAATACACTAGAAGGAATCAATAGCAGAATAACTGAGGCAGAAGAATGGATAAGTGACCTGGAAGACAGAAAGGCAGAATGCTGGAATTCACTGCTGTGGAACAGAATAAAGAAAAAAGAATGAAAAGAAATGAAGACAGCCTAAGAGACCTCTGGGACAACATTAAACGCCACAACATTCACATTATAGGGGTCCCAGAAGGAGAAGAGAGAGAGAAAGGACCCAAGAAAATATGTGAAGAGATTATAGTCGAAAATTTCCCTAACATAGGAAAGGAAATAGCCATCCAAGTCCAGGAAGTGCAGAGAGTCCCAGGCAGGATAAACCCAAGGAGAAACATGCTGAGACACATAGTAATCAAACTGACAAAAATTAAAGACAAGGAAAATTAGTGAAAGCAACAAGGGAAAATAACATACAAGGGAAATTCCATAATGTTGACAGCTGATTTCTCAGCAGAAACTCTACAAGCCAGAAGGGAGTGGCATGATATACTTCAAGTGATGAAAGGGAAGAACATACAACCAAGATTACTCTACCCAGCAAGGATCTCATTCAGATTTGATGGAGAAATCAAAAGCTTTACAGACAAGCAAAAGCTAAGAGAATTCAGCACCACCAAACCAGCTCTACAACAAATGCTAAAGGAACTTCTCTAAGTGGGAAGCACAAGAGAAGAAAAGGACCTACAAAAACAAACCCCGCAAAATTAAGAAAATGGTAATAGGAACATACATATTGATAATTACCTTAAACGTGAATGGATTAAATGCTCCAAACAAAAGACACAGGCTTGCTGAATGGATACAAAAACAAGACCCATATATATGCTGTCTACAAGAGACCCACTTCAGACCTAGGGACACATACAGACTGAAAGCGGGGGGATGGAAAAAGATATTCCATGCAAATGGAAATCAAAAGAAAGCTGGAGTAGCAATACTCATATCAGATAAAATGGACTTTAAAATAAATAATGTTACAAGAGACGAGGAAGAACACTACATAAAGATCAAGGGAGCAATCCAAGAAGAAGATATAAAAATTATAAATATATATGCACCCAACATACGAGCACCTCTATACATAAGGCAACTGCTAACAGCTATAAAAGAGGAAATCGACAGTAACATGATAATAGTGGGGGACTTTAATACCCCACTTACACCAATGGACAGATCATCCAAAGTGAAAATAAATAAGGAAACAGAAGCTTTAAGTGACACAATAGACCAGATAGATTTAACTGATATTTATAGGACATTCCATCCAAAGACAGCAGATTACACTTTCTTCTCAAGTGCGCATAGAACATTCTTTAGGATATATCACATCTTGGGTCACAAATCAAGCCTCAGTAAATTGAAATCATATCAAGCATCTTTTCTGACCACAACGCTATGAGATTAGAAATGAATTACAGGGAAGAAAACATAAAAAACACAAACACATGGAGGCTTAACAATATGTTACTAAATGACCAAAAGGTCACTGAAGAAATCAAAGAGGAAATCAAAAAAAACCTAGAGACAAAAGACAATGAAAACACGACGATCCAAAACCTATGGGATGCAGCAAAAGCAGTTCTAACAGGGAATTTTATAGCTATACAAGCCTACCTCAAGAAACAAGAAAAATCTCAAATAAACAATCTAAACTTACAGCTAAAGGAACTAGAGAAAGGAGAACAAACGAAACCCAAGGTTAGCAGAAGGAAAGAAATCATAAAGATCAAAGCAGAAATAAATGTAATAGAAACAAAGAAAATAATACCAAAGATCAATAAAATTAAAAGCTGGTTCTTTGAGAAGATAAACAAAACTGATAAACCATTAGCCAGACTCATCAAGAAAAAGAGGGAAAGGACTCAAATCAATAAAATTAGAAATGAAAAAGGAGAAGTTACAACAGACACCACAGAAATACAAAGCATCCTAAGAGACTACTAAAAGAAAGTCTATGCTAATAAAATGGACAACCTGGAAGAAATGGACAAATTCTTAGAAAGGTATAACCTTCCAAGACTGAACCAGGAAGAAATAGATAATATGAACAGACCAATCACAAGTAATGACATTGAAACTGTCATTTAAAAATCTTCTAACAAAAGTCCAGGACCAGACGGCTACACAGGTGAATTCTATCAAACATTCAGAGGAGTGCTAACACCCATCCTTCTCAAAGTCTTCCAAAAATTTGCAGAGGAAGGAACACGCCCAAACTCATTCTATGAGGCCACCATCACTCTGGTACGAAAACCAGACAAAAATACTACAAAAAAAGAAAATTACAGACCACTATCACTGATGAATATAGATGCAAAAATCCTCAACAAAATACTAGCAAACAGAATCCAACAACACATTAAAAGGACTATACACCGTGATCAAGTGGGATTTAGCCCAGGGACGCAAGGATTCTTCAATACATGCAAATAAATCAATGTGATACACCATATTAACAAATTGAAGAATAAAAACCATATGATCATCTCAATAGATGCAGGAAAAGTTTTTGACAAAATTCAATACCCATTTATGATAAAAACTCTCCAGAAACTGGGCATAGAGGGAAACTACCTCAACATAAAAAAGGCCATATATGACAAACCCACAGCAAACATCATTCTCAATGGTGAAAAACTGAAAGCATTTCCTCTAAGATCAGGAACAAGACAAGGATGTCCACTCTCACCACTATTATTCAACATACTTTTGGAAGTCCTAGCCATGGCAATCAGAGAAGAAAAAGAAATAAAAGGAACACAAACTGGAAGAAGAAGTAAAGTTCTCACTGTTTGCAGATGCCATGATACTATACATAGAGAATCCTAAAGATGCCAACAGAAAACTACTAGAGCTAATCAATGAATTTGGTAAAGTTGCAGGATACAAAATTAATGCACAGAAATCTCTTGCATTCCTATACACTAATGATGAAAAATCTGAAAGAGAAATTAAGGAAACACTTCCATTTACCACTGCAACAAAAAGAATAAAATACCTAGGAATAAACCTATGTAGGGAGACAAAAGACCTGTATGCAGAAAACTATAAGACACTGATGAAAGAAATTAAAAGTGATACAAAGAGATATACAATATTCTTGGATTGGAAGAATCAATATTGTGAAAATGACTATACTACGCAAAGCAATCTACAGATTCAATGCGATTTCTATCAAATTACCAATGGCATTTTTTATGGAACTAGAACAAAAAATCTTAAAATTTGTATGGAGACAAAAAAGGACCCCGAATAGCCAAAGCAGTCTTGAGGGAAAAAAAGGCAGAGCTGGAGGAATCAGACTCCCAGGCTTCAGACTATACTACAAAGCTACAGTAATCAAGACAGTATGGTACTGGCAGAAAAACAGAAATAAAGATCAATGGAGCAGGATAGAAAGCCCAGAGATAAACCCATGCACCTATGGTCAACTAATCTATGCCAAAGGAGGCAAGGATATACAATGGAGAAAAGACAGTCTCTTCAATAAGTGGTGCTGGGAAAACTGGACAGCTACATGTAAAAGAATGCAATTAGAACACTCCCTAACACCATACACAAAAATAAACTCATAATGAATTAGAGACCTAAATGTAAGACTGGACACTATAAAACTCTTAGAGGAAAACATAGGAAGAACACTCTCTGACATAACTTACAGCAAGATCTTTTTTGATCCACCTCCTAATGAAAATAAAAACAAAAATAAACAAATGGGACCTAATGAAACTTAAAAGCTTTTGCAAAGCAAAGGAAACTACAAACAAGATGAAAAGACAACCCTCAGAATGGGAAAAAATATTTGCAAACGAATCAACGGACAAAGGATTAATCTCCAAAATATATAAGCAGCTCAGGCAGCTCAATATTAAAAAAACAAACAACCCATCAAAAAATGGGTAGAAGACCTAAATAGACATTTCTCCAAAGAAGACCTACAGATGGCCAAGAAGCACATGAAAAGCTGCTCAACACCACTAACTACTAGAGAAATGCAAATCAAAACTACAATGAGGTATCACCTCACACCAGTTAGAATGGGCATCATAAGAAAATCTACAAACAACAAATGCTGGCAAGGGTGTGGAGAAAAGGGAACCCTCTTGCACTGTTGGTGGGGATGTAAATTGATACAGACACTATGGAGAACAGTATGGAGGTTCCTTAAAAAACTAATAATAGAATTACCATATGAGCCAGGAGTCCCATTACTGGGCATATACCCAGAGAAAACCATAATTCAAAAAGACAGGGCTTCCCTGGTGGCGCAGTGGTTGAGAGTCCACCTGCCGATGCAGGGGACACAGGTTCGTGCCCCGGTCCGGGAAGATCCCACACGCCGCGGAGTGGCTAGGCCTGTGAGCCACGGCCACTGAGCCTGCGCAATCGGAGCCTGTGCTCTGCAACGGGAGAGGCCACAACAGTGAGAGCGCCGCATATCACAAAAAAAAAAAAAGAAAAAAAGACACATGTACCCCAATGTTCATTGCAGGCCTATTTACAATAGCCAGGTCATGGAAGCGACCTAAATGCCCATCGACAGACGAATGGATAAAGAAGATGTGGTACATACATACAATGGAATATTACTCAGCCATAAAAAGGGACGAAATTGGGTCATTTGTAGAGATGTGGATGGATATAGAGACTGTCATACACATTGAAGTAAGTCAGAAAGAGAAAAACAAATATCGTATATTAATGCATATATGTGGAACCTAGAAAAATGGTACAGATGAACTGGTTTGCAGGGCAGAAATAGAGACACAGATGTAGAGAACAAACATATGGACACCAAAGGGGGAAAGTGGCAGGTAGGGTGGTGGTGTGATGAATTCAGAGATTGGGATTGACATATATACACTCATGTATAAAATGGATAACGAATAAGAACCTGCTGTAGAAAAAAATAAATAAAATAAAAATCAAAAATTGAAAAAAAAAAAAAAAGAATCTGCCTGCCAATACAGAGATACGGGTTCAATCCCTGGTTCAGGAAGATCCTACATGCCGCAGAGCAATTAAGCCCGTGCGCCACAACTACTGAGCCCCCGTGCCACAACTACTGAAGCCCGCATACCTAGAGCCTGTGCTCTGAAGCAAAAGCAGCCACCTCAGTAAGAAGCCTGCACACTGCAACAAAAACCAACACAGCCAAAAAATAAATAAATAAATAAGTTTTTTAATTAAAAAAAAATCTTAGATTATATTATCTCACATGGAAGAATTGTTGTATTTTACATTTTAAAATATTAACTTCTTTATCATGATCTTTTAAATTTGTATAATCCCGTGCATCACTCATAGAGAGTGAAGGAATAGGATTTGGCCAATGTCCCAGTTTTATCTAACTTGGTTCAGAAGCCAACTATAGCATATTTTGTGTGGCTCTGTGGGGGCAGCTTAAATACCTCACTAGAACACTCTCTGAATTGCAAGACCAAACATCGGGATAGTAGGATCCATTATTTTTATTGTTTGTCTCCGTATGAAGCAGTTTTTTTCTAACTTAGGGTTGATTTAACCATTAGGCACAGTGAGTACAGTGCCTAGGGTCCATGATATATTTAGAGATCCATGGAAATGTTCTAATTTTAATTTCCTTTAAAATAGGATGAAAAAGTGAATATAGTAGTAATGAATATATCATAATGAATCTCACCTGGATTTTTTTTCCCTATGGTCAAAGGAACCCATGAAAGCAAAGTGTCCATAGCCCAAGAAAGTCATAATGCAGCCTTGAACTTAGATGGTCTTTTATTGAATGGATTCTTGACAAGCTTCAAAATATTACTGTGGTTCTCAGAGAAAAAGCCTAGACGAGTTAACAAGTCCCAGTTCCACAAGTTAGGAGTTCTGTCAATTGGAAAAATCACTTAACCTCCTCTACCCTCAGTTTCTTTCTTTATAAACAGGAGGAATATTAACGATGGCTATGACTAGGGAGAACAGTATGGAGACTCCTTAAAACACTAAAAATAGAGCTACCATATGATCCAGCAACCCCACTCCTGGGCACATATCTGGAGAAAACCATAACTAAAAAGGATACATGCACCCCCATGTTCACTGAAGCACTATTTACAATAGCCAGGATATGGAAGCAACCTAGATGTCCACAGATGGAGGAATGGATAAAGAATAAGTGGCACATATATACAATGGAATATTACTCAGCCATAAGAAAGAATGAAATAATGACATCTGCAGCGACATGGATGGACTTAGAGTTTGTGATACCAAGTGAAGTAAGTCAGACAAAAACAAATATCATATCATACTGCTTATATGTGAAATCTAAAAACAGGTACACATGACCCTATTTACAAAAAAGAAAACTGAGTCACAGATGTAGGAAAGAAACTTATGGTTACCAAGGGGGAAGGGGGGGAGGATTAAATTGGGAGATTGGGACTGACATATACCCACTACTATATATAAGACAGATAACTAATAAGAACCTACTGTACAGCACAGGGAACTCTATTCAATATTCTGTAATGACCTATATGGGAATAGAATCTAAAAAAGAGTGGATGTATGTATATGTATAACTGATTCACTTTGCTGTACACCTGAAGCTAACACAACACTGTAAATCAACTATACTCCAATAAAAAAAAATTTAAAAAAATTTAAAAAATAATTAAAAAGGTGAAATATTTGAGCAGAGCCTTCATAAAATACACACACACACACACACACACACACACAAATGACCAACAAATACATGAAAAGATATGTAACATCATTGGTCATTAGAAAAATGCAAATTAAAATCATGAGATACCCCTTTAAATCTACCAAAACAGCTAAAATAAAAATGATTGATAATACCGAGAGTTGGGGAGAATGTAGAATACCTGGAGCCCTCAGATATTGCTGGTACAAATGTAAAATGATACAGTCGCTTTGGAAAACAGATCTGCAGTTTCTCAAAATGTTTAAAATATATACACTTATCATACAATCCAGTAATTCCATTCTGAGGAAAAAATGAAAACATATGGCTATATTATTTAATATAGTAAAAAAAAAAATGAAAACAACCCAAATGCACATCAACTGGTGAATGGATAAACAAAATGTGGTATTATCCATACAATGGAATATCACTGAACAATAAAAAGGAATAAACTATTTATTGATAAATGCACCTGCTCTGAAAAAACATCTTGACACAAAGGATTCAAATGAAAATATACTTTAGTAGAAAGACAATAAGTATTATTGAAAATAAGCACTGACTGCAATCTCTTCAGCTTTCAAGGGTTGTTACATAATTATTTAACCTAAAGAAGTTCCCCTTTTTTAACCTAGGAAACCTCCTCAATAGGGTCCTTTGAGCATGAAACTGAGGACTTTTAGATCATAGTATGGAAGTCAAGAGTTAAATATAGAAAGTGCTAAGTACTTTCATATAAGAAAAAAAAGGAAAATGATGGCCCTTTGCTGGCAGTTCTAGAGGCTGTGAGGTGAGGAGTCTAACAGAGAAAAGAAAAGATATGATATAAAAGGAAGAAGATCCTGAGAAATATACTAGGCCTTCAGAGGATGTCAGGCTGCGGGAAATTCCATGTGGCAGTAAAGGACCTAAAAATGTCTCAAATCCATGATGACGTATATTGAAAAGCTTTCATTCACCAAATAATTATCAAGCCTTTACTCTGTTGCCATGCTCTGCTCTAGGCACCAGGGATACAAGTCAGTCAATAAAATAACAAACTACCTGGAGGATATTCTCAACAACTTGAGGTTGTTTTCTATGCTGTGTTGTAACTTCCCTTCACTGCACCCCAAACCAACAACAGAATTCTGCTACAAACAAAAGCATTGTTTTAAGGGTGCATCGGGGGATAAAGGACAACAGAGGTTGTCCAATGTGAGTTGAATCAGCACCAGCAAGATTAGATGACAATCACAGGAAGGAAGCATAACGGCTAAAAATAGGTCCTGTGAGACAAACAGACCGGAGCAAAGGCTGCCTCAGGAAGCCTTAGAGGTACAACAGAGGTGTTAGCAGATCTACATTATGAAGTATGGCAGTGTGGTAATATTTAAGGCTATTCACCAATGTTTCAGTGCCTCTCCTTTCAGGAAAATGGTGAAGCTGCATGCCGCTGCCTCCTTCAAGTTCAGCATAGTCCTAAGATGGGCTTTAGCCTATGGAATATGAACGCAAGTGGAATATGTCACTTCCCTGGGGACGCATTCTGAAGAAAGCGAATAAACCATCATGTTCTTATGTTCCTCTGCCATGGCAATCAACAACCATGCAGGTGTAAGGGCTCTGTCAGCCAGCTCTCACAGTGAGAAGAGCCCCCCAGCTAACTTGAAACAGACACAGAACATAAGCAAGAAATCAACCTTTGTTGTTTATAAGCCACTAAAATTGGGGGTGGTTTATTACGGCAGCACAACCTAGCTTATCCTGGCTGATACACGTAGATTGAGCCAGTCTATGTGGCTATCCTAGGAAAACTGTACGACCCAGGGATTTTAAAAGATCTTTTTAAATCACAGAGTCATCTGAAGGAACTAGGAAGAGAGTGTGCTTTCGTATGCCAGATTGGAACAGATGAGAACGTAAAAGCAGTAAATGCAGCCCTAAGGATTCTGGAAGGTAAGGCAAGCATCACGACAGGTATACTTGTCTTTTTCTGACAGGAAAAAGTATATACCTTCATTCAGAGACAATACTTTTTATCCCCGTAGAACTAAATTCAAGCTGGATTTGTCCTCTGGGGATTTGTTTAAAGGATGAGAAGCAGAGTGAACAACATCTCCCACCCCACAAAATCACCGAAACTTTGTAAAACTGGAGAGTCCTTTCAGTGAACCCATTGAGAAGAAAAAAAGCATAACTTAAAATGGTGAGGCAGTGAAGGCATTTTTCATGAAAAGCTGAGACAACGTGGACCAAGCAAGCTACTATCTGACCTAAGGCAGTGTTACCCAGTCTTTGCAAAACATTTTCGCAAGTCTTTCTCCTGGCCACCTGCTCTCTATACTTTAGTTACTTACTATTTTCTTTAAATTGATTTCCATTTATTTACTTAATTAGATATATTTTAAAAGAAAAAATTGATTCAAATAGTGTAAATTGAACAGTAGTACCATTAGCCGTAAATATAAACTGAAAACCCTCATAACGATAAATACATACAAAAATAGAACAATGAATAAAATTATTCCATTTTATCTGGAGAGTATAACTTGCTAAAGTTTATAAGCCTAAGGCTTGCCTGTGGATAAAGGGAGAATTACAAGATGATAGCGTCAACCTGAGTCTTTCTCCTTCACTGATCATAATTAAAGAGAATTATAAAGAGAATAATTTTAAGACTAAACAGTTCAATGCTCTACCTAAAATCACCTCAAGTACTCTTTGTGGTATGTATCCCACATTTAGGGAAATACTATTGTTGTGGCCATGAACATGAGCCTCTCAGATTCCTGACAGTGGGGAGGCACATGACGGACAAACCCCGGTGTTGTGCTCTGAAATCCATCACCATGTTCTCACAGAGACCGCACTTCCCACAGGCTGCTTCCAACCAGTGACTGGGGACTAAGGCAGGGAAGGCATGGTTGTCCTGGAGACTGGGTTGTCCTCTGACAGGTCACGTTGGCTCATCAGCTTTGTCAAACATCCTTAGAACTGCGCTGCACTTTGAGAGGCTTCCTTCCATCCCGCATCTCTCCTTCACAAGGATCAGACCCACATCACAGTCTGGGGGCCCTCCCAGCAACTCTCCAGGACCCTTCTCATTTTCCTAATAGGCTCACGTATGTCTTGAGCTTCTCAGGTAACCTCAACTTGCCTGTTGACCTTCCTAACAGCATCTTTTGAAGACAAAATGAACTGGCAGGAAGATGTTCCACTAACTTGTTTTGTCCAAGCATCAGCTGTCTCAAATAAATCTCAGAGGGCGTGAATCTCAGCCTAATCTTCCCAAAAGCAGACACAGTACAGATAGCCTATATTGTTGACTAAAGTAAAAGCCGCCAAGATCTGTGTATAGGGATTGGGGAAGATAAAAGCTGTCATCTGTGGTAGAAGTTTAAGAGCTGTGCTTACATTCTTCTGCCAAGCATTAAGCAAACATTCACTTATGTGTTAAGACCCAGCTCAAACATCACCTGCTCTGAGAAATCTTCCCCAGTCTAACCGGCACTGGTGCTATCTGTCTCTGCATCCCCACAATGTCCCAGCCCTTCCTTTCCTGAAAGAACTTACCACATTACACTGCAATGAGAGTAGAGTCATATCTTACGAGAATCAGGCTGAAAAGTCAGAGCCCGGAGCAAAGATGATGAAAGGAAAAATTATCTTTCAAAACCCCTTAAAAAGGTCCCATGATACAGATGGACATACATCTTCTCAATGAGTCCATCACAGCTAGTTTTTCCTCCAGCATTGGAAGAAATCACTGTGCCTTTGGTTAAGCACCTCATAAAGTGGTTGGCTTGCTTTTAAAGACCACATTGCATGAAAAATAGAACGATGCTGAATCTTAACTGCCAGAATCATCCTCAACTTAAGAAGATATCCCATGAGAGGATCACTGAGAAAACCCCAGTTTCCTATCCCCACCTCACATTCTGGCTGGGGTCTACACTGAGTGAGTGGAATAACAACCCTGGCCATTTAAATAATTACTTCTCCCTCTTACTTTTCATTCTTTGTGTACAGCTGAATTCACAGAGGCTAAACCCAGTATCTACTATAACATGTGTCTCTCTCGCTAGGGTTCACTTGACTGGAAGTCCACTTGACTGGAACCTTCCTAACATCTACCAATGTGTGTGTACACACCTGGTATTAAATATATGAGGGAGGGAGGGAGGGGTGGAGGGAGAAAGAGGAAAAAAAGGATAGATGCAAGAAATGGACACCAAACAATTCATTCCAGGAAGGTGTGTTAGGTTGGTTTCCCCCAGAAGGAGACCCCAAGACAAGGGTTTGAATGGAAGGTGATCTCAGGAGCATGATGAAGGGAGATGTGACAGTGAACAAGGGGCAAAAGCCCTCCCACAAAGGGTGAATGAATGAGCAGGTGACTGCTGTGGGCACCTGGAGCTCAATCCTACTGAGGATTTCTGGGAGTCAGCATAGAGCACAACTCATATGTCTCCTGTGTAAGAAGCAAGGAGGCTGGAATATTTATCCACCAACTCCACCCACAAGCACAGGCCAATACTCCTATGGTGAGAGAAATCCCTCAGGCTGAGATCTGCAGGCTTTGCCATAGGAAGCCACAGGCATGTATGAGATGGGTGTGTACTGAGGGAACATCCATCGTCACAGAAGGGAATGGTGTTCTGTCACTTTTATTTCAATCTATGCCCATTTTCTTTCCACTAAAAAGACTTTTACTCTAATTTCACCTAACCAGTGAGCATTGTCAATTACAGCAGGGACATCAGAATTTGAACATCTTGGGATTCTGATTTCTTTTTCCTTTGCAAAACATTGCTTTCTTTATGATTGTAATTTAACAGTGAGCCTGAACTATGTCACCTGTGTCTCTCATGCACAATCTCTTTGTAATCTTTGAATGAATGAGTGCTTTAGTTTTACAGAAACTTTTGAAATAAAAAATCTATGTATACATTCTAATTTCACTCATCTTTTAAATGTACATAAATATGTATACTAAGTCTATAAATCTGTATAAAGCTGTTTCCAGCAACTAGTTGCACAGTATTCTTGATGGTTAACATCAGTCACATTAAAATGTCTATACTAAGCAGAATTTTTCATTAGTTACAACAAATCTATAGACTAAAATCAAAATTTTACAATCTTGAATAGAATTCTCCCTTATTGTCCATTAAGAGGTTATCCTGAGGAAGTGTTCGTTGAAGGTAAAAGTTAAAGATCACAAGATGATGAGGCAAGCAGACTTTCCTTTAAATTTTCACATATATGCCAACACTTGAGTGCTATAAATAGAGGACTGCAGAAGCTAGGAGATGAGTTATATAATTCTGAATCAATGCCCTGGATATGGGCAGCCTATTCTGAAATTATGAAAACCAAAATGAAGACCCTTTTTCTACAAACAACAGAATATGGATTTAGAACACTCATGTTTTGTTAAATTTTTGAGCATCTCTATTTCTTAGCCTATTCATTGGCCTAAGCCCCAAACAAGAATTTTTCCCTGCAAGTTTTTATGCATATGGTGCACTGGAATACTAATTCTCCTCATTAAAATCCCACTCCATGCCAGTGTCCAATGTGTTTGAAAAGTTCAAAAAGGTATGCTTTCCTTTAAGCAAAAGCTGTGCAGAAATCCCAGATCTTTTTATTCTTGCTGCTGAGAAGGGAAAGGTGAGCTCACTCTCTCTGGGCCAATGCCTCAACCCTCAGCAGCCCTTCATGACTCATCCCTTCAATATCTGCCCTTGAGTTTCAGACCCCTGGCCTGGACCCTCACCACTGACTCATAGACCCTTTCTTAAATAAATAACACCAATTTTTTAAACTCCCAGATGCTTCTGTTATCTTAGGGGATGCTATGGTGCATTCTGTGGTAAAGACTAGATTTGCTTCTATTGTGACCACTCCCTAAAAACAGGATGGACCTTCACCCAAGATGTGGTTCGAATGTCAAGACTCATGACACTACACACATACCAAGAGGGGATGAAGAGATTTACTCATTGCAACATGGGGAGTAGGGAAGGCTCCCAAGGAGGTCTACATGCCTTGAGAGCAGCGAAAGAAGACTGACGTGGGGTTTTTAAGGTAGTTAAATGGTGGGCCCACGTGAGGGTTTCCATGTGTGGCTTAAACATCCTGCCAGCAACAAAGGTGGAATTACCTAGGCTTTCTTATCAGCTTGCCCAGATGTGGGGCATATGGAGAAGGATGAATGAAACCTAAATGTTGTCAGCAGTCAAACATCAAAAAACAAATGGAGTCAGACTATTACAGCTTTCCTATTAAGTCAGATTTTCATACATTGATATAATCATAATAAAGAACATAACTGACAGTTATTTGGGTATTTACTACATACCAGACATGCACTATTTACACATCATTTCACTGAATTCTCACAAGCACCCTAATAAGAGTTAGTGACTTTGTTTGAGTTCCCCCCAAAGGAGAAAAGGAGTCATCTGTTTGAGAAGTTAGGGCAGGAACATAGTGAAAGACTGGGAAAGAAAGGAAAGCTAATAAAGGATTCTATAAAAAGCTGGTTACCACTGCAGGTATCTGGAACTCAGTATAACTCAGGACGCTTAGAGAGATGTATACTCAGTGATGTCCCCCTGGGGGGGGAGGGGGGGTAAAGAAGCTGAGATGCTTATCCACCCTTCCATCCTCACTGTTGGGAGGTCAAACCTGGGGGCATCATCTCCAGCACTCCCAGCAGTGCAGAGAAAGTCTTCCAGCAGAGATGCTGGTGCTTGAAGTAAGCAGCTATTAGCAGGTACGGGAACTGTCCTCTGAATAGCAAAGCACTGCCAAGGTGAGCCATGGAGACAAGGCAGCCACTATCTACCTACAGAAGGGAACTAGTATTATCCCCATTTTATGGGGATATGAAAGCTCAGAGAGGATAAATAAGGCTTTCCAAGATCACACATAATAATCATTAAAGAGTTGGAACTAAACCCAAGGCCATATGACTCCTGAGCCATATTCGTAAGCAAAGCACACTGATATAAAAGGGCTCTGCTACTTTCAGAGAGTGGAATTGAAACAGACAGAGGCAGTGTGGCAGAGTAATAAGAATATGTGCTCCTAAGTCAGACTGTATCATTTCAAATAACACTGCCACTCACTAGCTTGGTAACCTTTTAACTTCTCTGTGCCTTGGATTCATCATTTATACAATGGAGATAATCGTTGCACTTTCATCGCATGGTTATGGTGCCTCATAAATGTTGTCTTTTTTTTTTTTACACGTTTGGCTGAGTGTCAACTCAGGAGGTATCTTGATATCTAAAACCTATAATTTTAGAAAATAATTTGTCTGACCTGGTTTACTTTTTGGGAAGCATTTTATATGATTACATATTTTTAAAGATATATATATATATATAGGCATTCTTCCCTTTTCCATGTCATTTTCTCAGTCTTTCACTGTTTCTTGCCCAAACATCCAAAATAAAAGATTTCTTTTTTTCACCAAATACTTCAAGCTGCCCTTTTGAGGGGAACCCAAGCAACTATAAAATATAAAAATATATTGGTAAAATATGTATATATGAGATAAGAAAATTAGTCCAGTCAGGTCCAGGTTGGGTTTATTGTTTATCTCTGATCGCTCTGCAGATGAGTTTTACAAGACTTGTCTTTCTACAAGCATCAGCAGAATTCTACCCAGCACAGTCTCTACTCCAGGCTTCGGGTAGGCAAAATGCTGGGTTAAAGGAAGGCAGATAAAAAAACAAGTCAAATAAAACCCATATTTCCTGGCTACTCAGTATCCAGAGAGCCCCTGGCCCCTTAAGTAGACACAGCACCCAAGAGAAAGCCTGTCTTAGAGGTGATATGCTGGCAAATGTTCTGGCTGCATTACCTCTGGACGATTCTCCATCCCTGTCCAAACCCTCCTCTCTCTATGCCCAGTAATAATGAGTCATTGTTTTCTGAGAACTTACCATATGCCTGATGCTGTTCTAAGCACTTTGCATATATTCACACATTTAACCCTTACGAAAACCCTAGGAGATAGCTGTTTATTATTATCATTCTCATTTCATATTTGTGGAGACTAAGGTATACCAGGAATTGGTCTGACTTCCATCAAATTTCAAGAACTTCTTTCAAATGGTTCTGTTGGCCATTTGCATCATGGATACTTAACCCAATGAAAACCAACATTTCAAGACCAGATCTGGGACATCAAATTTGAGGTTTCCTAAACGTTCCCGCATCTACCCACTCATCCAATCACTACAACCCTGATTTAAAGTCATTTACCCAGGGCTTCCCTGGTGGCACAGTGGTTAAGAATCTGTCTGCCAATGCGGGGGACACGGGTTCGATCCTGGTCTGGGAAGATCCCACATGCCGTGGAGCAACTAAGCCCGCACGCCGCAACTGCTGAGCCTGTACTCTAGAGCCCGCGAGCCACAACTACTGAGCCCACGTGCCACAACTACTGAAGCCCAGGCGCCTAGAGCCCGTGCTCCACAACGAGAAGCCAGGACAATGAGAAGCCCGCACACCGCAATGAAGAGTAGCCCCCGCTCGCCGCAACTAGAGAAAGCCTGCGTGCAGCAACGATGACCCAGTGCAGCCAAAAATAAATAAATAAATTTAAGAAATAAAATAAAATAAAGTCACCTACCCAACACACCCCCAAAAAAGCTTTTGAAAAGTTCCGTACAACCCCATGGAGATATCTTCGGATACTCAAGCAAAAGCAAGGCAAGTAAGGCAGAATATGCACGAAAAAGAAAGCCCTATATTCTGCTAGCTAAAACAGTCATCCACAAACTGCTTATCAGGTGTTTTGTTTTGTTTTTTTTTAATCAAGAAAGTCTTCAGAGATTTTAGCTTAGAAATAAAATACATCTTTCACCGGAAGCTATTTCTATCTTCCTTTAACACCAAGTAACACCCTCACCTTCTAGCTTCTGTTTTTTTTTTTTTTTTTTAGCGGATTGTGCAATAAGTCAGTCTAAGATGAGTGTTATCATACTACCCTGGGTAAGATCCTCCAAGCTGAGCCTGCATTTGTTCTGCATCTTGAGAAAGGTATGCCCTGGAGGCACGCGCTGGATGCTACGGTTAATTAACTAATTTACTCAATCAAGTTTAACAGTGGTTTTAACTTTAATGAGACCATTACATTTTAATATGGAAATAACAGCCTTGTATCCTTAACAATCCCCACAGTCCACAAAGCCACCTCCCTCTTCCGCCCACCTCGCCCCAGCGTTGATGTTGCCTTGTGAACCTGAACACCTGAGTGTAACATCCAGAACTTGTAATACACATGTTCAGGGTCCATTACAGACACAGCCCACGTAAACCACTGTTCTGCCTTCTGGTGGCCCCCGATGTACACTCTGAACACACACAGCAGTTGTCGCTCAAGATAAGAACCCAAGTTTTATCACTGGCAGAGTCCTTTCTAGATGAAAGTGTAGTGGGGGCTTTTGATACTAAAAAACTGGTGTGAGTGAGGAAGAAAGGTAGACCAGGTCAGAAAATCCAAACGGAGAGAAACTAAAGGAAATGACTAGGCGTGCAACCTGGGTTGCTATTGTCCTAGGGAGATCTACTCTCGGGCTGCCATCCCCAACTTGGGTTGCATTTAATTGGGATCCAAATCATTAATACAATGGCCTTCCAAGCTCTTCTTATTGAGAATTTTTTTATTATTCCAGATACAGTACTTTGGAGATTAACTATGAAAAGTTTTACAAGACGGTGAAGGTAATGAATCATGAATTCTGTAAGGGTAAACCCAATACGGTGAAACCAAGTACAGCTGTCTTATATTTGCTCTGTGTGCATTTTGCTACCCGTAATTTTGTCATCAATTTTCATCTTTTGTTTAAACATATTTGTCTTTTGGACAAGATAGGTCATATTTCATAGGTTTGATGAATTTTCTCCTTGGTCCAGTTTTACAGAATTTGCACTTAATTAATTGCCCAACCTTTAATTCGACAGACTGTTTTTAATGGCTATGTAGTTTCAAAAGCATATACACAGTGGAATTTCGAAAAAGTAATTGTTTTTGTGTCACTTCCAAAGAAAGTCACAATTATTAAAATGTGTAAATAATTTGTCAAATGCGCAATGGGCAATAATTAGGAAGATATCAAATAAACCTTTAATGGATATTTTTAATTTGGTGTTCAGCAGGAACATTTAAATAATGCAACAAAATATGTCATTACTCGCCTCAGGACTATAGAAGCCAAATTCCAATGTGAAAATGCACCTTTCAATTGCATAGACTGGGTCATAATAGAGGTGACACTCATAAAAGATTTTCTAGGTCTTAGCAGAGCCGTAAATAGGGACCCCCTCATCCGGCAGACAGCACAGAATCCAAAACCCTGCCTATCAAAAGCATCATTCAAGCCACAAGGCTCTTCTGTGCCTGGTAAAAAGCAGGCAGGAAAAGAAGAGACAAAGGTCAGTTGTCAATTCTTTATAAATGTGATTGTGCTGGCAGTTTGCAAAAAACTGCCATGTTTCCCTAGCAACTTTGTGTGCACGCAGATGCGTTTAGTACATTTTTTTCCCCTTGTTATTTTCAGACCGTCTTTTTGTACCGTGGACTATTTCGAATGTATTCTTTCAGTTACATGGGCCTTTTTATTAAGAGGATTAAGAGGCTGACATTTTTTGGAAGGGAAGTTCGCTGAATTCGGGGCCATAAAAACCAGAGTTCAATTTTTAGTCAAACTGCAGATAAAAAGCAGGAGTGAAAAAGGCTGGGTTAGAGAAAACACATTAGACCAAGAGAAAGCCGAAAGTATCCAGTTTCTAGAAATTGGAACCTGAGAGCCCATGACATTCCCGAATGGTACTTTGTCATCTCTTTGAAAGAAATGTTAAGCAAAGCTTCCGAGCAGCCTCCACCCTGCCTTTTATGTTCCTCCTTTGATTTTGTGATTGTTCCAGAGCCTGGAGTCAATATTTAATTTTGATTCATCTGTTCCTCCTTCTTGTTTATTAGTGGCAGGGAAAGGACATTTGGAAATAACTCTCACCGAACTCTGCTCTTTATTAATTCATCCACAACATGGATTGAGCACTTACGAATTACCAGGCATTGTTCTGGGCATACAGCTGGGGTCTACAAACTCTTTCTGTAAAGCACCAGCTAGTAAATATTTTAAGATCTATGGGCGGGTCATACAGTCTTCACAACTCCTCAACTGTGCGCTTGTGGGTTGTAGCAGCCCGCAGGCATTGCATAAATGAGTGGGTGTGGCAGTGTGCCAATAAAGCTTTCCATATGGACACCAAAACTTGAGTTTCACGTAATTTTCACGTCACGAAATATCATTCTTTTGATTTTTTTTCAACCATTTAAAAAAACGAAAATGTTTGGCTGTGAGTCTGTTTCTGTTTTGTAAATAAATTCATTTGTATTATTTTTTAGATTCTGCATGTAAGTAATATCATATAATATTTGTCTTTCTCTGACTTACTTCACTCAGTATGATAATCTCTAGGTCCATCCATGTTGCTGCATATGGCAATATTTCAACCTTTTTTAGTTACCAAATGGGAAAGGGAGAGAGGAGGGAGAAATTAGGAGTATGGGATGGATTAACAGATACACACCAGTATATATAAAATAAACAACAAGGATTTACTGTACAGCACAGGGAACTATATTCAATATCTTATAATAACCTGCAATGGAAAAGAATCTGAAAAAACATATATATTTAACTGAAACTAACACAATATTGTAAATCAACTCTACTTCAATTAAAAAGCAGGAAAGGGCTTCCCTGGTGGCGCAGTGGTTGAGAGTCTGCCTGACAATGCAGGGGACGCGGGTTCGTGCCCCGGTCTGGGAAGATCCCACATGCCGCGGAGCGGCTGGGCCAGTGAGCCATGGCCGCTGAGCCTGAGCGTCCGGAGCCTGTGCTCCGCAACAGGAGAGGCCACAACAGTGACAGGCCCGCGTACCGCAAAAAAGAAAAAAAAAGGAGTAAAAAACCAAATAATAATAAAACAAAAAGTAAAACCCATTCTTAGCTTGTGGGCCACACAAAAACATGCAGCAGGCTAGATATGTCCCTCCGCCCAGGTTTCCTGACCCCGGGTATACAGGCAGGGGTTGTGCTGTCATGGGCCTGACACTATGGAAGGGACACAGGAAAAATGTAAAAGAATGAAACAAGATGACATCAGGTTACTCTAAGTGATATGAAGGAAACAAAACAGGATGGTAAAGAGTGACTGCGTGAGGGTGGTTACTTTAGATAGAGCTGTCAGGAGGGCCCTCTCTGAGCCCTGAATGACAAAGTCCATCATTCCCCTACAGTGCATTGTTTCCCCTCAGCATCTGACTGTACCACTAATTCTGTAAGTCAGCTGCACTTACACCTAATTATTAGTTCCTAGAGTTACACTACAAAGCACCAGAAAACAAAGCCATTGACTCACCCAACACCGTTATCAAAATTGTAGAAGATAAGCATATGCTAGTGAGAATAAACATACCTATTAATATTACAGATTTCCAGGTGCTGTGCTGGGGACACCTAATCCTCAGTCACTAGGAGATAGGAGTTTTAAATGTGCAGCACCGTGGTTCAAAGCAAGTTTTTTTTTTTAATTGGAAATAGTGCCATAACCTTAGGTCATTTCTCTTCTCGTTTCAATACTCATAGAGCCTAAATAATGGTACGCTCTCAACTTAGAAACTTGAGCTGACTGGGCCTCTTTTATTTACATCCTATTGAATTAGCATTAACTTTACTTTTCACAGCTGCTAAAATATTTTTTTCAAGAGAAACAAAATTACCTTCACGAAGGTTCTCTTGGTGAAAACAGACAATCATAAAGGGACGCAAGGCTTAATTTGTCTTTCAGGGGACAGGTCAAAGGTCAACAATATTTCTGCTCTTCTCAAAATTTGCGGGCTAATTTCAAACCCAATGCCAAAGGATTTGAAGGCACTTTTTATTTTCCTCACATGGTTTGGTAGTGGGCTTTCCAACAGCTGTGATACCGGAAGCTAGTGACAGGTTGGTCATTAGGAGGTGAAATTTAACTCAAGATTTCCAGCTTAGAATAGCCTTTAGTAGCGTTAGAGCTTAAAGGGTCATTTTGTCGATTGGTTGGTTGCTTGCATCACCGGCAAAGCCCATTAACAATTCCCAGGAAATAAAAATAGAATCGGGGTAGTAAAGTCTAACGCTTTTTTCCCTCTGTGCTTAGTCTGGTTTCACGGGCTCACGGGGGGCCCAGTGCATAGGCCTCACACCCGGCCCTTCAGACCAGCGTTTCCGGTGTGACACGTGGCCGCGGCCCCTCAGCTGGCCGGCGGGCGGGCCGTGCGCAGAGACACTGAACCCCGCACTGCGATCTGGAGCCCGAGCAGCAGAGCTGTGCCCACCCTGCAAGAACTCTGCCCTCCTCTCCCCGCTGATGAGACCCTGTAAAGCAGCCCTGCCCACAGCCTGTCGGGAGAGTGGGTGCTCTGGAGCCCGAGCTCGCACCTCTCTTTTCTTTGATCAAAGAATAAAGCTTTCCTCTGCTTATGAACCGAACTTGGTCTCATTCTATCGCTTGAACAACACGGGACAGAAGAACCCTTGTTGGAGACCAACTTGGGAGGATCGGTAACAAAGTTTTGGGTCTTCTGGCCTTTGCCTGTACCTATCCACCATGCTCTAGGCTCACCCCAGCCCCAGCGGGAGGACAGTGGAGGTTTGGGGAGGCTGACTTGAGGATGACTGACTCTGATCTTTGAGGACACTCTGACAGGGTAGAATGGCGACACCTTTCTGCCAAATTCAGGGCAACGCTGCCCAGCAACATGGTACCTGGGTATGGTGCACACACAACCACCAAGCCCCCAGAGTCATCTGGACTGCGCCCCCTGTGCAGAGGGGATCACACTAGGGCATCACTGGAGATGGGAGACTGAAACTAACATGTGTCCACCCAGTGCCTTTGGCTGGCCTTCCCGAGGTTCTGGACACCTGGGGAAGGGCAGAAACTAGGACCCAATCAGTGCGCCGTCTATAAACAAGAGGGACACCAGAAGAGAGAATGCCCTCGCTACCCCCAAAGGGAGACGGCAACAGCAGATCCTGGCCACTACCCTCGAAGGCAGATGGTCCAAAGAGATGAAGAATGATGGGGGGGGAGGGGCTCCTAAGCTGGCGCTCCAATTGACCCCCCGAGAAGCCCCAGCTGACACTGGACGTAGGGCAGCAGCCTGTTGAATTCTTAGTCAACAGTGGTTCACTCGGTTCCAAACACCACATCAGGCAAACTGGGTCACAAGGGTTGTAACATTATGGGATTATCAGGGAAGGCCCAGGAACGGGCATTCATAGAGCCATGAGAACATAAACTGGATGAACATGCCCACCCATTCCTTCCTGTATGTCCCTAAGTGTCCTATACGCCTATACTAGGAAGAGTATCTTACATAAATTGGGGGCTACTATCCACCCAATAGGAGGCAAATTGGAGATTGTCATCCCCTTAGACAAAGGGCACAGGATGACAATGTTAATGGCGGAGGACAAACCTCCCTGGACAGAGCAAGTCTATCTCCCCAAAGTAAATCCCAAGGTCTAGGCCCAGGGATGGGTGGGACGAGCTGTAGGAGCCAATCCTCTGATAGTCCATCTAAAGCACAGACATACCTGGCTCAATAGAAAACAATACCCTCTGGGGCTTCCCTGGTGGCGCAGTGGTTGAGAGTCCGCCTGCCGATGCAGGGGACACGGGTTCGTGCCCCGATCCCGGAAGATCCCACATGCCGCGGAGCGGCTGGGCCCGCGAGCCATGGCCGCGGAGCCTGTGTGTCCGGAGCC
The DNA here is from genome assembly GCF_964341445.2 of Mesoplodon mirus. Classification (NCBI taxonomy): domain Eukaryota; kingdom Metazoa; phylum Chordata; class Mammalia; order Artiodactyla; family Ziphiidae; genus Mesoplodon; species Mesoplodon mirus. Next base: position 9,504,825 of record NC_138991.1, read on the forward strand.
TGTGCTCCGCAACGGGAGAGGCCACAGCAGTGAGAGGCCCGCGTACAGCAAAAAAAAAAAAAAAAAAAAAAAAAAAAAAAAAAAAGAAAACAATACCCTCTCTGGAGGGAAGCCTTGTTGGGCATCGCCCCTGTGATACAGGGCCTAACTGACCAGGGCCCTACTGGACTCTGCCAATCAGCCTGTAATCCCCCATCCTCCCCATGAAGAAATCCAATGTGGAATGGTACAGAACCTCAGGGCAGTCAGTGAAGCCACCAAGGATATAGATCCCATAGTCCGTAATCCCTACACCCTGCTGGCCACTCTTCTGTCCAGCAGGACCCAATATTCTGTATTAGATTTAAAAGATGCCTTCTTATGTATTCCATTAACCCCAACACCACAAGAAATTTTTGCTTTTGGGTGGCAGGACTCAAACACACAACAAACACAGCAATACTGCTGGGCAGTCCTGCCCCAAGGGTTCAAAAATTCCCCCACCATCTTTGGGGAAACTTTAGCTAAAGACCTAAAAGATCTACATCCAAAGGAAGCAACCCTCTTCCAATATGTAGGCCACATTCTGATCACCAGCCCTACTGAGGAGGCCCCTGACAAAAATACTGTTACCACCCCGAACCACCTAGCCGATCAAGGGTATAATGTGTCTAAGAAAAAGGGTCAAATAGCACAAACTAGGGTGACCTACCTAGGCCTCATTCTCAGGTCCCTGCGCTGGCTCTGGCAGATTTAGCTAAACCCTTTTACCTTTACATTCCTGAGACAAGGGGAATCGCCTTTGGGGTATTAGCTCAAACACTGGGACCCCTTATTCAGGTGGTTGCTTATTTCTCTAAACAATTAGATCAAATGGCTAAGGGATGGCCTACTTGCCCACGGGCAGTAGCAGCTACTACAGTCCTGCTAAAGGAGGCTAAGAAGTTAACCTGTGGTCAGCCAATCACTCTATGGACCCCAGGTTCAGACTTTAGTAAGTTCTAAGGGAACAGGACGGCTATCCCCTGGAAGGTCGATTCAAGTTCAGGCTATGCTTTTAGACAACCCAAGGCTACCATAAAAAATTGTCACAAGGTAAATTCTGCCACCCTGCTACCCACAGAAACAGGGCCCCTGGAGCACGACTGTATAGAAACCATAGACACCATCTATTCCAGTCGCCCCAACTTAGGAAGTGAGCCCCTCCCAAATGCCGAAGAGGAATGGTTCACAGACAGGAGCAGTTTTATGAGAGAGGGAAAAGGCTAGTGGGATATGCAGTAACCTCCCGGATCCAAGTCACAGCAGCAAGAAGCCTCTCCCCAGGGAACTCTGCCCAAAAGGCTGAGCCGATAGCCTTCATCTGAGCCTTAGAACTAGAGACAGGGAAGATCTTAAATGTTTACACAGATTTCCAGTATGCATGCGCCATCCTACATGCACACAGGGCTATGCAGAAGGAAAGAGCTATACTTACTGCAGAGAATAAACAGGTGAAACATGGCTCAAGCATACCGAAGCTCTTAGAAGCGGTACAGTTTCCAAAAAGTGTGGCAGTGATTCGTTGTAGGGGTCACCAAAAGGGGAGTGCAGAGGTAATAAGGGGAAACAAGGATGATGCAACCGCCAAAAGGGCAGCCCCAGAACCATTAACTTGGCAACTACCCCTCATCAGGGGCCTCACCTGGCCCCTCGAAGGCCAGATCCATACAATTATTCCCCAATGTACACAAAGGAAGAATTAGACAAAGCCCCGAAATGGGGCTTCAACAGAGATCTAGGAGCCCATGGGTGGCTAGTTAATAAACATGGGCGATACTTCTTTCCCCAAACTGCGGCTTGTCAAGTCATCATGGAGGCTCATCAAGGAACTCACTACGGGGAGGGAAGCGCTATATAACTGGTTAGTTAAGGTCATAGTAACCCCTGGCATGAAAAGGGTAATCAGTCCAATAGCTGAGACCTGCCCCGTCTGCACAGTGAACAACCCCGACACGGGACCCACCAGAGGCCTCCAGATTAAGGGCCATTCAGACCAGAAGGACATATCCCAGAGAAGGCTGGCAGATTGGTTTCACTGTCCTGCCAAGAGGACTGGGTAATTTCAGGTATCTTTTGGTGTTAGTGGACACATTTTCTGAGTGGACCAAAGCATTCCCTGCTAGAACTGAAATGGCAGCTGAAGTAGCTAAGGCATTACTAAAAGCCCCAGGTTTGGCCTCCCAGCCTCCCTACAAAGTGATAATGGTCCAGCATCCATGTCTTAGGTGACAAAGGGGACAACAAGTGCTCTGGGCATAAAATGGATCTTGCACTCAGCCTGGAGACCCCAGTCGTCAGGGAAAGAAGAGCGACCCAATCGTACCTTGATCCCATCCTTAGCCAAGCTATGTCAGGAAACTCAAGAAAATTGGATTAAGCTGCTTTCAATTGCCCCGCTCCATGAACCATTAGCTACAAGGGATAAGGTAAAGTTAAGTGCAGCTGAACTCATGGATGGTAGACCCATTCCCCAGCCCGAGAGAAGGGACGGACACCTTAGCCCCCGTGAAATGGAACAGCTCAAGTCTGCCCTCCAGCTACGAGAAACCGGGAAAGTCCTCACAGAACCTGACCAGGTGCTGCCTGCACCCACCGACCTGGCCCAGCACCCCTTCCAGACAGAAGACCAGGTGCACCTAAAACCCTGGAAAACCGGCGGCCTGCAAGACTAGCTCCCTCCTAAGTGGACGGACCCCACTCGGGGACCCTAGCTGCCCAATCTGCCCTGAAGTCACAGGCGGTCACTCGGTGGGGGGGACATTGCATTCGAGGGAAGAGGGGCCCCAGCCCCAACCTCCAGAGAGACAACCTGGGGCAACCACCCCCCCCCCGACTACTCGTGTGAGCCTCCCTCTGACCTGAGCTTGTCCCGAAAAACAACAAAAATGTGACCAGGGGATCCTCGGGCCCCAGCAGCAAGCTTCAACGTCACGGAACACTCACCTACAGGCCAGAGACCGGGACGCCTGCGCTTTTAGGAAAAATCTGACGTGCGACCATCATTCTCTTGCTAACATTTGGGCCTCATATCTTACATTTTCTGGTGTCTTTTGTCTCCAAAAGGTTAGACAAATGGGGAAGACACTGGTCTCAGGCAGACGAACAGTCAGGGCCGAGGCCTGGTTAGGACCCAACAGACCGAAAGGCGGCTGAGAAGTTCCGCTCCTCTACCCAGGCTATAAAGGCGCCCGCGCAGTCACAGAAGGGCAGTCACAGAAGCCAGACCTGCACCCCTCAGCGCCCCTCAGAGCCCCTCAAGGACGAAAAGCAGGACAAAACACAGAGGAGAGATTTGTCACCGGCAAAGTCCATTAACAATTCCCAGGAAATAAAAATAGAAGCTGGGTAATAAAGTCTAACCTTTTTTTTCCTCTGTGCTTCATCTGGTTTTACCGGCTCACAGCGTACTCCCCTCCGGCCCTTCAGACCAGAGTTCCTGGTACAAAATGGAGGCCCCCGCGCCTCAGCTGGGCGTCCGTAGGCAGCAGTGCTGCACACAACACTCAATCCAAGATGGCGGCGGCGGGCCGTGCGCAGAGACGCCGGCGCCGCGCTCTACAGCCCCCAGCCGTGCAGCCGCGCCAGCCCCGCCAGGACTGCGCTCCCTCCCCTGCCCGAGCTCCAGGCCCTAGAAAGCAGCCCCGCCCACAGCCTGTGAGTGGGTGGGGGCAGAGTGTGTGCTCTAGAGAGGGGCTCGCGCCTCCTCGTTCTTTGATGAAGCTTTCCTTTGCTTCGGAACCAAACTGGGTCTTGTTCTCTTGACTCAAACAACGCAGGGCAGAAGGCCCTTGTTGGGGACCAACCTGGGTGGGTCGGTAACTGTAAAAATTAACAGTTTTAATTTAGCAGCTCTTGGTCTTTTTTTTAAAGAGCTTTGTTGCCTCTTACACAGCACTTACTATTTCTACTTCAGTCTTTTCCAAAATCAACCCTACCTGTATGAACACACACACACACACACACACACACACAAACGTGCATCCCTCCAGTTTCTCTCGACAGTCTATGTCCATGAGCCGTTTCCAGACACTGATCCAAATTTTCCTCTTTTGCAAAGCATTTCCACTACTTTTGGGGGAAACTGTAAGAATTTTAAGGAAGACCTGCATCCTCAACCCAGCACTTCACTGAAGATGTAACCTCAGCCGAGTTGCTCCATTTCCCTGCCTATAAAATGGATTTGTGACCCCTGGTCCCTCCATTTCACACAGCTGTTGTTAGAATCAAATGAAATGACTTATGAAAAAACAAACAATGGGAAAATTATAAAATGCGTGTGGGTATTATCATTATTATCCCCTACTGTAATACCATCAACACTTGGGGCTTCATTCCAAATGAGACCACGTTATTTTATGCTTGTTGACATGCTGCCTGTAACCAAGTTCAAATTCAACTATAAACCTCCTGAGAATACAGAATTAGGTTTGTCATTTCTTCTGTGTGCTTAGTGTAATACTGTGCACACAGTAGGCTCCAAAATGTGACCCTTAACTGGGAGACTAATAATTGCCAAAGATATTTCTCACTGGCAAATGCTATGGGTCCCTCTGCATAATGCTTGCCACCCCTGAAAGAGGGTGGTGTCCCCAGATTCATGCTCTGAAATAGGGTTCCCATAGGTGTACTCCTCAGAACCCCAGTCTCAGAGATGTTTTGCAAAATATGAATCTGTGTTCAGACAATTGGCGGTGGGAGCCTTACGGTACCCCTCTTTCAAAGTCAGGAAGATTAAGAGTATAATAAAGAATCCCAGAATTTCTGCTTATACGTAGACATCTTTGTTCACCATGGGGTCTCACAAATCCATTTGAAGAGAGATGCTTTCGTTCCATGAACAACTCTTTGCACCGTTGCCAAACAAGTATCCCTCCGAAGTCACTTTGGGAAATGTTTCGCAAACTACAGGTCATAAAATCAATTTAATGGATTCGATAGAGCAGAGACTGCAAACTACAGCCCCTGGGTCAAATCCAGATTACCGCCTGTTTTTGTATGGCCTACAAGCTAAAAATGGTTTTTAGATTTTTAAAGAGTCTAAAACATCAAAAGAAGAATTAGACTTTGTGATAAAAGAAAATTACATGGAATTCAAATTTCAGTGTCCGTAAGTAAAGTGGTTTGGGAACACAGCCTTGCCCACTTGTTTATATGCTGTCTACGCTGCCTTCACATTACAATGGCAGAGTTGAGTAGTTTTGAGTTGGCCTCCAAAGCCAAAAATATTCATTATCTGGCCTTTTACAAACCCCTGAGCTACAGCAGCACCTTTTTTTTTTTTTTTTTTTTTGCGGTACGCGGGCCTCTCACTGTTGTGGCCTCTCCCGTTGTGGAGCACAGGCTCCGGACGCACAGGCTCAGCGGCCATGGCTCACGGGCCTATCCGCTCCGCGGCATGTGCGATCTTCCTGGACCGGGGCACGAACCCGTGTCCCCTGCATCGGCAGGCGGACTCTCAACCACTGTGCAACCAGGGAAGCCCCAGCAGCACTTTTTAAAAATGAAATAGGAAAGAATAGAAAATACCAGAGTACATCACATGTGGGAAGGATAACACGTGTTTGACAGAACATTTGCATCAACAAAATGTATGTGTATTACATATGTGTACACAGCCTGAGCCACAATAATTATATTCCTTACTGTGAATAACTGGCAAAAAAACGTTTTTTCAGTGATTCTAGAAGCAAGTTAGAACATGCCTATGTCTTATGCTTACAACTCAAAGATGTTTGTGGTACCATTACCTAGGGTAGCCAGATGGTGAGCAAAAAAGAGCAGAAAGACAAGAGACTTATAAACCAATTCAGGTACCCTACCAACTATGTCCACATAAAGCATCTCATTGAAGGTTCTTTTACAATGAGGAAGAGATGAAAGTTGCCAAAAAGATGTATCAGTGATCGACAGAATATGCTCCCTTATACTTAGAGGGTTTATCAAAGACTACTAACGCTGGATCAAGCAGTGTAAAATATTACTGTTGGTTTAACCTTGAAGAGGGCTTCGTTCCAAAAATAACTTTCCATTCAGACATCCGACACATGGTCATTGAATCCAGAAAGATTTGGATTAAGGACATGCAAGCGGCCTGTGTAAAACTATCCCTGTAATAATTATAACTAGAAAACAATAATAATTATTATAACTAAAATAATAAAATTTATTTAACACCTATTACCAGGATTGTGCTAAACCCATTCATTTCACTCAGCCCTCAAAACAATCCTATTCTGTGGGGATAATTATCACCCTCATTCTCCAAGTGAAGATACTGAGGCACAGAGAAGCTGAATGATTTGCCTAAGGTCACCCAGAGTAAGAACAGGACATGGGATTTGAATCCAGGCAGCAGGATCCTCAAACCTGCCCTTTTGACCATTTCATGATATGTCTTACCACTTATATGTCTCTGCTGAAATTGAGTGACTAAGCTATAGAAAATAGGTTCTATTATGAAAACTGTTTTATGGAGATGATGTTACAACAATCAAAATAATAAACACCACCCAATAACACGTGTACAACCTGATACTGCAGGGAATGTATCTGTACTGGTATTTAATTGTCCTCGGATTTGAATTACAGAGGTGTAGCTCAAATTATCCCCTTTGCCTGGTACCCAGCCCAAAAGACATATTTCTTTAATAAACATTTTGTGCTACCTTGCCTTCTCATGCCTCATGCTGCCACGTGAAAGCTACAGTCTTCCAAATGTGATTCATCAGAAAAATCAAGGGGGAAAATAGTTGTGATCTGATATACTGAGCGCTCAAATGCCATGGCAGCCACTTCCCGCACTGTGCAGGGGAGACAGAAATGCAGTGACTGAGTGCATCGCAGCCTGTCACGTCCGTGAACTGGGGAGCGGGGCAGGTCACTGAATCATGTTCCAGCACCTCTGCACATCCATCGAGACACGAGGTAACCAAGCCAGCTTGCCTGAGACGAAAGTCTGAGTAATTCAGAGGAGTCTGTAATTCTTTATAAAACATCCACTAAGTAGTTTTGTTGACACCTACATGACATTTCCAAGGTGGTTCAAAAACCAGACCATTTGTTACTCAGGATCTAGATCAATAGAGTGACTGGAGGGAGATGAGAGAAATTTAAAAAAAATAATAATTGAACAAGAGTGGAATAATTCCATACCTTACAACATCTCCAGTTTTATGTTTAAAATTCAAGATTGAGAAGAAAAAAAAAACTGCAACTGTACAGCCCAGCACCAGAGCCCATTTCTCTTCTTAGATAGCATTCACAGAAGAAAAGATTTTTGTTTCACTAGACAAACAAAAATATAATAAAGAAACGGTCAATTGCTTTTATCCCTTCTCTTTTCTTTTTCTTTTTCTTAGTGGCTGTCGTCAGCGTCACTCTGACAGGAGTCTGAAAAATTAACACATCACTAGGACTTACCATGTGAGATTTAACTTTTGATAAACAACAAAGTGGGTTACTGCTGTGCTAGCTATTTTTAATCCACCTTGTAAGAGTGCTTTTTTTATTGCTTTATACAGCATATCTGATTCCCTCTAAAGCACCAACTAAAAAATCTATCCAGCTGTCATTTGCTGCCCGGTAACATCTATCATCACACAGCCTGGCAGGTCTAGTCTATGAGGCAGAGGGGAGGGGAGACAGGAGGCAGAGTCAAGGACTGTCACATGGGAGGGAAAAAAAACTTGTCACCATTATTTATGACTCTTGCTGAGGCACATAATGGGACACATAAGCCTGTTTCAGTTTCAAGCACACTTGCACGGCTGCTCCCTTGTCGAAGTTGGACGCAGGCAGCTCTGCTTTACACATACAATTTCCTGAACAATGCCAAGCACTTGGCAAGTGACAGTGACAAATACTGGAGTTGGTGGCTGTAGCTCTGTGGGCTGTTATGAGCATGCAGGTGTCAGTAATCAGGAGCACTGCCACGTGAAGCTCCGATGTCTCCACTCCCCAATTCCTTTCTTCCTGCTGAAAGACTTCCTTCCTCCTCATGCTTTTAACTGCTGGGGACGTGTTTAGAGAACAGGAAATGGTGCGTTCCAGCCCATATTTTATTATTCTGGGCCATATATATCCTTCCTAAGGAGGCTTCTGTGTCCATTTGTTCCTTCCTTTACCCATCCCTACACACACAGAGCAAGAAACCAATTCTAAGATTTCAAGTGTAAGTGTCCTTTGGTTTCACGCCTGCTAAATATCCATGTTTCTGAGCAGTTGGTTCAATTAATGTTCCACCTCCAGATGTGTTCACAAAAGTAAGTGCTGGATTAGATGGTATCTCTGTCCAGTTCTATAATCTAAGTCCTACTCCAAGACCCTTTGTTTTTAGTAGCCTCATAAGGGTTTAACCTTTGGCTCTTTGGAGGGACTTAAAGGAAACTCCATCAACAGTCTCTCTACCTGACGGACCATTACAAACGCAAGAGCTGAACTTGCAACATTTAAGATAATTAAAGGTAAAATGGAGGCCCGGTTCAATAAGTGACTCGCGCACAATTTATGGCTCTAGCATGGCTCGACATTAACCTAGGTGCCCACCCTGAGCCCTCAGGCACTTTGGCACACTTGCCCAGACCCTGCTGATGAAAAATGGCTAAGACCTTAATTAAAGATAATAGGAGCAGAATGGCCTGTACCTACCCGGGAAGCCAAATCAGAAATTAATATGGGGAAGAAGACAATCTGTGAACAGAAGCACCCAGGAAAACTGAAATTGCTCTGATTCTCTGTTTAGAATTGGCTAAACCCAAACTTGCCCACCTTCATTTAGCAATATCACAGGAGGCCAAAGTAAGAAAGAGAAAATGCTTTTGTTTCACTGGGCTAGTTTCATTGTGTGTGAGAACCATAATGTTTATGATACAACTACTACCAAATAACACCGCACTGTTGACAGACGTCTGCATACCTCTGTCTCAAACCCAAAAGGGTGTCTATGCTAATTTAAGGAGTGAAGAAGTTAATCTGCATCACACAAGGTTCTCCATCTACCCAGGAATCATTTCTCTTCTGCTACATCCTCTCCTCTCTGTCGTCTTCACTCCCTCCCTGTCTCCATCTGCTGGGGAATTGCAAAGTTGAAGTCCATGGGCGCCACACGCCTGCCTGTATCCAGTTTGTCTACGAAGTGATTTTTTTAACATGTTCAATTTGAATAACTTTAGGCTAAATGTAGAGTCCAGATCACTAAAGATTTCATCATTCCCTCTCTTATACTCAGCTTGTTTATGGTGCCCATTTGGCCTTAGAAGACAGTTCAGTTTACAACACCTCTTTCCCTTCCTTTCAGATTGTTTTCCCATGGTGATTTCATATGTAGTTTTAGGAGGTAAACTTTACTTCCCTCCAACACACACATACACACACACACACTTCTGACATTCCCAGACAGGAGAGGGACAGCCTCTCCCCTCCCCAGGCAGGAGCACTATAGCATAAGCACTCCCCTCACCCCCTCCACCACTTCCCCATCTGGTTAGTGAGTTAGTGATAGATCTGACACCTATGAGACCACACTCCCAGGCATAGAGTCACTGCATTGGAATTCCTAACAAGCTCCCTGCTAGAAGGTTCACATATCCAACTCAACTCACAGTGCAATAAATATCATATGATGCAAACTTCACTTGAAAACATACAACTTCCAATCCCATTGTTTCTAGAAAGACATTTATTCAACAGATATTTATTGAGCACCCACAGGCCATGGGTGGTGATAGGGTGGTGAACAAGAACGACCTAATTTCTGCTTTCATGGCATTTTCTCCACGATGACTCTTTAGTTACAGGAGTGAAATGTACACGGCAAGGCAAATATAGGGTGTAACAGTGAACACATTTAACACAGGGACCTGACCCAGTCTGCGAGATAAGAGAAGGTCTCTCTTGGGAAATGACCGTGAAACTATATCTTTAAGGATAAGTAGGAGTTATTCAGGTTGGTGACTTGAGTGAATTACCTAGTGTCTTTGCTGGGAAGATTAAATGAGCTCATGTAGGTAGAAAAGCACCATATAAACTGTAAAAGGGTTAGTTGGTGACATTGCAGAAAGAAGGAAAGTGACAGTATATCTTAAATGTCACTAGAGGTATAGACCAAAGGCTGTGGAGTCAGACAGTTCAAGTCCTGACTCTGCCACTCACTCCCAACAGAGGTTAGGACTTTTCTTAAGCTTTCTCAGTCTCAGTTCCTTTGCCATTAAAATTGAGATAAAAATACTTGATTAATCAAACAGGATGATGCACATAAACCCCCATAGAACTGTCCCTGGCATATATATAAAAGTGTTCAGTGAATGTAAATTTGCCTTTTATTGATATGTGTCTGACGCCCAGGAAAATGGATGGTGAGGGATAAAATCTAATTAAGAATCATCAACAGAGAACCATGGAGAATTTCGAGGTAAAGTGAATGATCATACCTTGTATTGCAGCCATGCGTTAAGCATTTCCACATTCGTGATCTCACCTGGTCCTGCAATAACCTCTTGAAGCAAGAAGGGCAGGGGCCTCTGTCTTCATCTAATAAATGAGAAACCATGAGTCAAAAAGTGGCCTCTTCGAGATCTTCCAAATGCTGGGACGGGTCTGGAATTTGGGTATCCTGATTCCTAAGAAACTGCTCTTCAACCACAACACACTCAACTCTCCAAGGAGATGGATTACTTTACCTGGAGCCAGGGTCAGCTAACTATGGCCCAAGGGCCAAATCCAGTCCCTTGCCTTTTGTTATAAATAAAGTTTTACTGGAACACAGGCATGCCCATTTATTTATGTATTATCTGTGGCTGCCTTTGCCTATAATGACAGAGTTAAGTGGTCATAACAGAGACAATATGGATGGCAAAACCGAAAATATCCATTAGCTAGCCCTTTACAGAAAAAGCTTGCCAATCCTGAGCTATACCACTTGTAGTATGACAGCTCCAGAGCATGCAGTGCCAAAATCAGGGTGGAATAGGGGGCTTAATATGAAGTGCCAGTAAAATAATTCATCAAAACAGGTTACCAAAAGCAAGGTTTTCTGATAGTTTTAGATACCTCTACTATTTAAAAGGGCCTTGTAGCTGGTTTTTTTCTGTGTGTGTGTGTGTGTGTGTGTGTGTGTTATTAAGAAATTATTCTTTGAAATAATGTCATTTGCAGCAACATGGGTGGACCTAGAGATTATCATACTAAGTGAAGTAAGTCAGAAAGAGAAAGACAAATATATATTAGTTATATGTGCAATCTAAAATATGATACAAATGAACTTATTTACAAAACAGACTCACAGACATAGAAAACAAACTTACGGTTACCAAAGGGGAAACGGGGGGATGGATAAATTAAGAATTTGGGACTAGCAGATACAAACAACTATACATAAAATAGATAAACAACAAGGTCTGACTGCTGTCTATAGCACAGAAAACTATATTCAATATCCTGTAATAAACCATAATGAAAAAGTATATGTATATATACACATATATAACTGAATCACTTTGCTGTACACCAGAAACTAACACAGCATTGTAAATCAACTGTACTTCAAAACAAAATAAAAATAAAGTAAAAAATAAATTATTCTTAATTTATGGTCATTTTTTTTCCAAAGGCTTACTCTATGAAAATATATACTGAATAATTTACAATAAAAATACACAGTGTGGGCTTCCCTGGTGGCGCAGTGGTTGAGAGTCCGCCTGCCGATGCAGGGGACACGGGTTCGTGCCCTGGTCTGGGAAGATCCCACATGCCGCGGAGTGGCTGGGCCCGTGAGCCATGGCCGCTGAGCCTGTGGGTCCGGAGCCCGTGCTCCGCAGCGGGAGAGGCCACAACAGTGAGAGGCCTGTGTACCGCCAAAAAAAAAATACACAATGCCTGGTATTTGTCTTAAAATCCACCCAAAAAAAGCAAATGGGGATGGGGATTAGTGAGGCAAAGATGAAATACAAGTGGCAAAATGTCGATAATTGTTGAAGCTGGGTGATGAGGTACAAAGGAGATCATTATACTTTTCTCCTTACTTTAGTATGTGTTTGATAATTTCCATAATAAAAAGTTATATTTAAACAGGGCATTTCAAAAGGCTAGATTAACTCTTTTTCCTTTTAAATCTCATCTGACTGTAACTATGCATATTTTTATTGTTGCAGAATAATGTTTATTATCTGAAGATATGGCCCAAATAACCAACCACGTGTTTTGCTTTCTCAGGAAAGGGAGACCTAGTGCAGCGTTCTACAAAGAGCCTATTATTTGTCCTTGACCTACAATATTCTCTCCTCCCACCCTCCAAACTGCTCTCTGCTCTTATGTTTGTACATTTTTTTAAACATGGTATTAAATATTTTAAGAGTCATTTAGGGAACTAAAGTTCACTGTGGTTTGATGTCTTATAACCAGAAAATAACATTGTTCTAGTTGATCTTTCTCATCAGTGGAGACCAAAGTACTTTGGTGTATACTGTTAAGATGTAATTCTATCCAAGTCAGACTGTTCTGGTGAGAGTGCATTGGACTTGTGAGGCTGTCCAACAGAATGAAATTAAAGAAGGAGCCAGAGGTTTCCATGTATTAAGTATTAGGGTCTGTACATTTATATTATATTAATTTTGTTGATTAATAATACTGGAAACAATATCATCTTATGCCTGAAATTTTCCGCCTCAATGTGGAGAATCCTACAATAATAAAGATCAGTCAAAGGAAACTGAATATGGTTAAAATTTTCAAATCATCATCTTCATCTCTTCATCACCTTCATCATTTTCTTCTACTTTATTACCATTTTCATCCTCATCATTTTCATCATCTCCATCATCACTACCTTCTTCTTCAGCATCATCTCCTTTATCATTTATACAGAATTAGCAATTTGCCAATTATATATAACTGCTTTTATTTCTCAAAACAACTCCATGAGATAAACTGGAGTTGCATTATATGTGAATTCAACCATGTGAAGTGGGCAAACACAAAAGACAAAAAAAGAGCAGGAAATAAAAGTAGCAATCTAACGGCATATCTAATATACTATAAAATTATATTTTGCATGTGCTATTTTATACAGTGTACTTTATTATGTGCATTATTATACATTAACAAACACCTATACTGTGTAATTGTATACCTAAAACAACGAGTACTCTATTTTACGGGTGATATAAGGGTTCTCCAATGACATTAACTACATACAATTTACACCTTATGAGTTAATTTAAAATCTGAATTCTGAAGAGGAGCTTCAAGATGGCGGAAGAGTAAGCCACAGAGATCACCCTCCTCCCCACAAATACATCAGAAATGCATCTACACATGGAACAACTCCTACAGGACACCTACTGAACGCTGGCAGAAGACCTCAGACCTCCCAAAAGGCAAGAAACTCCCCATGTACCTGGGTAGGGTAAGAGAAAAAAGAAAAAACAGAGACAGAAGGATAGGGACGGGACCTGCACCAGTGGGAGGGAGCCGTGAAGGAGGAAAGGTTTCCACACACTAGGAAGCCCCTTCACGGGCGGAGACGGGGTGGTGGGGGGAGCTTCGGAGCCACGGAGGAGAGCGCAGCAACAGGGGTGCGGAGGGCAAAGCAGAGAGATTCCCGCACAGAGGATTGGTACCGACCAGCACTCACCAGCCCGAGAGGCTTGTCTGCTCACCTGCCGGGGCGGGCGGGGCTGGGAGCTGAGCCTCGGGCTTCGGTCGGATCGCAGGCAGAGGACTGGGGTTGGCGGCGTGAACACAGCCTGAAGGGGGCTAGTGCGCCACAGCTAGTGGGACGGAGTCTGGGGGAAAGTCTGGAGCTGCCGAAGAGGCAAGAGACTTTTTCTTGCATCTTTGTTTCCTGGTGCGCGAGGAGAGGGGATTCAGAGCACCGCTTCAAGGAGCTCCAGAGACAGGCGCGAGCCGCAGCTAAAAGCGCGGACGCCAGAGACAGGCATGAGACGCTAAGGCTGCTGCTGCCGCAACCAAGAGGCCTGTGTACAAGAACAGGTCACTATCCAAATCTCCCTCCCCCGGAGCCTGTGCAGCTCGCCACTGCCGGGGTCCCAGGACCCAGGGGCGGCTTCCCCGGGAGAACGCACGGCGTGCCTCACGCGGGTGCAACGTCACGCCGGCCTCTGCCGCCGCAGGCTTGCCCCGCCTCCGCTCGGGCTGGTGCAACGTCACGCCGGCCACCGCAGGCTTGCCCCGCCTCTGTGCCCCTCCCTCCCCCCCGGCCTGCTTGAGCCAGAGCCCCCGAATCAGCGGCTCCTTTAACCCCGTCCTGTCTGGGCGTGAACAAACGTCCTCAGGCGACCTACACGCAGAAGTGGGGCCAAATCCAAAGCTGAGCCCCGGCAGCTGTGCGAACAAAGAAGAGAAAGGGGAATCTCTGCCTGCAGCATCAGGAGCAGCAGATTAAATCTCCACAATCAACTTGATGTACCCTGCATCTGTGGAATACCTGAATAGACAACGAATCATCCCAAAATTAAGGAGGTGGACTTTGGGAGCAACGATATATATATTTTTTTCCCTTTTTCTCTTTTTGTGAGTGTGTATGTGTATGCTTCTGTATGTGATTTTGTCTGTATAGCTCTGATTTTACCATTCGTCCTAGGGTTCTGTCTGTCTGTTTTGGGGGTTTTTTTTCTTTCTTTTTTTTAGTATAGTTTTTATCACTTGTTATCATTGGTGGATTTGTTTTTGGTTTGGTTGCTCTCTTCTTTCTTTCTTTTTTTAAATTACTTTGTAAATTTTTTTAATATTTTTTATTTTAATAACTTTATTTTATTTCACTTTATTTTATTTTATTGTATCTTTTTCTTTCTTTCTTTCTTTATTTATTTATTTATTTCTCGCTTTTATTCTGAGCCATGTGGCTGACTGGGTCTTGGTGGTCTGGCCAGGTGTCAGGCCTGAGCCTCTGAGGTGGGAGAGCCAAGTTCAGGACATTGGTCCACCAGAAACCTCCCAGCTCCACATAATAGCAAATGGCGAAAATGTCCCAGAGATCTCCATCTCAACACCAGCACCCAGCTTCACTCAACAACCAGCAAGCTACAGTGCTGGACACCCTATGACAAACAACTAGCAAGACAGGAGCACAACCCCACCCATTAGCAGAGAGGCTGCCTAAAATCATAATAAGGTCACAGACACCCCAAAACACACCACCAGACATGGACCTGCCCACCAGAAAGACAAGATCCAGCCTCATCCACCAGAACACATGCACTAGTCCCCTCCACCAGGAAGCCTACACAACCCACTGAAACAACCTTAGCCACTGGGGGCAGACACCAAAAACAACGGGAACTACGAACCTGCAGCCTGCGAAAGGAGACCCCAACACAGTAAGTTAAGCAAAGTGAGAAGACAGAGAAACACACAGCAGATGAAGGAGCAAGGTAAAAACCCACCGGACCTAACAAATGAAGAGGAAATAAGCAGTCTACCTGAAAAAGAATTCAGAATAATGATAGTAAAGATGATCCAAACTCTTGGAAATAGAATGGAGAAAACACAAGAAATGTTTAACAAGGACCTGGAAGAACTAAAGAGCAAACAAACAGAGATGAACAACACCATAAATGAAATTTAAAATTCTCTAGAAGGGATCAATAGCAGAATAACTGAGGTAGAAGAACAGATAAGTGACCTGGAAGATAAAATAGTGGAAAAAACTACTGCACAGCAGAATAAACAAAAAAGAATGAAAAGAATTGAGGAAAGTGTCAGAGACATCTGGGAAAACATTAAATGCATCAACATTTGAAATTATAGGGGTCCCAGAGGAAGAAGAGAAAAAGAAAGGGACTGAGAAAATATTTGAAGAGATTATAGTTGAAAACTTCCCTAATATGGGAAAGGAAATAGTCAATCAAGTCCAGGAAGCATAGAGAGTCCCATACAGGATACATCCAAGGAGAAACATGCCAAGACACATATTAATCAAACTATCAAAGAAAAAATATTAAAAGCAGCAAGGGAAAAACAACAAATAACATACAAGGGAATCCCCATAAGGTTAACAGCTGATCTTTCAGCAGAAACTCTGCAAGCCAGAAGGGAGTGGCAGGACATATTTAGAGTGATGAAAGGGAAAAACCTACAACCAAGATTAGTCTACCCAGCAAGGATCTCATTCAGATTTGATGGAGAAATTAAAACGTTTACAGACAAGCAAAAGATAAGAGAATTCAGCACCACCAAACCAGCTTTACAACAAATGCTAAAGGAACTTCTCTAGGCAGTAACACAAGAGAAGGAAAAGACCTACAATAACAAACCAAAACAACTAAGAAAGTGGTAATAAGAACATACATATTGATAATTCCCTTAAATGTCAATGGATTAAATGCTCCAACGAAAAGACATGGACAGGCTGAATGGATACAAAAACAAGACCCGTATATATGCTGTCTACAAGAGACCCACATCAGACCTAGGGACATATACAGACTGAAAGTGAGGGGATGGAAAAAAGATACTCCATGCAAATGGAAACCAAAAGAAAGCTGGAGTAGCAATTCTCATATCAGACAAAATAGACTTTAAAACAAAGATTATTACAAGAGACAAAGAAGGACAGTACATAATGATCAAGGGATCAATCCAAGAAAAATATATAACAATTGTAAATATTTATGCACCCAACATAGGAGCACCTCAATACATAAGGCAAATACTAACAGCCATAAAAGGGGAAATCGACAGTAACACAATCATAGTAGGGGACTTTAACACCCCACTTTCACCACTGGACAGATCATCCAAAATGAAAATAAATAAGGAAACACAAACTTTAAATGATACATTAAACAAGATGGACTTAATTGATATTTATAGGACATTCCATCCAAAAACAACAGAATACACTTTCTTCTAAGTGCCCATGGAACATTCTCCAGGATAGGTCATATCTTGCATCATAAGTCAAGCCTTGGTAAATTTAAGAAAATTGAAATCGTATCAAGTATCTTTCCTGACAACAATGCTATGAGACTAGATATCAATTACAGGAAAAAATCCGTAAAAAAATACAAACACATGGAGGCTAAACAATACACTACTTAATAACCAAGAGATCACTGAAGAAATCAAAGAGGAAATCAAAAAATACCTAGAAACAAATGACAATGGAAACACAACGACCCGAAACCTACGGGATGCAGCAAAAGCAGTTCTAAGAGGGAAGTTTATAGCAATACAATCCTACCTTAAGAAACATCTCAAATAAACAACCTAACCTTACACGTAAAGCAATTAGAGAAAGAAGAACAAAAAACCCCCAAAGTTAGCAGAAGGAGAGAAATCATAAAGATCAGAAATAAATAAAAAAGAAATGAAGGAAATGATAGCAAAGATCAATAAAACTAAAAGCTGGTTCTATGAGAAGATAAACAAAATTGATAAACCATTAGCCAGACTCATCAAGAAAAAAAGGGAGAAAACTCAAATCAATAGAATTAGAAACGAAAAAGGAGAAGTAACAACTGACACTGCAGAAATACAAAGGATCATGAGAGATTACTACAAGCAACTATATGCCAATAAAATGGACAACCTGGAAGAAATGGACAAATTCTTAGAAATGCACAAGCTTCCAAGCCTGAACCAGGAAGAAATAGAAAATATGAACAGACCAATCGCAAGCACTGATATTGAAACTGTGATTAAAAATCTTCCAACAAACAAAAGTCCAGGACCAGATGACTTCACAGGCATATTCTATCAAACATTTAGAGAATAGCTAACATCCATCCTTCTCAAACTCTTCCAAAATATAGCAGAGGGAGGACACTCCCAAACTCATTCTACGAGGCCACCATCACCCTGATACAAAAACCAGACAAAGATGTCATAGACAAAGAAAACTACAGGCCAATATCACTGATGAACATAGATGCAAAAATTCTCAACAAAATACTAGAAAACAGAATCCAACAGCACATTAAAAGGATCATACACCATGATCAAGTGGGGTTTATCCCAGGAATGCAAGGATTCTTCAATATATGCAAATCAGTCAATGTGATACACCATATTAACAAACTGAAGGGGAAAACCATATGATCATCTCAATAGATGCAGAGAAAGCTTTCAACAAAATTCAACACTCATTTATGATAAAAACCCTCCAGAAAGTAGGCATAGAGGAAACTTACCTCAACATAATAAAGGCCATATATGACAAACCCACAGCCAACATCATCCTCAATGGTGAAAAACTGAAACCATTTCCACTAAGATCAGGAACAACACAAGGTTGCCCACTCTCACCACTATTATTCAACGTAGTTTTGGAAGTTTTAGCCACAGCAGTCAGAGAAGAAAAAGAAATAAATGGAATCCAAATCAGAAAACCAGAAGTAAAGCTGTCACTGTTTGCATATGACATGATACTATACATAGAGAATCCTAAAGATGCCAACAGAAAACTACTAGAGCTAATCAATGAATTTGGTAAAGTTGCAGGATACAAAATTAATGCACAGAAATCTCTTGCATTCCTATACACTAATGATGAAAAATCTGAAAGTGAAATTAAGAAAATACTCCCACTTACCATTGCAACAAAAGGAATAAAATACCTAGGAATAAACCTAGCTAAGGATACAAAAAAACTGTATGCAGAAAACTATAAGACACTGATTTTGAAAGAATTTAAAGATGGTACAAACAGTTGGAGAGATATACCATGTTCTTGGATTGGAAGAATCAACATTGTGAAAATGACTATACTACCCAAAGCATTCTGTAGATTCAATGCAATCCCTATCAAACTACCACTGGCATTTTTCACAGAACTAGAACAAGAAATTTCACAATTTGTATGGAAACACAAAAGACCCCAAATAGCCAAAGCAATCTTGAGAATGAAAAACGGAGCTGGAGGAATCAGGCTCCCTGACTTCAGACTATACTACAAAGCTACAGTAATCAAGACAGTATGGTACTGGCACAAAAACAGAGACATAGATCAATGGAACAGGATAGAAAGCCCAGAGATAAACCCATGCACCTGTGGTCAACTGATCTATGACAAAGGAGGCAAGGATATACAATGGAGAAAAGACAGTCTCTTCAATAAGTGGTGCTGGGAAAACTGGACAGCTACATGCAAAAGAATGCAATTAGAACACTCCCTAACACCATACACAAAAATAAACTCAAAATGCATTAAAGACCTAAATGTAAGGCCAGACACTATCAAACTCTTAGAGGAAATCATAGGCAGACTCTATGACATAAATCACAGCAAGATCCTTTTTGATTCATCTCCTAGAGAAATGGAAATAAAAACAAAAATAAACAAATGGGACCTGATGAAACTTCAAAGCTTTTGCACAGCAAAGGAAACCATAAATGAGACGAAAAGACAACCCTCAGAATGGGAGAACATATTTGCAAATGAAGCAACTGACGAAGGATTAATCTCCACAATTTACAAGCAGCTCATGCAGCTCAGTATCAAAAAAACAAACAACCCAATCCAAAAATGGGCAGAAGACCTAAATAGACATTTGTCCAAAGAAAATATACAGATTGCCAACAAACACATAAAAGAATGCTCAACATCATTAATCTTTAGAGAAATGCAAATCAAAACTACAATGAGATATCATCTCACACTGGTCAGAATGGCCATCATCAAAAAATCTACAAACAATAAATGCTGGAGAGGGTGTGGAGAAAAGGGAACCCTCTTGCACTGCTGCCGGTGGGAATGTGAATTGGTACAGCCGCTATGGAGAACAGTATGGAGGTTCCTTAAAAAACTACAAATAGAACTACCGTATGACCCAGCAATCCCACTACTGGGCATATACCTTGAGGAAACCATAATTCAGAAAGAGTCATGTACCACAATGTTCATTGCAGCTCTATTTACAATAGCCAGGACATGGAAGCAACCTAAGTGTCCATCGACAGATGAATGGATAAAGAAGATGTGGCACATATATACAATGGACTATTACTCAGCCATAAAAAGAAACGAAATTGAGTTATTTGTAGTGAGGTGGATGGACTTAGAGTCTGTCATACAGAATGAAGAAAGTCAGAAAGAGAAAAACAAATACTGTATGCTAACACATATATATGGAATCTAAAAAAAAAAAAATGGTCATGAAGAACCTAGGGGCAAGATGGGAATAAAGACGCAGACCTGATAGAGAATGGACTTGAGGACACGGGGAGGAGGAAGGGTAAGCTGGGACAAAGTGAGAGAGGCATGGACATATATAGACTACCAAATGTAAAATAGATAGCTAGTGGGAAGCAGCTGCATAGCACAGGGAGATCAGCTCGGTGCTTTGTGACCACCTACAGGAGTGGGAATAGGGAGGGTGGGAGGGAGACGCAAGAGGGAGGGGATATGTGGATATATGTATATGTATAGCTGATTCACTTTGTAATAAAGCAGAAACTAACACACCATTGTAATGCAATTATACTCTAATAAAGATGTTAAAAATAATAATAATAAAATAAAATGTTAAAAAAAATCTGATTTCTGAGTAAACTATGACTTCACTGTTTTATTACACCTATTCTATACATAAGGAAAGTGGGGTTTAAAGAGCTTAGTATCTTATATGAATATTTAGACACAATAATGGACAAATTGGGAAGTGATCCTAAACCTGTTTGAATGCAAAGCTATGGTGTCAACCACTATACAGTACTGTCTTCTGAGAACAGTTCATACTGATAAAGTACAGAGAGAGAGAGAGAGAGAGAGAGAGAGAGACAATAAAGTAGGACTTTAACACTATTTTTAGTTTGTTTTCAATTGGCGAACAATGGTATAGGGATGAGGCAGAATCAGCCAAACTAAAATAAGAATAGTGGCATTTTATGGGTGCTACATCTCAATTTGTTTTTCCACGCTGTGTTGGCAGAGAGATTAGTATTGAGGCAATCCTTTTAAATAGGAGTTCTAAACCTCTAATCAGTAGCAAAGCAGAATTGATTAAAATAATAGTCAAGCAACTCTCCTAAACCATCTTCAACTTCTGCCCAGAAGCTATCTTCATTGTTTTTCCCATTTCTAGCTTGCCATTTACTTGTCTTTCTGTTGTGGCAGAACAGAAAATTGTCAGGTGAAAAATGAAGATGAGAAAACCTAATCAACAGAAAGGGATAGTCTGCCTAGAATTTTAAGATTCTTTTAAAAGAGAAAGCATGCCCAAGCTGGATGTGGAGCTTTCCTAAGGTCCGTGATCTCCCAGTATCATAAACATGGAGGAAATATTTGCTGCATCAGTATTTCCAGAATTGGACAAATAGGAAATTACCTGCAGAAAATCTTTTGGCTGCATCAATGAAAGGAAGAGGTTTGGAAGGGAACAAATTGTAGGTTTGGCAGTAGATAAGCTGAGATCCTTCAATAGAGCTTGGATCATATCTTCCCAAACAGTCTTATCTGGGCTTTGGTGTTTTCAAAAACAGTTCAAGTTCATGCCTTCTCAAAGCTCCAGTGAAGCCTTCAAGTCCATGATATCCTCTCTGAAATATCCCCAATACAGGAATATGTTTGAATTATTTGCTCTCTTCTTACCCCAGTATCAATACCATTTTCATGTAGAAAAAAATAGTTCAAGTAAATGAAAATAAGTAATGTAAGGAGAGAATTAAAATTTGTCATTAAGGAAAGGGAAAGACAGACAAGGCTCCAAGGTTCAAGGACACAAAACATCTACCTCATAAAATAAAGAGCTAAACGGATGAAACAACAATATAAAAATTAAATAGATAAAACTATTTTGCTGAAGGCTGTGAAAGAAAGAAAAGAGCTCTGTGCATATATTTCCTAACTGTCCATTGAAAGGACCAAGAAGCACAGTGCCTCAGTGGAAATAAGCACACTTAGTGCCCAATCTTGGTTTCTAAATGCCATTTTCCAATAGAAGAAAGGAGGATCCCATGGAGAAATGGCTGATTCCAGAGCTGCGGCAGGTAAAGTGAAAGATGATCCCAACATAATGCTGGGTACATACCAAAAAGACACAGGACTTATCTTGAAGGGACTCCATGTGCCCCATCTGAAACAATCTGAGCATCAAAATAAATAGTAATATTAACAGACTAAAAAAATCTGTTGAATAAAATAGAAAACTATGATTCCATAATGATAAAAAATAAATGCATACGTTAAAATTTTGATGAAGAATGGAATTGTGGTAAGCAGAATAATGGTCCCAAAGATATCCATGTCCTAATCCCAGAAACCTGTGAATATGGTGTGCTACTTAGCAAGGGAGAATTTAAGCTGCAGATGGAATTAAGATTACTAAGCACCTGGCTTTAAAATAGGGCTATTATGCTGGATTACCTGGTAGGGCCCAATGTAATCACAAGGTTACTTAAAAGTGGAAGAGGGGGACAGAACAGACAAAGTGAGGCAGTGTAAGGAAAACTTAATGAGCCATTGCTGACTTTGAAAATTGAAGAAGCCACAAGCCAAGAAATACGAGCAGGCTCTAGAAACTAGAAAAGGCAGGAAAAACAGATTCTCCCCTAGAGCCTCCAGAAAGGAACACTGCCCTGGCAACACCTTGATTTTATCCCAGTGAAACACATTTCACACTCTAACCTATAGAACGGTGAGACCATAAATCCATGTCGTTTAAAGCCACTAAACTTGTGGTAATTTGTTACACCAGGAATAGGAAATTAATAGAGAATATTTATGTAGTTTCACAGTATCTGTGTATAAGATACTTGTTAATTACAAAAGGAAAAATAGGAACATTATGGTGGAGAAACTTGGCAGACACCACTTTAACTGAGTGATCAAAGTTAACCTCACCAATATTATAATGTCTTATTATAATAAGACATTTTAACATCACATACCTTCTGGAATGATGCAGTTAGAAGGACACAGTTCTGTGGAAACCTCCCCAATAATGCACAACACTCGTCTAAACAAGAGAAATCTTCAGACAAACCCAAACTGAGGGGCATTCTACAAAACAACAGTCTGGTACTCTTCACAAATATTAAGATCATGAAAGACAAAAAAAGGACTGAAAAACTGATCCAGATTGGAGGAATCTAAAGAGACAGGACAACTAAATTCAATGCGACCGCTTGGATTGTATCTTGAACCAGAAAAAGAGCATTACTAGGGCAGTTTGGAATTTCTAATAAGATCTATAGGTTAGGGCCTCCCTGGTGGCGCAGTGGTTGAGAGTCCGCCTGCCGATGCGGGGGATACGGGTTCGTGCCCCGGTCTGGGAGGATCCCATGTGCCGCGGAGCGGCTGGGCCCGTGAGCCATGGCCGCTGGGCCTGCGCGTCCGGAGCCTGTGCTCCGCAACGGGAGAGGCCACAACAGTGAGAGGCCCGCATACCGCAAAAAGAAAAAAAAAAAAAAAAAAAAAAAAAAAAAAAAAAAAAGATCTATAGGTTAGTACTGAATCCATTTTAATTTTTGTTTAGACCATTATACTATGTTTATGTAAGATGTTAACATTTGGAGAATCTGGGGAGAGATATACCCTGGGAAATCTGTGTGCTACTTTTGCAATGTTTAAAGTCAAATTATTTCTAAATAAAAAGCTTTAAAAAAGAAAATGTGATAATGATCTTATGCTAAGAAGGTCTGGTAAGGTCTGCCTTCAAATTTCCTTTTAAAGAGCCTATTCTTTTCTTTCTTTGGAGAAGTCACTTCATTGGGTGTTTATACGTCCATGTGCCTTTCAGTTTTGGTGATTTCTTTCGACAAGTCATCCAGAAATAAGCAAAGTCTTCACAGGTAACAAGATAAAAAGCAAATATTTGTAACATTAGTCTTGGTTCTAAAGGAGTTTTCCATAAAGAACAAATAAATGAAAGATAACCAAGGTAAAAAATTATTCTCTTACCCCTGCCCACTTTTGTATATAAATAGGCCACTCTTCTAGGCCATTCTTCACATAAATTTTGAACACTCAAATGTCACCATGTTACACCCTTAGTTAAAAGCTTCTTGATGGCTCCACGTGACCGAGCTCCGACTCCCTCTCATCTCATCTACTATCCATGTCCTCATGCACTAAGTCCCAATGTGCTAATCTTTGTTTTATCCTTCAATGAACCAATACCTTTACACATATCTTTCTTACTTTTTTTTTGGCCACGACTTGCAGCTTGCAGGATCTTAGTTTCCCCAACCAGGGATTGAACCAGGGCCCCAGCAGTGAAAGTGATGAGTCCTAACCACTCCAGGAAATTCCACATTTCTTACCTTAATATCTTTCACATACATTTCTTCTACCTAGAATGTTACTTCCTCTTCTCCTGACCTAACTAAATAAATTTCTTAAAGGCAGACAGCTAGTAAATGGCAAAGTGAGGATTCCAATGCCTTGTTAATAAATAATGGTATTTCCAAAGAATGGAATTTTAGTTAGCATTAAAAAGAGTGAGGTTCGGGGCTTCCCTGGTGGCCCCGTGGTTAAGAATCTGCCTGCCATTGCAGGGGACACGGGTTCGAGCCTTGGTCCAGGAAGATCTCACATGCCTTGGAGCAACTAAGCCCACACGCCACAACTACTGAGCCTGCACTCTAGAGCCTGAGAGCCACAACTATTGAGGCTGCGTGCCACAACTACTGAAACTCACGCATCTAGAGCCCATGCTCCAAAACGAGAGAAGCCACCGCAATGAGAGAAGCCAGCGCACTGCAACGAAGAGTAGCCCCTGCTCGTTGCAACTAGAGAAAGCCCTCACACAGCAACGAAGACCTAATGCAGCCAAAAATAAATAAATTTATAAAAAGAGTGAGGTACAGTTTCCAAAAAAATATATATGTATATATATATATATATATATATATATAGAGAGAGAGAGAGAGAGAGAGAGAGAGAGAGATACATACACAATTAAAACCTATTTTTATTTTTCACATATTAGGTATATATTTACCTAATATATACACCCCCAAAAAACATTCTGAAAAGATATATTCAATAATACTAACAATAGTTAAGTTGGGGTAACTTTTAAATTTTAACTTGAGAAGTATGATGATGATGATTTTAAACTGTGGCTAAAATGCCTTATAAACTTTGAACTCATTTTGCCATTGCATTGGACCTACCATCACAGGAAACAGCAAGCATGAATCAGCCATAGGATTTCACACAGTTATTTTCTAGTGTTGTTGCTGCTGACGTTTTTGTTTGCAGTGGCCTCTCACACTTGTAAGTTTTTGTTATCAATGAGGCATTAAATCCATCAACATGTCCTACTGAGGGACAACCCAGAACACAGCAAGAACACTTCAGAGAAGCTCCTTATGGGATAGAATGGACGTGACCCAGTCAGGGGAGTGGTGTCAGACTGACCTGAATCTGGGATCCCAGAGTCATCCTTAATGTCAATTTCTGGCCTCCTGACATGGTGAGCTCTTACTCACCAAACCTTTGCAGTAGTTGTTCCCTCTGAGCAGAATATCTAAATCTTTGCATATCTATTTAATATCTATATCTTTGCATAGTTGCCTCTTTCTCATCCTTTAGCTTCCAGGTGAAATATTGCTCTTTAAAAGACATATTTCACAACAAATCACATTTATTTCCTTTAGTTAAATCAAGAATAGTGGTTGGGTAGCCCTCTGTTATACATGCATTCAATTTTAACCCTTTAATTTTAATTTTTCCTTTAATTTAAATTTTTAATTTAATTTTAATTAATTAATTAATTAATTAATTTGAATAAATTTAATTTTAATTTAATTTTTAATTTTTAATTTTAATTTTTCCTTTAATTTTAAAAGGAAAATGTAATCTCCTAAAGTGTAACTACTTAGCATGCTTTATCCAGATATGATTCTTGGACTTTATGCCAGAAATCAGTTAATGCCATGCCTGTCTTATAAGAAGGAAAACGGTAGATAATATAACTCATCAAATATAAGCCCCTTTTTTTTTCTCCC